>NW_027491134.1:2407500-3007500 GCF_021521415.1 Bidens hawaiensis
CCCATGTTACTAGAACCCACAACAGGTTCATCAACCGATTTAGTAACTTTAATTGTTGGTCCTGTATCACCCTCCAGATCCTCCATGTGAATATCAAATCCAGCATCTGTAAATATGGCCATCTCATTTCCAACAGGATCATCAGCAGATTCATTTATTCCAACATTATGACCCATAGGGTTCACATTTTCAGCCTCTGGTGCAACTGGGTTAATAATAGGCTGATTAGCAGCACCATCACCTCCATCATCTGGATTGTCATCATCATTTCCATCATTATTGGCATCATCATTGTCACTTTCATCTTCATCTTCTTCATTATGTCCTGGGGTGTGAGGTACATCAATAGCACCCAATGCAGGAACTAGTAACCAAGGGAGAACATCCCAATCAGTATTTTCATTAAACTTGCTCCGTGCATCCTTCATCCTTTGACATATGTTTGGGTCTTGCAGCCTTAATACTTCACCTGTCAACTGTAGATTCTACAAAGACCTATTGATGAGAATCTGTAAAAATCTTGGATACATCAGAAATCTTTGATACACCCCCTTTTCTGCATTAGATACCAAACCATTAAAAATGAGTCATGAAAAGTTGAATGGTTGTTGGTAAAGGATGGCAACCGTCATTGTCGCTAATTCTCTGCTCAACAGAGTCCAAGTCCCCCTCCTTGGAGGCAGGGACTGAATCACATGATGTATTAGGAATGGTAAAGTAGGGGAAAACTTCCCTTCTAAAATTGTCCTTCTTTGACATCCCCTTGATATCCCATAGTTTCTTGAAAGATCCTCAGCAATCATGGAACCGAATACAAATCCATCACTTCATGATTATCATTCAATTGTAACGCCTCTCTGATCGATGCTTCAGTGATTTCAATGTCTTGATTTAAGACCGAGGCTTCAATCCTCTTCCCATTGACATCATCAACATAAGTGGCAGAGTTCCAAAAATCTGTGATGTGATTTCTATAAATCGTTGGGTTCTCTGTCAATGCTACTCTCAAGTTGGAATTATTTAGGAAATTGATGATTAACTCCAATTCCCTATTTTCATTATCCACTTCCAACTGGGCACACATATTGCGCCTCTTCTTGAATTTCATGGCCATCAAAATCTACAAAATAAGAGAATAATTAGTACACATAAACACATAAACGCTAGCCGAGAGTAGTTAGAGAAGAATAGTGTCTTCAGTAACCTGTTCCGTAGTAGTATGCGTACCTACACAAATCAAGCAGTTTATCAGTAATCATTCAAAAGAAACCCTAATTTCGAAACTTGGGGATATGTTAATGATAATCGATATCTTACCAAGGTCGAAACAGAGCTAATGGCTGTATTTGAAGTAGTATAGAGTACAAATACAAAGTCTGAGTAAGCAGGGGATGCACAAACAAGAGGGTTTTCTAATTATGTTGAAAGCGGAAGAAGAAATATGTGAAAAAGTTTCTAAGTCCCCTTTTTATACCTAACGATTGGATAGTACAATCCTGATTTGTCATCTAGTGCTCGAAAGTTGTCATTTAATTCAAAATAAATGTACCTCCCTTGCTCGAGCATGCAGCCACAAGAATAGCTGTCTCCCACGGTACTCGAAGACATATCACAATTCATGCTCGACATACTTGTTTTTATGATGCTTGAGAACTAGTATACTCGAGATAGTCTGCACGAATATACTTGTGTTCGATACCTTAGCCAAATGTTAAATGAAGTTACTCATCACCCATGTTCGAGTATTGGGTCATACTCGACAGTGTTCATGTTCAATGATCATACTCGTGTGCTTGTGTCATGCTGTGTGCTCGAAGGTACTTAACAATATTCAGTTAATCATGTATACTCGAAACACACTCATTGCTTAACCCTACTCGAAGTTGTATCCTACTCGACAGACTTAGCAGATTCTATCCTTCCTGTTTGTGCTCGAACAATTTAGCCTAGTCTAGCACACAATTTTGCTTGAACTAATTAACCAAGTTTATCCTTCAATTTCTTAAGCTCGAACTCATAACCTTAAGTACCTAGCACACAGCCTTGCTCAAAATACTTAACAGAGTCTTTCTTTCCAACTCTCAAGCTCGAATCCTTATGCCTAAACATCTATCATGCAATCATGCTCGTAGTACTTAGCATAAATGTCATTTCACACGCAGAATTCTCAATTCACATTCATACTCGAAACACATAACATCAATGAGCAAGTCATAGCAAGCGCTCGAAAGTAAAATTCATGCTCGAAACACTTAACTCTAATTTTTAGTTCATAACAAGTGCTCGAAAGTAAAATGCATGCTCGAAACACTTAAGCTTTTCAAATCTGATCTTGAAAACCAACAAAACATTTGTCTAGCAGTCTAGACATTTCCACATACAAACTTAAGTTTTTCATAAAATATGTCATTAGGACACTGATCTGACTCAAGCATTTAGTTTAAGGTGAAATAAGAGATCAAATTTCAGTTGATATTTCTTTTACACTATTTTTCATATTGAAAGATCTCAACATGGGATCATAGTGTTTAAGCAATTTCACAACATTTCATGGTCAGTATTATTTTGACTTAAGCCAGGTTGACAGCAGGTATACTTTCAATTAAGGCATAAGATATTAATTTCACAACATTTCATGGTTAGGTATACTTTCACAGCATAATTTTCAATGCTTTCTGTGATACATATTAATTTCAATTAAGGCATAAGATAAGAATGGTTATCACTATATTTTCAGGTTGCCTCTAATCTCTTCTCAAGGCTTATTTAGCTTTCTCCAAGTCACCCCAAGTTGACTTCAACCCAATGAAGTATGGTTAGTACATTTTAAATTCTAAAATAAAATGAAATTGCAAAACTTTCAGAAGATTTTTTTTTAACTTGCCTTTAGCTCCTTCGTAACTTTGAGCTTCACTTCACTAGTTATTCACATTGTGTGAATTTTCTTAATTATCATACTCAAATTCCTAATTGATCAATACTTCAAGAGGCTTGTGTATGACTAGATAATTACCTTTCTACCCATCATTCGGGGAGATATGCAAGAGAGCACACCTTATATTCTAATAGTTCACCACATCAGACTTAGCAAGATTTAGGTTTATATCACATAGGCAAATACATTATGGAAAGCTACCATACTATGTCAATGACTGTTCTTCAAGCCTTTTAAACTTATAATCCATGTGTTAGTTGTCTCAAACAGTTTTCTATCATTTCCCAAAGGTTAGATACAATTTCTATCCAAAAACCTTTAAGCTTCTACAAAGATTGTAACTGAATCATCTTATCATATTTCTTATGCGTTCACCGAAAACTGTTTGCTTAGTCAAAAATCATTTTTGTGTCTAACATTAGTTTCTTTGAGAAACTCATTTTGTACCTAATTTTGAAATACATTTTATCCTTTAAGCACATATGACTTACAAACAGCACACAAGTTACACATAAGTTGTAAACTCACACAGTTTTGAGTGATTTTTCACTCGAGCACACAAGTATCCTATCGAGCAAACTTGAAATTTATCATTTCAAAGCGTGTGCTCGATGGACTTAACTTGAAATTTATCATTACAATGCATGTGCTTGATGAACTTTATAGAAGTCTCATTTTGCTCGAGCAACAATCACATGTGCTCGAAACACTTGGATACAGGTTAAATAAACATCTGTGCTCGAGCACCAGATCTATGCTCGAAATACTTTTCAAGGCATATATCCATGCTCGAACATTAGAATCATGATATCTGTACTCGATATACTTGGAAGATGTTCAAGTCATTTTGCATGTGCTCGAAGAGCAACAAAAGCAAACTCAAGTACAGATTCATGCTCGGAGCACTTAAAATACTAAGGTAGATCAAGTACGCACACAATCAAGCACTCAAAACATGAGCAGTCACTAAATATCATATGTCACACATACAGATTAACAAGCGTGATTGTACACTCAGAATAATCAGTTAAGCATATTTCAACACATCATGCAATTAATCATAGTGAGCAATAAATAGATGGTCAGTAAGCATCTCACCTAAGCAGACATCATCAACCAAATTTCATCAATATTTATCATACCTAGGCATTTTAACATAAAGTGGAACCTGGTTTTATCTTAAGGTTTGGTGAACAGGTCAGCCAAATTATCAGATGTATCTACCCTTTTCATTTCTATTAAGCCTTTTTCACTACAGTCCCTAATGAAGTGATGCCTAATTTCAATGTGCTTAGTCTTAGAGTGTTGCACTGGATTTTTGGCAATAAACATGGCAGCAGTGTTATCAATTAAGATAGGAGAAAGTAAGAAATTCATACCATAGTCCAGCAGTTGATTTTGAATCCATAGAACCTGTGCACAACATGCAGATGCAGCAATGTATTCAACTTCAGCAGTTGAGATGGACACTGTAGTCTGCTTCTTGCATTGCCAAGACACCAGCCTGTTTCCAAGAAACTGGAAACCTCCGGAAGTTGACTTCCTACTCATGTTGCAACCATCATAGTCACTGTCTATATAGGCCATCAAGTCAAAGGAGGGGTTCTTCGGATACCAAATTGCTAAGTCTGGTTTTCCTTTAAGATATCTAAATATCCTCTTCACTGCCAACATATGGGATACCTTGGGATTAGCTTGAATTTTTGCACGGACACACACAACAAACATAATATCTGGCCTAGATTATGTTAGATACATCAATGATCCTATCTTGGCCCTATACTCATGCTGGTCCATTGGCTCCCCCTTTTCATCAGGTACCATCTTCTCATGTGTGTCCATTTGAGTGGACATTGTCTTGTAATCCTGGCACTTGAATTTGTTAAGAATTTCTTGAACATATTTTTGATTGATTTATGAAGATACCATCTGCTTTCTGCTGCACTTGAAGTTCAAGGAAGAAGTTCATTTCTCCTATAGAACTCATTTTATACTTTGACTTCATCACCTGTTCAAAGTCTTTACACATCTGTTCATTTGTAGAAACAAAAATGATGTCATCAACATACACTTATACAAGCAGTAGATCTTTCTTCCATTTCTTGTAAAACAGAGTCTTGTTTATAGCTCCACGGCAGAATCCATTATCCAACAGGTGATTTGACAGCTCATCATACCAAGCTCTAGGAGCTTGATGTAATCCATACAAAGCTTTACTAAGCTTGTACACCTTGTTTGGATGGATTGGATCTTCAAATCCAGGTGGTTGTGTCACATAAACTTCTTCATCAATCTTTCCATTTAGAAATGCAGACTTGACATCCAATTGATAGACTTTGATGTTCATGGATGCTGCATATGCTAGGAAGATTCTGATTGCTTCTAGTCTTGCAACTGGAGCAAAGACTTCTTCAAAGTCTACTCCTTCCTCTTGTAAG
The DNA here is from genome assembly GCF_021521415.1 of Bidens hawaiensis. Taxonomy (NCBI): domain Eukaryota; kingdom Viridiplantae; phylum Streptophyta; class Magnoliopsida; order Asterales; family Asteraceae; genus Bidens; species Bidens hawaiensis. Next base: position 2,412,874 of record NW_027491134.1, read on the forward strand.
CACCCTAGAGCAACCAACCTTGCTTTGTTCTTTATGACAATTCCTCTTTCATCCTTCTTGTTCCTAAAAACCCATTTGGTGCCAATTTCATATTTTCCTCTGGGTTTATCAACCAAATCCCAAACATGTAAGTCTCTGAACTGAGCCAACTCCTCCGGCATAGCTTCCACCCAGTTGTTATCTTTCAAAGCTTGATTTATGTTCTTTGGCTCAAATTGGGATAGGAAGCAAGCATAAAGGCACCTTTTCAGAAGAACTTCTTGTCACTCATTCATGCAAGTCCCCAATGATGTTTTCTGCAGGATGATTTCTTTCAACAGAGGTAGTTTGAACAACTTGTTGTGCTGAAACTTCTGATTCAAGATTTGTCATATTCATATCAGCAGTTTCATTTTGAGGCATTTCTTCAGGTTTAGTAGAGTCTCTTAGTGTTGAGTATCTGCAGATGAGGATGCTTCATTAGTTCCAATCTGAAGAGAATCAAACAAAGACTGAAATATGTCTTCAAATCTGTTTGTTTCTTCAGGTTGACTCTGCCGTTGACTCATCAGTGGTTCACTCTCCATGTCACTTGGTCCATCATTTGATACTTCAACTGCAGCTTCTTGACCATTGATCTCCATTTCATTTGTTCCTTGGATGTTCCTTTCAAAAGTGAATCCTTTTTCTTCAGGTGAAACTGATGACCACAGCTTATCCAGATCAATTTGCTTCTGCTTTCCTGTCTCTTCAATGCTTGTTCTGTACATGCTGTCATCCATGTCTTCATTGTAGATTTTGAATGATTTGATCATCTTTTCCAAGTCAAACAATCATTTGGGTCCTTCCACATTGTTAAAGTGATTTTCATTGAAGATAATATCTGAGGATTCAATCACAACCGTGTGCTCCTTGACATAGATTCTGTATGCCTTTGAATGGGATGAATAGTCCACAAAGAAGCATTCCAAAGATTTTGATTGAAATTTGTTGAGATAATCTTTTGTGTTCAGCAGTGAGCATCTACATCCAAAAGGCTTCAAGAACTTCACATAAGGCTTTCTTTTGAAGATTATCTCATATGCAATCTTGTTTTGAGTGTTGTTCAACAGAACCCTGTTTTGCACATAGCAAGCAGTGTTGATAGCCTCTGCCCAGAAAGTAACTGGTAGATTTGCATCAGCTTCGATCAATGTTCTATTTCTTCTTTCTGCAACACCATTCTGCTCTGGGGTTCTTGGAGCACTGTATTGTTGAAAGATCCCTTTAGAAGTGCAGAATTCTTCCATAAGTCCATTCTTGAATTCTGTCCCATTGTCACATCTAATCACTTTCACCCTTTTCTAAAGTTGATTCTCCATTTTCAATACATAAGTCTTGATTAGTTCTGGAGTCTCATCTTTGCTTCCCATGAAGAAGACCCATGTAAATCTTGAATAGTCATCAGTGATTACTAGACAAAATCTTTTCTTGCCAATGCTTGGAACACTTACAGGACCAAAGAGATCCATGTGAAGTAGTTCCAATACCTCATCAATAGTGTTGATTAGTTTGCTCTTATGAGAGGTTTTGTGCTGTTTTCCCTTGAGACATGATGAACATCTTTCTTCTAGTTTGAATTCTCTTGTAGGGAGACCCATAACATGTTCACCTTTCACCAGCTTGTTCATGTTCTTCAAATTGACATGACACATCTTCCTATGCCATAGTTTTGTTTCATTCTCAGTGGCTTTGGAAACAAAACATGAACCACCTCTTGATATTGCAGTATTCATTCTCAGCTCATAGAGGTTTCCATTTTATTGAAGCCATCATCATAATCATCTCAGGTGGAATGACAAATTTAGGCTTAAGGATCAAACAATGTTCATCATTGAAAGCCACTTTGTATCCTTTGTCACAGACTTGAGAAATGCTGAGTAAGTTATATTGCAGCCCTTCAACATGCCTACAATCTTTCCTCCATTCTCATCAGTCCCAAAGGCAACTGGTCCCTCATATTTTCTTTCATAGTTCACAAGAGCTGCTCTATCACAGGTCATGTGCCTGGACCAACCACTGTCCATATACCATATATCATTGTAATTCATGGACTGTTCCTGCACAAACACACACAAGAAGATCAGTTAGATTCTGAGTCACAAACTGTATCAGTTTGCAAATCAGAGTCAAATGGAGTTTCAACAGGTGTTGAAAGTGGATCTTCATAGGCTATTTCACATTCATCATCTGAAATCCGAGTTTGACACAACTGGTGACTTGATGTTATTTTCAATTTGATAATGCACACCGTCTTTCCATTCATTCACCTCTTTCTTAGACTTCCACTGATAACCTCTTGGTTCAAATCCTTGTTTATCAAGAATTTTTCATCACCATTTAGAACACCAGGTCTCAACTTTGCTTTTCCTTTATCACTAGACCTTTTGCTCTTCACAGTCTTGTTTGAGATCTTTGGTTCTTCCTTGATCTTCAGCACATATTTTAACCTTTTCTCCAGGGTCAATCTGTTGTCCTCTCCATCAGAAGAGTTCCTTTCTCCATTCAGATACTTCTCATACATTTCCTTATAACCTTTCATGTCAAATCCACTCACAATATCAGGAATTTCAAATTTCTCTTCAACCACCCAACAAGAATCAGTGTGATGTCCATAGGCATCACACTTCTTACACCACACTTTTGCAAAACTTCCCATGTCTTCAAGTAGTTGCTTGTCCTTAATCTTGTCACTGGGCTTGGGAAAGTCAAAACCTAAGGAGGTTTTGGGGCATAAAGAAATGGCGAAGTCCATCTTGATAGGCTTGCTAATATCAGATATTTGAGGATACTTTTCTTTCATAAACACAATCTTCTTCAACTTAGATTGAGTTCTTGAAGAGCTTCCTTCTTGCTTTGTTGCATATCTTCTCATAGGCACATAATCAACATCCCCAATGTCAAAGAGTTCATGGTTTTAAAAACACTGGATAGATTGGAGGATGGGTTTGATCATATGAAGATTTTCTTGATACGTCAGTCTTTTTCTTGATCTCAGATCCGTCACAAAGATCAAACACTTCATGTTCAATCCTCATCTTTTCATAATGTTTCTTGAGCTTAGGGGTTATCTTAGGCAACTTTGGAATCCTTTTATCATGTCTTTTACTTGAATTCTTCTTCTTTTGTTTGCCTTTTGAAGATTTGTCACCGCTGCAGCTGCATGTGCTCCCTTCACTGGAGTATTCACTCCTTCTCTTCTTTTCTCCATCCTTTTTCACTTCTTTTTCCTCTGACTTCTCATCTTTTCTCATAACAAACTCTCCATCTTTGCTTACAGTTACATTCTCATATTGTTTCACAAACTCAGGTTTGTCCTCAAACACCTTCTTGAACTGCTTCCAATATTCATTCCTGCTTTCCTTATCTACCTTCAATGGATATTTGTCACAAAAAGGTTGTGGTACCTTCTTGTATCTTTCCTCTTCAGTCATCTTTTCCACATACCCAACAATGTTACCAGTTGACACGAAGTTCTTTAAGAAATTCATTTGTATCAATAACTTTGCACTCTTGAGTTTTTCTTCAGCATACATCTTCTTTAAGCCATCAATCTCAACACTCATTCTTGATTGAGTCATGTAGGCTTGCATGCAGTCTTCTTCTAGACTCTTGATTTGATTTTCATATGTGCCTTCACTTGACTCAAATGCATTCAGGATAGCCTCTTTCCTTCCACACTCTGATTTGCACTTTCTAATCTCCTGATTTAGTTCATCAATGGTTAACAGAAGATCATAAATAGAAAGTTCAGAATGTACCTTTGAACCAGAAGATTCTCCTTGTTCTTGCACCTTTACTATAAAGGCCACATTTGCCTTTTCCATTTCAGCCGCATGGTTGCTCCAATCGAAATCCCCAACATGTGCCCTTGTAACAGCAACATTTCCCTGGTCTCTTGCTCGATTCACAACATTTGTATTTCCTCTGTTTTGGTTGTCCTGAATCTGTAGTTGATTGTTTCTTTGAGGCTGGACCTGTTGTTGTTGGGATCTGTTCTGATTTTGGTAAGGATTTTGATTAACCATTTGATTTCTCTGTTGGGATCCCTGGTAATTCTGGTGCTGATTTTGATAGAACTGGTTTTGATTGACTTGATTACCAAACTGATTTGGTTGATTACATTCTCTAGCAAAATGTCCTGGTTGCTGGCAGTTGTAACATATTGCCTTTAATTTATCAAATCCTATTCGGTCATTTGGCCCTGAAAAAGATGATCTTCCAGTTTGGTTATACAACCTCTTGCTTCTGACTGCCAACATTGCAGCTTGCCATTTTATATCCATGTCCTCCAGATCATCTGCATCAATCTGTTCCAAATCTTCCTGCACTACACTTGTATGAATGATATTTTTTGCCACAAATGCATTGTAGAAATCAGTGAACATTGAGAATAAGGCCTGATAGTCAGTTCCCTGGCCTGAATTGTTCTGCAAATAGGGAGGATGTCCACTAGCTGTAGAGGCAACATCATCCTCAATTAATTGGACATTGAAACTTGATTGTCCTCCACACACTGAGCCTGATTCAGAAGGCTCTTCTACAATAGGCTGTTGCTTATTCTTAACAGAGTGATTTCCCATTGGTGCTACTAGAGCATTAGTCATTGGAAAACTAGGCTTCTCTTCTCTTATCATATGATTCTCTATCATTTCATGTTCAGCAGCCTTAAGAAAAGCTATTACATAATCCAACTTGGAGTTAGGAAAGCTGACTTTCTCTTTAATAAACTTACTTGCAGTATACCACTCTCTAGACAGTGAAGACAACAATTTCTTGTTCAATTCGAAATCAGAAATTTGTAAGTCAGTTGTTCTGAATTCATTTACAATCGACATGAATCTTTGCAATACTGACTTTAGTCGTTCACCTTCCTTGAACTTGAAACAGTCAAGTTGCTGCTTCAGTCTGTCTTTCTTGATATCTCTCAACTCATTGTTTCCTTCAAACATGTCAATGACGGCATCATACATTTCCTTAGATGTTTTGTGATGATTTACACTGGTCAATATCTCCCACGAGAGACCAAGTTTTAACATAGACAGTGCCTTATCATCCATTTTCTTCATTTTGAGTTCTATAGTGGCATTGTTGTTTGCTACAGTGGATGGAAAATATTGTCCTTCTCTGATAGAGGTCCAAAGTTCAGGTTCGTTATAGTTAACAGCTGCTTCAAATAAGACCTTCCATTTAATGAAGTTTTCTTGACCTAAAAGTCTTGGAATCTTGTTTGTTGATGCTTATTGATCATCCATATTGCTCAAATCTAAGTTTTCTCAAACGAAAACCTTGTAAAGCTTCAAGCTTTATCACAAACCTTCAGTCCCGTGGCCTTCAGCGAACTTCCACAGCTCTGATACCACTTGTCAGGACCGTAAATCTGGTGCAAACCTTAAAAAGGTTGACAAGAACACACAAGTCTAATAACCTGAAGACCTATTGGATATTTCAGCGGAATCAAAATATTCAATGGATGGGAACAAAGGTTTGGAGTAATAACAACGAAAAAATAGAATATAGTCGTTAAGAACAAAATCAAAGAAAAAGATTCACTGCATTTAATATATCATTTAATGAAACAGTGAAAGCAATGTCTAGGGTTTCGTGACGGCGGCGGCGGTACGAGGAAACAAAGAGAATATTCGTTTGGAATGTTTTTCTCGTATTCAATGAATTGCCCCCTCTAAATGGAAACCTAGGACGCTATTTATAAGCCCTGATATTCCTTCTAGAATCTCTAATCATTACATAATGAATGACAAAACAAAATACAAGTGTAGTGGTTTTCGAGCATGATATCTATCTTGCTCGAGCAGACTTATACAGTGTATGCTCGATGATTTGCTTCGAGCATACTTTACTTATAATAATTTCATATAGAAGTTATTCTTCTCTAGCATGCTTCATTCTTCTTGACTAATTCTTTCTTTGCTCAAAGTTGTCCTTTGAGCAAGCCTATTCTTCTTGATGTCTTCAATTATGTCTTGAACTTATTAGCAATCTTCAGCATGCTCGGATGTGAATCTTGCTCGGAACTGAACTATGCTCGAAGTCTATACTTTACAACATTGACATCTTCTTATTGCATCCATGCTCGTCACCAATGTGCTCGGACATCCTGTGCTCACTTGGTTGAAACTTGAATGATCAAGCTGTTTGCTTGATTGGCAATCCATACTTGATAGAAGAACACTCTTGCTCAGAGAAGTGTAGCTTGCTCGAAGCCTTCAACACTTAGAAGAATATGCTGAAATACCATGCTCGAGGTAGTAAATCATGCTCGATGACCTAGGCTTGCTCGTATTCCATACTTAGCTGTTTTCTTGAGGAGGTTGAGAAGATTCCAATCTTCCTTTGTATAAATCCAACTCAACAATTCGTAGAAACTACAAACTGAAAAAAATTGGCCCAGATTTATATTAACAAAATTGTATCTCGATATGATGTGCCTGTTTCAATTATTTCAGATAAGATTACCACTTCATCTTTCATTTCTAACAAGCTGTGTAAGAAACTTTGAGAACCCGAATCGATCTGAGCATGGCCTACTACCCTAAAAAAATGGTCAATCCAGAAGAACTATTCAAACGTTAGAAGATTTAATTACCACTTGTGTACTAGACTTTGGGTATGTTTGGCAAAACTATCTGGTAGCTGTAGTTGGAAGCTGGTAGCTGGTGGCTTGAAGTTGGTAGCTGTAGTTATTAGCTGGTAGCTGTAGCTTTTTAGATATATTTAGATGTTTGGCAGAGTAGCTTGAGCTTTTAACAAAATGTATAAAATAACCAAAATGGGGATAACTAAAAAAATAATATTAAACGTACTTATTTGGAAGGTTATTTAATTAATTAAAATACTATAAGCTTGTAGCTTTTTCAAAACGCTATCATTAGGAGTTTCAAGCTTTAAGCTTTTTCTCATGACCTAAAAACTTGAAGCTCCTTCAACCAAACAAGGCTTTTAATTGAGTATGAGTTTTTTCTTAAAAGCTTGAAGCCCCTAAAAGCTCCTTGCCAAACACACCCTTTGTAGGAAATTGGGACTAGCATCTCCCATTGGTTTAATCCTCATACACTATAAGTAACTGTAATATTATACAAGCGGCACTATATCTAGTATTATACGAGCAAGGATATAAATCGCCACCTTGTTAGACTGAAAGTTGGCGACACTCAAAATACAAAAAATCTGATTTGATTCTAGAAACCAAAGATAAAGCTCATAAGGCTAAAAAAGAGCTAAAAGCCGCCAAAACTGACAAAAGAACTATACAGATATACGTAGGAAGCTGTCATCTTTTGAAGGGTGTTATCTAATTTGGTGAAACCGATAAGTAACTTCAAGGTACGTGGAACAGTACGAAGTTGTTTCGAAAATTAGTCCAGTGGCATAACGACTTAACTAACTCTAGAGTTGAGTTTTATTCGTGATGTTCTCTATACATATCGAATCTAAATAAGTGCCTTACTGACGGGCGGTAATAGTACCACTTGAAAATTTACACATAAGCAACAAACTAAACTGTATGGAGGAACCCGTGGAATATTGGGCGGGAAAATCAAACAGTTACGACATACCAAAATTTCATTGGTCAAAGTTCGATGGAATTCACAGCGGGGAAGCAAATATAATTGGAAACGAAAGAAAGAATTCCGAAACAAATACTTACATCTTTTCCATAAAAAGGGTGTAGTTGGTATATCGAATTTCAGGGACGAAATTTTCTAACAATGGGAGAATGTGACAATTGAGACAAAACCAGGTACACCTTAATATGTATTTACCAAAAAAAACTATTAACCGCTTATTGCGTATCGAACGAACGAATAACCAAACAGGTCTGGTTATGACCTGGATGTCCTAGGGGGTATCTATAAGTGATATACATTTATTATAAGCTAACATATTGATATTATGGCCTTAATACAGTAGCAAACCAGTTAAACAAAAACATACTCATTTAACTACCCGTTATGACTTTAAACACGAAAGATAGTTCCAAAACAAGCATTATATCATCCTTTAAATCGAAAAAGACCTACAAAACATTTATATGGGATGTTTTAAGTGATCTATGAAAATATTTTGGACTTTTACAAATAAAATGGTATATTTTCTAAATTTACAAGAAATTGGCCGAAAAACACTCGTTTTCACGTTGTTTGACATACCCGATATATTTTTCTCGCCAAAAAGTGAACCCGAAATAAATTTAGACTCGGGATTTCACGTTTGGACATGAAAATCGAGGAAAGTGGGCCAAAATGGGGCCCTAAAAGGGGGGGGCAACTTCCTGCCGCCAGTATGGAAGCCCACCCCCCCCCCCCCCCTTTGTTTATATTTTCATTTTACTTCATTAATCTATCATGTTTATAAAATATCAAGGCCTAGAAGCTGCTTATGCTCTGTTCTTGAAATTTCCAGTAAACCCTATGGTGAAGACTCCTTATTTGATCAATTTCGAGCTAATTTAAACATGTTTAAATACATATAAACATAGTTTGATTACCAAAAATCACTTCTAACCATGCAAAAACCCTAAAATTGTCCAAAAACATGTTTTGATCAAACACATGGTTAGGAATCTGAATTGATAAGTTTTTTGGTCATAACCACGGATTAGAGGGTTTAAATCGCGTTTCTACGGTTTAATGGCTGAATTGATAAGTTTTTTGGTCATAACCACGGATTAGAGGGTCAAAAGTTTGGTTTAAAACCCTAACCGAAACCCTATGTTTCAAGGCTGGATTTTTCATGATATATGCTTGGTTTTATGATATAGGACCTGTAGTTACATTACTTAGAGGACAAGAACCTAGACAACAAAGGAAAAGAGTTGAAAAGAACGAAAACTGCAAAGGTGTCACACCCCAACCAATGAAGGCCGAAACGTCGAGGCGCGACATGATTGCTCATTGCACAATGACACTATAAAGTTAGAATATTTAAACAACTCATTTAAATCCATATCATCATTAATAACACAACAATTGTTCATACAAAATGCCAAATAGATAGATAAACAAATAACTTGTTCTTTTATTTTCTAATATCCTAAAGCCAAGATAATAAGTTTCTTCAAGTAATCCAATCAAGCTAACATCAAACCTGTAACATTGCATAAAATAGAGTTTGTCAACACGAAGGTTGGTGAGCAATTTTCATAGTTTTGGACAATAAGTATATAGTATGAAATCCACAACTAGTATATGAAAACAATAAATAATAGCAACAATTTAGATAAATGAAACCGTCAATAAGAATACATTGACGACAATAATGAAATCGTCAATAAGAATACATTGACGACACCTTTCTATATGGGGATACCATATATACTCGGAATTAACGTATGATCATACTTTGATGAGGCTACCCGCCTTAGCATTCAAGAGGCTACCCGCCTTAGCATTCAAGAATTTGCACATAATCATGTAAAGCATATAACACCAAATCGAGCATTTATTTAAGTAAACATATACAATACGTGTTGTGGTTGAAGACTCAAGTATAAATCATTTGAATTTGAATAAGTATGCAATGCCACCTCCAAAACGAAAGATGGAAAACGGGGATAAAAAAGTACTCACATTACAAGTAACTTGAAAGATAGTGTCGTGAATAATCGGAGAGATCGGTTTAACGAGCAAGACCTATATTAAACGGGTCTTGTGTTAGTAGGTAGTCTTGGAAGGGTTTAAAATAAAATACATGACAAATAAAGTAAATAAATAAAGTTTAGGATTTAAAATGTAAATATTTGAGAAATTAAAGAAACGAGTTTTGTAAAATAAGTTTACTCGAAACCGGGTCTCGGTATTCTATTCATTAGTTTTTTCTTTTTTTACTCAATCTATGTTAAGTAATAATGTGGGTTAAAATGCGATATTGCAAAACCTTTGGTTATAAGAATACCAAAACGAGGTTTAAACGAGTGTTCGGGTTTGTCGGTTCGAGACTTGATAATTGACCAAGCTCACAGTTAACTTCCCAAAATAATAAATGTTATGAGATAACTCAATAAAATCAAAATAGACTTAACCAAGTATGTAGTTCTATTGTGAAGAACCTTAACGTTCGTTAAGCGAGTATACGACCTTATCGGTTCGAACTTGTTATAAGATCAAGTTGGTTACCGACATGCCAAGTATGTTTAGAAATTAACTAAAATTGATTTAAAATATAATCTTGAAGAAAAATATGAGTTTTGGTGGCTAAAAACACACTTGTGTGTCTTAAGCTAGTGAACTCGGTTTAGTTCGGTTTTTGGTTCGGTCCTTGACTCGGAATAAGACCGAGGATGGTTACCACATACCCAATTACCATGGAACTTGTAAAATAACTTATAAATAATAATACTCAAGTTTTACATTCAAAAAGTTAACAATAAAGCTTTTAAACAAAAGTTCGGTTTTTGGTTCGGTCCTTGACTTGGAATAAGACCGAGGATGGTTACCACATACCCAATTACCATGGAACTTGTAAAATAACTTATAAATAATAATACTCAAGTTTTACATTCAAAAAGTTAACAATAATGCTTTTAAACAAAAGTTCGGTTTTTGGTTCGGTTCTCAACTCGGGATGAAACCGAGGCTAGTCACCACATACCCAATACCATGGAACTTGACAAATATGAAAAATAAACTAAAATATGTAGAATTTAAGCAAGTATAACAAGTTATATGGTTAGATTTGTTAAATATATAAACAAGGACTACAAAGTCCTCCATGTAACCTTGCCTTACTAGTCCGACATTTCAACCGGCGGAGACCGGAGAATGAAAGACCGAAGTTAAACAAGGAGTGTATATTATATATATGTTGTAACATCAACCTTTAAGTATTGAGAAGTTAGTTAAAATGAAAGATTAGATTATGAAGAACAACATTAGAATTCAAGAATTTGAGAGAGAAATGAAGAAATGAGCAAGCACAAATGAAGAAGATGGGTGTGTATATATATGGTAAGTTGAATGGGTCTTTCATAAAGGGTGTTTCATGAAAATGGGTTGGTTATAGACCCAAGAAGGCACAAACTACAAATGGGTCCTTCAAGTCTCCATTCTGGTAGTTTTAGTCCCTGGAGTTCGTTTTGAGCGTTTTCGGGGAATTTTAAGAACCGAAAAGGGTTTTTTTTTTATCCAACAACTATAAAACAAATATTTAACATACAATTCATCATTTTGATAATATCGAAAGGTTCGGGATACAAAACGGGTCGGGTTTACATTAAAATACAAGTATAAAATAACCCGAAATTGACAAATGTCACAAAAGGTATTGCCGAAACCACTCGTTTAGGGGTTGTTTAGGATTAGATTGTGACGTGCTTGTTTTTAGCTTGTGAAATTTTCAGGGACATCAGGGACCATATGAATGAGTCTCTGTCCGAATTTGTTAATTTTTTTTACCATTTGAGAATATTTGGCGAATTTATTACCGTTTGGGGACGTTTATTTGGGAAAAATACTTAAACTGCTTGAAAATTATGAAATTTTATGGAGAACTCAGGTATGGCATAAAATGAACATATATAAAATTTAGGTTCAATTGGAGTAACCTAACTATACTTTTTGCACTCACGTTTATTGGAGTTTTTATGGTCGTTTTTGGCTCAAAAAGGTAACTTTGCAAGATTTTTAGGTTCTGGAAATTTTACAAGCAATTTTGAGAGTTATTCGGCACACTCAGTAAATATATCGGATTTTTTTGGAAATTTTTGGTATAAACGAAAGATTTACTAGTTAAATATAACATATAAATGAATTTTTGTAAATTAATAAATCAGTAAATAATTCCAAAAATATTTATATAAAAATCTACATATTTTAATTAGTGAGTGTATAAATTTTCATAATTAAACGATAAATGGATAATTAGTTGTGTTAATTTGGAAGTTAAACAAATTTAATTCTGATAAAAACCGACAGGTTTGTGATGAACGAACCTGTTGGAATACCAGAACATCAAGAGTGATTAAAAATCATATTTTCGGGTTAATTTAGTAAAACTGAACTTTTTGTGAGAAATCCAGACAATTCGGATGGATTGTGCGCGTTTTTCTCCAAACCAGATGGAATAAACAGAATTGAACCCCGTAGCGAATCTAGATATCTAATCAATGATTTCTCTTTATAAATTTAATCATTTTATCAACCAACACGTTTACCCTAGTTGATCATACATGTTTTCCAAACACGTAAACAATCAACTTGGCCCAGCAGGTGAAACGGTGAAACTGAGCCAAGTTCGGTTTTAAACATTTGACGTTTAACATCATCACAATCTAAGACTATTGGCATTTCTGGGCATGACAGCTATACCCAGACTAGTTATACAGCCCAGATTAGTATGGATATTATAATAATATTAAAATATTAATATTAATATAATATTGATTTTATGGACTAAGTGATAGCGAGTGAGACGAACCACGAGCTAATATAGTACTGAATACTTACTAAATAGTGAGTTTCATGACCCCTCTTTTTAAACAGTTTTACGAATTTTGGGGTGTAAAGCATGTTTGATTATATGTACATACCTGAAACATGTGATTATGTGAATTATCTAAGTGCTAACACATGAAAGTCCCCACAACCAACGTACGCGGATTATTGCACAAGTAAGGTCCTTTCTAGTTGGTAACAACCAACGTGCTCGGATAATGGGGCCCTTTTCCACTCATAACAAAATGGTCCTGAGTGCAAAGGGGGGCGTATGATCGTACTTATTGAGACAACCACTTGAAATTGAAATCAACACAAGTAAGCAAGTAAGCAAGTAAACACATAAGTCAATGTAACGAATTGTAGTTTTGTAAATGACTCGATAAACCATTGAGTAAATAGAATACATATGCTACCCCCAAAAGTAATAAAAGCCCTAAAAAGGGGGTGTAAGAAACTCACCTCGAAATTGAAGATAAACTTAAAATATGAACCGAAAGCGTGTTAAAGAATCCGAAACGATTGAACTTCATGAACTATAATTGAAACAAAAATGAAATCTAACTAACGGGATTGAAGAAATTAATATAGTTTATTATAATATTATATTTAAACCTTTAACGGAATTTTAATAACTTGTATTATTTAAATATTATAACTAATGTTAATAAAAGACTTATTGTATTTACAAGGCACGGATTTTTATTTCGCAAAATTAATTATGTTATTGGATTAAAACTAACGAATTACAATCTAAGCAATTATTGTTAATGAATTTAAAGTTAACGGATTAAAACAAATGAATTAAAGTTAACGGCTTAACAAACGAATTATTATTAACGAGTTAACGATTTAATATTATTTTAATTACAAAAGTGTTAACGAAATAGAAAGTTTAACAAACAATAAATAAATATATACATGTTTTACGAGTTTAAACGAAACTTGACAAGTTTGAAAGATTGGTTTTTAGGTGAAACCGATTAACTTATTATTAATTCATTTAACTTAAAACAATTTTTAACTAATTTAATTGGTTTAATATATAAGGATTAGGCTAAAAAAAGAACCAAAAAACTTAGTCTTGACCCAGGTTCGAACCCGAGTCTCCTTGGTCACACATAAGTGTCTTACCTAACTAGTCTAGCTTTATATTAGTTTTAAGAATGAAAAGAATAAAATTTATATTAAAGCTCATGGTTATCATCGTCATCATTCAAACCATAGACCTTCAATTCTGTTAAATCGCTCCATGTTTGCTTATTTGATAGGGATTTTGCTAATTTGTTAAAAACGATCCGAAATCATATAACAATTACATGGAGTAGTAAAGTTTTGATGGTGAACGACAGGTGGCTAGAAAACGGATTAGAACGAAACAATTGAGGATTATAGAGAGTATATTAGTGTGTTTTGAGATTGTGAGCGAGTTCATATCGAGGGTTGGGTCCTATTTATACTAATAATTGAAACGATTAGTGTTAATTTCTCATAATTGAAGGTTTAGTACAAACCCGACGGATTCGTTATTTTAATTTGTGATTAATGGACATTTTAACGTAATTAGTGTGTTGATTAAAGGTTTGCCGTTGAATTCTAAAGTCGTTATGCTAATTACTAGGTCAAAGAACGAGGTTTGAGGCTGATATTAGGGTCGCCGGAGCCGTGATTCTGGCTGCCGGAACCATTTGCTGGAAAAACCGGCCTAAGGGGGGAGGACGGCTGGGTTTAATAAATTTTAAGTAAATTACAATATCAGTCCCTTATGTTTCAAATCCTATTAAATAAAGAATTAAAATAAAATTATAGTTCCTACCCTTGAACTTTGACACATGATAAAACTTGAAATATCTATATTTTATATATTGGATATTTCGCAATAAACCCGTAAAGTTTCGAATTGTTTAAATTTATTAAACACTTTAAATACCAAGCTTCATGAATTGAATAAACTGAAAAAGGAATCGATCAAACAATAAACGTGACTCATCGTGAATATAATATTAATGATGAATAATGAACGATAATACGCGTAACGATAAATCAGGTCGATTCAACGAACTCAATAAAAATCGACTAATATAAAATACATATCTTTATAAACAAAACCGAAAATTTAAAACTGTTCGTGTTTTCGGGTTTGAAAAGTAACGAATGTTACAGTCGGAGTGGACCAAATTTGAATAAATCCAACTTATAAGAAGAAAAGAAAAATCTCGTCTCTTGAACAAATTTCTCTTAAATGCGTCTTACAAAACGATATTAAAAAGATACATTTTCCAAGAATTTGAAAATTTGTACGGCTCACGTAGGAAACATAATAAAACCGTCTATGGAGTCTGTCTTTTGTGAAGAAAAGTTAAGAAAGAAATATGGTCCGCTCCCTCAATATTTTCAAAAATTTGGCATTGTCTATCAACGTTATTCCCATATTAATTTGGTCAGCTCCCCCTATAGTTTTAAGAGTTTGGCATGCTTCTTCATAATAAAAATCTTCTCTCAATGTGTCTTGTCAATCCAAATTTTTTAAAAATAATCAAGAATTTTAGACTATTTTGAAATTCTTTTTCTAAAATGGGTTATTTTGAAAATTTTCGCAATTAATATTGACTCATTCCGTCCACGAGAAATGTTCACTACAAAATACTGTATTTTGTGTAACGTATATGTACTACAATAAAGAGCATCTCAATTTATTAAATATTAAATTATTTCTCTCACATCGCATTAACTTGATCTTAATAATAATATTATATTTCCTCATATTACTTTTTTTAATTATATAACATGATAAACTAACCTTATATTCATATTCCCCCAATTTCGCCCATGCAGCCGCAGCCACGCTTCTAGATTTCCGACATCAAAACCCTAAACGTTCGGAACTATCAATAACGGTTTTTGTACACACTCGTCGATCGATCGATCCATACATTTCAGCACAAGTCAATCATATAGATTGAAGATGGCTAGATTACTGTTATTCACGTTGATGTTACTTCTGGTGCAACATGGTGAATCGGTATGGTTAACTTTACCGAAATCGGGAAGCAAGTGCGTGTTGGAGGAAACTCACAACAACGTCATTGTTCTCGCCGATTACGTCGTTGTAATCTCCGAAAGTTATCGTCTTCCCAATTCAACCATCTCCGTCACGGTAATAATATGATTATATTATTATTAATGCGTATGAGGTTTTAGGTGATGAAATGTTTAGATCTGTTTAATTTATACTTTCAGTTGGGAAGTTAGGGTTAGAGCAAATTTAGGGATTATTATAGGTTTAATAATTGGATATAGGGCTCTAAACTAACCAAACTTTCAACCAAGTTCAGCGGGGAGTTCGTAAACGATCGAACATTAACAGAGGTTATGTTCGTTTGTTTATGTTTGTGAACTTTGGGTAATATGTTTCTTTGTGTTCATTCATTTAAAGGCTTTTATATGTAATATTTTTTTATTTTATTGGTTTTAGTTTTTACAAACTTAAAACCTTAGGTATACTATACGTGTCTGCCAACGTCCCTCATTAGACCGATTTAACTTGAGTTTGTGTTAAAGCGTAACAAACTTCATAGTTTTTGTGTTAATTATGTTTATGATAATTGTGCCAACGGATAATTATTGTAAGTACTGATTTTTTTATTTGTGGATTCTTCATAATATTTATGACGAAAAATACATATTCTACTTTTAAAAAAAGCAAAATGTTTTGTGGTTAAAGTTGAAAGCATAAAAGAGGTTTGAGGATAAAGTTAAAAGGGAAAAGTATTGATGTTGTAAAGTTGAAAGTAGAAAAGTGTTAGGTTAAAAATGAAAAAGTTTCTTCTGGTTTATTTGTAAAAGTTAAAATTTTTTGTGACCAACATGTAAAAGCATAAAAGATTGGTGGCCAAAGCTGAAATAACAAAAGTTTCGCTTCTTTTGAAGGCATGTTAAATCATGTGATGCTGATGGTATTTAGACTTTATTTTGGGCATTGTTTAGTAATTGTTTATTTGTGTTCGTTTATGTTTGTTTAAAATATAGACGAACGATTGTGAACGAACACAAAGAACAAAATCCTTCCGTTTGACTGTTTGTGTTTGTTTATTTGTTAGTTAGGTCAAGTCACACAAATTAACATAGACAAGCCTCCATTCGTGCTCGTTTGATTCATTTAAAGGACTAGAAAATGAAGTCTAATTAATCATGGATTTTGTTACTTTTGCAGGTTACATCACCTTATGGGAACGTTATTCACCATAATGAAAATGTAACACATGGTAAACTCGCGTTCACATCAACTGAGTCTGGGTTGTATCGTATATGTTTCTCAAATGACCACTCTGATGAAGATGGTAAATTAGTTGTTACTATTGACTGGAAAATAGGAGTTGCAGCAAAGGATTGGGAGTCAGTTGCTAGAAAAGAAAAAATTAGGTCAGCATTAACTTTTGATTACAATTAATTAAAGTTTTACATAAGGTTCTTAATTTATATTAAAAGTCACCAAAAGGCTTATTCTGTATACATTTTATAACACTCATGTGTCAAGTTAAACACTGAAATTTTGATTGAATTTCTCCACAGGGTGTTGAACTTGAGTTGAGAAAGCTTAAAGAAGTTGTAGAGAGCATTCAGAATAATTTTTTTGATCTCATGCACAGGTGATTAGTGCAACCGTGTCAATCTGTAGAGTTGTCAATAATCCGATATGGGTGGGTTGGTTAGTATGTCAAACGGGTTGACAAAAACGAGTCATCCTTATTCGTCCAATTGTCAAATGGATTTGTTATTTCAGAATACGTTAGTAATTAAAAAATCTTTGATTAAAGCTTTCTAATAATGCAAAATGGGACAGATGACTTTCAAAAAGTTTGACATATTTACTTTATTTTTGTTAATTGCATTTTGGTTTTACATGTATGTGTATACGCGTATCTTAATGATAAGTTCATAATTTGTGTTGTTTATATGGTTGGTTATGCAGAGAGGCAAAGATGAGGGATGTGAGTGAGACGACCAAGTCTCGGGTGGCACGGTACAGTTTTTATCTCATCGTTGGGTATTTGCATTTTGGCATCAACTGCACAACTATGGTACCTGACTCGTTTCTTCCAAAGGAAGAAACTGATCTAGCTAGAATTTCAACCCCCTTCCCTTGTGATAATGTTGTGAGACCAAGACTTAAATCATAAAATTATTGTTCTCGCTACTTTTTCTTGATTATGATGCAAGGAGAATTTTGCAAATGTGTTTATCTCGGTAACTCAAATTAAACAATAGATCAAAACAGGCTGTTCTTATTGTACTCGATCTTAGCACCACATGTTACGACTGTTTGTCTTGCCTTCACCAATACCTCCACCCTCGCCAACACTATCGCGACCATCTCCACTGCCTTGGTGTAAACATGCGTACATTAGGAGTGATGCGATGATGGAAACATATCATTGTAGCTGATGCGATGTGATTTATGATGCGGTCAGATTCGTGTTTGGTAGATTTAAGATTCTCATACTGTATTCGCTTTTCTGATAACTTATTCATAGACATGGCACACCACTTGTTTAATGTGGAGGAGAGAGGGCGTTCAAGTCCCGAAATGCTAGTAATGTTAGAACAAGATAAGTCGATAGTAGGATACCTCTAAACACTTTTATTATAACTAGCTCAGAAAGTTGAATATGGTGTTATACCATATCTCGATATATACAGCTAGCTAACCTAAACTTGTTAGACTCCGATGAGAATTTTAACTAACTACATAGATATAAACAGCTTGTTATTATATATATTAACTGTCTTTATCCTACACTACAAGTTTTGGCTTTCCATACTTGTAGCCCAAGTTCGGAGATTAGCCAACGGGTGTCGTCCAAGGAGGGAGAAGTCGGCTATCATGTCAACATTGAAGGCAGTCAGTGCATGGTCCATATGGCCCCGACGCCTTGGGGATGATCTTAAATGTAATCGTAATAAACCAACGATCACCCGAAATAATATGGGCAAACACCTTAAAAGATGCAAGATAAATACCTCTCAAGTCATGTTTTAGCTCGTTATGGGCTAACACCTTAAAATATGCAAGAGAAAACAAATGCAAATATAAGGTAATTAACCAAATGCTACATGTGGGATTTGCAAAACACAAAAAGACTTCATGTATATTAGTTGTTTAACGGGTGGAAATACTGAATTCAATATTTAATTGTTCCGTGTTTGCTTGACTTATACCGTGTAATACGCGGGTTTCTAAAGCTAGTAAGCATAATAAACTAAGAAAATATACTAATGAGAAAATAAGTACTATTTAGTGAGACGTTAAACCATTAAAATCTTAAAAGTACTATCTAGTTTACTTTTAAAGGTTGAAACGTCTTCTAAAATGTTGTAAAAATTAGATTTTAATGTTGTATTTTAATTATAGATACAGCGGTTGAATGAGGAAATAATGCAACTACGACAAGAGAAAGAAACGGAAACACTAGAGAAGGAAAAAGAAAGAGCGGAGAAACTTTCAATGATGGAGCAAATCAAGAAAAATAGGGTTGCAAATGCCAAAATGCAAGAGAAAAACAACGAAATGCAAAAGCAAATTCAATTCCTTTTGAAGAGCATAACAAAAAATATCTCTAATTAGTTAAATTTGGTTCATTTGTTAGTGCAACTTTTGTCGTATTTGTTTTTAATGTTTGTTTGTTTTACGAATCGTATCAATCTTGTTAACTTTGCAACTATTTGATTATGGTATTGAAATTTATAAATAGTGCAAAACTGGGAAAAAAAAGATTCTTTGAATTCTACATATTTATTTTTGATCGAAACTATAGTTAAAAGGCATGTCGCAAATTATACCAAAGCTCGGTTGCAAAGTCAGTCGCAAAATCATGTGTAAATAGATTGTCACAATTTCGGTCGCTAAACGTATCAGTCGCAGAGAGGTTCAATTTCGGTCGCTAACCATTTGGTCGTCAAATCAGTCATAAAAGTTTCCGGTTGCAAAATTTAGTCGCAAAATTTTCGGTCACAAAATTGGTCGTAAATAGGTTCGGTCGTAAAATTTTCGGTCGCAAAAACAGTTGGGAAATATTGCGGTCGCAAAACCGGTTGGAAAATATTGCGGTCACAATCTCGGTTGCTAAACATTCGGTCACAACATCGGTCACAAAAACGACTCGGTCGCAAATTCGGTCGTTAAATTTGCAACCACAAATTTCGTCGCAAAATCGGTCGCAACAATATTTTTGGTCGCAAAATAATTCCCGACCAAAGTTTAACCGATCGCTTAAACCGGTCGCAAAAGAGCATTCGCAACCGATTTTCGACCGAAATGACGGTTGCAAATGCCCAGTTTTCTAGTAGTGACCATCAGTCGCATGTCATTCGATCAGAAGAGCAGCTACCCAAAAATAATTTTAGTAGTGTTATCATACTTTTAATCAAAATACTAGTGTTTGTAGCAAACTAGAAAAAGGAGTGAATAGGTGTCTTAGATTTATTTTATTTTATTTTTGATTTTTGATAGAACTCTTGAGATGCTAAAATTCTAAAAACTAAACAGTTAAGAGCAGTGATGAATCTTGAACAAATATTCTGTATGGGCTGAAAGATCTTGAATAAATAATCCGGACGAATCTAGTGATGAAACCAGAACATTTTAATCGGTATTCACAATATAAATATTTTTACATCGTAACTGCAACTCTAAAACACATATAGTACTTAGCTAATAATCTTAATATATTTATAAATAGATTTACCGTAATATTTCATGATATCCAACTAATATGTCTCTAAATAACAAAGCTATTAATGGTTTAACAAAAGCTATTCATGGTTTATATATTTTGTTAAAACGCAAAGAAAAGAAAACAATTCAGAAAATTGATAGGAAAACTTTGGGAGAAATCAAATCAAATCAAATAATACTAATAAAGACTACGTAAAAAAAATAATCTAATCTACTTATTATATTAAATCAACATCTTTTTTGGACACATGTCTCATTACTATTGGTTCAGTTGACTCTTTTTTAAGACAGAATTGCAAATTTTGTCCTTTAAACATTGCGGATTTACGGATCACGTCATTTAAAAAGTTTACTTTCAGACGGTGTCCTTTACATGACATGTTTACTTGATTTTCGTCCTTTTAACTAACTGTCATCCATTTTCTCAGTTAAGTAGATGCATGTGCCAAACTTATGATGGGCATAATTGCAATTTCCAATCTACTCTTATCTTTGAAAAATGAAAAGAAAAATACTAACAAATTTTGTTATTAATTTAAAACAAAATATGTCTGCACAACCTCTCTCTTCTTTCTCTATCTCTAAAGTCTCTACACAGCCACCATCACCACCGGAGCACCACGAAAATACCCAATTATAAAATCCCATAACCGGATCTGTATTTATCCCCCTTTTTCCCAAATCCTATTTAATCAGGTATCCCCTCGACATAAGGGTGTTGATATGAACTAGTGGAGAAACAAAACATAAATAAAACTATCATTGCCATGTCCTTACCTATCAAAAATGTATAAACCAATGGATCTTAGGGTTATTGTGAAGGATGAAGGTTAGGACATGACAATTAGGGTGCTTAATGGAGACCATCTTCTTCAGTTAGTTAGAAAAACGAAGTTGCCGGCCGGAGATTGTGAAGCGATGAACTGCAGATAATAGGGGTGCCTCCATCGTAGTTCGATTAGGCCTGATTAGGGGATTTCCACCATTGTCTTCTTCAGTCCAGCTTCTGTAACATGAGGGCACGACCCAACATCGCTCAATAGATATTAGGGTCATTGTGAAGGATGAAGGTCCGATTACGAGGAGGTTGAGGTATGCATTTTTAGCAAAGGGTAAGCTGACGGTCTCCAACGATTCTAGCGGCAGCTGCTAGGGTTTCGCTGTGATTTCAGAGGCGGTGATTGGTAGCATCAAGGTCCAAAACGCCTTTCCGTCAAAGCTCTAGAGACGTCGCCGTAGTGGTGGTGGTTAAACATGGGAGATGAGAAGATCTGATGAATTATTAGATGCTAATGTATTTTATTTTCTTTCTTTTGGGTAAATATGTACTTACAATTTTGCCCTCAAAGTTTAGCATATGTTAAAACTTAACTGAGAAAGTGGGCAGTTAGTTAAAAAGACGAAAATCAAATAAACATGCCATATAAAGGACATCGCCTGAAAGTAAACTTTTTAAAGGACCTGATTCGTAAATTAGCAATGTATAAAGAACAAAATTTGTAATTCTGTCCTTTTCTAAAAATAACTTGTAATCTTATAATTTCTTAGTATTTTAATAATTCTAAAATAAATTAAAAAAAAAAACTCTCTTAAAAAACATGGTTACTTTAAAAATAGTTTGATTTTTCTTTTTAAGAGTAGTAAATATTTGTTAACGGGTATTTTCCAAAATGGTGATATTCAATAGAATATTTATGCATAATCAATGTTCAACCTAAATTAAAGCATAATAATGAAATTACATCTACATCTAAATCTATATATCTATATATACTATTAAAACAATATGGTTTGCTTGTTTTCTATTGGTCCATTTGATTAACTTTTATATATACAATAAATTCTTAGAATTTGTTGATAATGAAATAATTCAAAAATAAATTACATTCAACATAACATAATTGAATTCTTTAGACTCTTTAAATTTAAAAAATTATCTGACAATCTATATATACTATTAAAACAATTTGGTTTGCTTGTTTTCTATTGGTCCATTTGATTAACTTCCATATATACAATGAATTATTAGAATTTGTTGATAATAAAATAATTCAAAAATAAATTACATTCAACATAACATAATTGAATTCTTTAGACCCTTTAAATTTTAAAAAAATATCTAACAATTAATAACAATAACTATTACGTAAATTATAGGTTTCAACTTTTCAATTTTTATTACATCTTTATGAAATCATTTTTACATTAAAAACCATTTAACCATTAATAAGAATATTAATTAGATTAACTATAGGTTTCAACTTTTCTATTTTTGTTACATATTTCAAATTTCAAATTTATGTGCAAACCGATTACCTTGAATGAAATTGAGAATAACATTTATTTTTAAATTAACTAACAAAAAATATTTATGTTATTACCCTCTCTATATACTTTCAGTTTTGCACAAGAAATTTCAAACCACGTCTTTTCATCTATCAAATTCTGCAATTTCGCATTTCTTTGTAAGGCTCATTTGTATTACTCAAATTATTTCATTCATTCATATTATTGATATTGTAAATATATTTTAATTATTATTAATTTAATACTTTGTTTGTATTCTTATTATTTTATTACAACAACACAATGGAGCCAAAAAAAAACGTGGCCATGTTTAATGAGTTGAATATGCTTAAGATTGATTGTTTTCTCAAGGTTTGTATATTGAAGTTACTGTGTCTAAAGGCCAATAACAAATCCGGTGAATATTGATTAAGGAGTGATGTTTGGCACCTCAAAGGTTGATATGTGATGGACGTTGGTGGCTCAAAATAAATGCAACGTTTGAAGACCTTTTTTTTTTGCCTTTCAGTTTGAGTGTGTTTTGTTTTATAAGACAATTTCTTCATGTTTCCAATTTGGTTTGATTTGTGTTAGATTTTTACATATCGTATGAATATATGGTTTGTTTTATAATTTGGTATCTTATATTCTAAAGTAATATGTCAATATCTATGTCTTTAACATACCTGGTGTTTGGAAAATAAATGTTTTTTTGAATTTGTTACACGTAATTGTTTTAATTCTTTTACTTTTCAAAACATACTTTTATAACATTTGCATTTTGTTGTCTTTTTATGTGTTAAAAATTAGATCATTTACCCATGGTATATGATTTTCCAAATCATTAATAATATTAAACATTTTATTGAAGTTAATATAGTGATCACCACGATAATTTGTACTCAACATGTTATCTAATATTTATTATAATCAACAAAAAAAATTTATACCAACAAAAATCGTAATTAACGAAAATGGATTATTTATCAACTATAAGGTGTGATGTTCATAACAAATTTTTAATTCATGCTGGTTAAATATGTTGTCTATTGGGCCTTAGTCAATTTTTCTTATTAACCGTCTCTTTGATTTCCTGGTTAAATATGAATACGAACTCATTGTAGACACATACCATTGCTTTACGCTAACTACACGCTTATTAGTTTATGAATTTTCAATTTTTAACTTTTAATTGTGTTTCTAAACATTGTACTTTGTATCTTATTTTGGTTTATCTTTATGTTTGACAATTATTTCTTTTCGTACCAGTATTATTTACAACTAATGTAACATCTAGGAAAAACATAGATAATTTATGTACATTAGTTGTAACTCGTTCTGAAAACGAGAAGTTTTGTAAACCGAGAAAGGGCTTTTAATTCACTAAGTTATGAATAAAATATTGACAGAATTACAAATTTTGTCCTTTAAAAAAAGCCAAAAACCGGTTCGTGTCCTTTTCTAAGTTTCCTTGCAGGCGGTGTACTTTAAACTTTTTTTTCCTACAACTTTTGTCCTTTACGCTAACTGGGTTAGAAAAAGTCAGTTAAATGCCCTCACGTGAGACGCATGTGAGGGCATTTTTGTCTTTTCGCCTGTACCTGCAAAAAGTTTATCATCTTCTTCTTCTTCATTTTGCAACCACCACTAAACCCACCAACAACCCATTTGCAGTACACCGTTTCTATTTGACACCGTTTCTGCAGAAGCCACAGACAACCTCCAGCAACCTTCACCCCACCATTCAACCTCCAGCAACCACCACCAAACCCACCAACCTCCCCTCCCAAACCCAATTACATCTTCCAGACCAAACCAAAAACCCCAATTCCATCACCGGATCATAATAATAACTCAATCCGGAGCTTCCAATTCCGTCAACTCGCCAGAGCTTCCATCACAACTCGCCGGAGCTTCCATTTTCTCACAATCAGAGCATAATAATAACTCAATCCACCCACAAACCCACCAACACAATGGTCAACAACAAACGCAAACCCCGACGAAAATGAATTCCACAAATCGGTTCCTTGTTCGTTGAAATTGACTTAGGGGTTTTGATTATTGGTTAATGACGATCAAAAATCATATACAAATTACCTGAAAATGTGTTGGGATGACGGCGAACGGACTCGCCGGAAAACGGTTCTTAGGTTAAGAATCACGATATCATTTTTGTATCCGGCGAGTTGATGGTGGGTTTGGTGGTGGTGGATGAGTTATCAACTAATTGAAGGTTAATTAGTGTTTAATTTAAGAAATTGTTGGTGGGTTTTTGTAATCAAGGCTTGCTGAGAAATCTTCATCACCAAGTTTTGATATTTTTAGTTGATTTAGGGGGAATTAATAATCAAGATTTGAATCTGGGCTAATTAGTGTTTATCATTTGATTGGAAGTAGTTGCTGCTGTTTCTGAGGGTTAAAGGCATGGGAGGTGTTAAAAGGAAGATCAGATAACATTGACCTTATATTGACCGAAGTCGAGTTGCCATCGATTTCCGGTTTTGCCCTTCTCACCTTGATCATGGAGCATCAAGTCTGCAAAAACATTCCTGTTATAAGTACGCTTTCGGTTAATGATTTATTTTCTGTTTTTATTGTTTTAATTATGTGAAGAAATACCGATATCATTTTCTCATTCTACAGTGATGTCTGCACATGATTCAGGTGGCCGGAATTTCGGAGGTGGTGGTTCAGGTGGCCGGAATTTCGGAGGAGATGGTTCAGGTGGCCAAAAAGAAGATGATAAACTTTTTGCAGGTACAGGCGAAAAGACAAAAATGCCCTCACATGCGTCTCACGTGAGGGCATTTAACTGACTTTTTCTAACCCAGTTAGCGTAAAGGACAAAAGTTGTAGGAAAAAAAAGTTTAAAGTACACCGCCTGCAAGGAAACTTAGAAAAGGACACGAACCGGTTTTTGGCTTTTTTTAAAGGACAAAATTTGTAATTCTGTCTAAAATATTAGCATATAAATCTTGTCAATACACAAGAATGCTTATATTCAGTATTTCTAAAGGAGAAGACAATCAAGTGACTGAAATCAAAGCTGACATTCAAAACTGATAACATGCTGATTTGATTTATCACCTGACAGATTCATCCAGTTGGATGAACTATCTTTATTAGGCCAAACACATGCCAATATCAAACATCATATGTAAATATAAAATGACTATAAAACTCTATTAAGGTTAGTTCAAACCTAAGAGTCTGCTGAACTGAAACAGACTAATAGTTTGCTGATCAGACTAAGAGTCTGCTGAATTAAAACAAACTTAAAGTTTGCTGATCAGACCACGAGTCTGCTGACACGAATCTGCTGAACCAAAACAGACTTAAAGTCTGCTGATTAATCAAATAAATACTATCTAGATATATATGCAAGACTACTATAAATATAGGATGATAGCGTACTGAGGGAAAGGCTCTGAATATTACTGATTTCACGAGATATCAAAATATGCAAAGATAAAGATAGCATATCATTGAAAAGAAATCTCTGGGAAATACTGTTAAAGGAATGATTAATAAAGATTAATCAAAAAGTCAAAGGAACTCGAGAATGTTTAAGAGACATGATTGTATAGTATGTCAATATATGATTGCTCAAAAGAACAAAAGTACTGTATGATACAAGGAAAACAAATGATAAGAATCAAAAGATGGAATTGATTCGACAGATGGAATCCAAGAAGCAATAAAGCTAACATTGGTATTATCTTTATGTTTGACAATTATTTCTTTTCGTACCAGTATTATTTACAACTAATGTAACATCTAGGAAAAACCCATATTTATTTTGGACTAAAGTTGTCAACTTTGAAAGTTGAAGGAGTAAAATCTCAAAAACAAGTAATGGGAAAAATGAGATAAGGAAAAATTAAGCATCTTATGTTAAGGAAACAAGAAAAATCCATCCCACATGGAAAGGTGGAAGAAAGTGGAAGCATTCCACATGGGTATAAATAAAGAAAAGATACTCTCATCCCACATGGAAACAAATAAAGAAATGGAAGCTTTTTATAAAGAAGCAAGTTTTCATAGAAATTTTTTAATGTGGCTAACCACTCTCCATGGTCCTAGCGGAGGTGCGAAGCACCCAACGCGCACAGACACGGACTCAGACGATGGGTGTAATGTGGCATTTTGATGGCGCACTTGGCACTTCGCACGCTCGCATCGCCGCGAGCCGCATAAGGGCCGGTTTAGTATTTTTGGGCAAGTACAAGGACTGGAAATGAAAATATGAAAAGTTCATTCTTCGCGATACGCGAAGGATCAAGCCTAAACATCTTCGCGCTACGCAAAAGACAAAAGACCTGAACTGTGACATTTGAGCCAAAACAAGGTACACCTCAGTACGTATTTACCGATTAAGCAAATAAACGCCTTTTGCGTAACAAACGAACGATTAACCGAACGGGTCGGGTTATAACCCAGATATCTCGGGGGGGCATCCATAAGTGATATACGTTTAATACAAGCTGAAATACTAGTAAGATGGCCTTAGTTCGATAACAAACAAGTTAAACGAAAACATGCTCGTTTAACTACCTGTTATAGATTTAAACGCGAAAGATAGTTACAAACCAAGCATTGTATCAACCGTTAAGCCGAAAAAGACTTACCAAAAACTTCTTTGAAATGTTTTAAGCGATCCGTGAAAATATTTTTGATTTTTACAAACATATAGTATGTTTTTATAATTTTACTCAAAACTAGTCCAAAAACACTCGTTTTCGCACTGTTTAACGCACCCGATAAGTTTTTCGCGCCAAAAACCGAACCCGAACTAAATTTGGACTGGGATTTTCATTTTTGGGCCTTTAGAATCAGAAACTTGGGCCAAAATGGGACCAAAATGGGCCCATAAGACTTCCGATCGGCCTAGTAAACACCACCCCCATTTTTTTTATAAAACTTGTTACCTAAGCTTTTTATTCATTTCACTTGATAAAAAAACTGGAGTCTAAGCAGCTGCAAGTCACTTTTCCAGAAATCTTCCAAACCCTAAGGTAACAACTTAAATAAGTAGCTTTTAAACTTGTTTAACCTTGATTAATACCATAAAAACATGTCCTAATTGCTAAAAATCATTCCTAACCATGTAAAAATCCTAAAAATGGTCCATAAACATGTTTTGATCATACACATGATAAGGAACCTGTTTTGATAGTTTTTGGCCATAAACACGGATTAAAGGGTTGAAACGGCGTTTTTACGGTTCAAAAGTTCGTTTTTGTGCACTAGCTGAAACCCTAAGTTAAAGGGCTGTTATATTGATGAAACCTGTTTGGTTTGTGATATAGGACCTGTACCTAGCCTACATAGGAGCACAAGAGCTTGAAAATTTGATTAGAAAGGCGGAAACGAACCAAAACCGCTAAGGTAATGCTGAAACACTCGCTTACAGGCTGTTTAGGTTAAGATTGTGATGTGCATATTATTAGGCCTTTAAATTTTTCAGGGACATCAGGGACCATGTCAATGAGTCCCTGTTCAAATTTGGTAATTTTTCGACCATCCGAGAATATTTGGCGAATTTATTACCGAATTGGGACGTTTATTTGGGAAAATAGCTAAAATACTTCAAAAATTATGAAATTTTTCTGGGAACTTAGATTTAATATATTTTGATCACATATGAATTTTGGGATTATTTGGAGAAGTATAAAGGTGTTTTGTGTATATGCGTTCGTGTGCATTTTTATAGCCGAATTTGGGTCGAAAAGAATATTGCACGAACTTTTTACATTCTGGAATTGATACAAGTTGTTTTGGGACATGATTTGAGCATTCAGGAATTTTTGTGGAATTTTTGGAAATTGTTTGGGATAAACGGATGATTTTCAGGCAAAATATAGCTGATAAAATAAATTTTTATAAATTAATAAATCAGTAAATGATTCCAGAAATATTTTTATAAAAATCTACATATTTTAATTGATAAGTGGCTAAATTTTCATAATTTAATGATTAACGGTTAATTAATTATGCTAATTAACCGTTAATCATTAAATTATGAAAATTTAGCCACTTATCAATTAAAATATGTAGCCGTTAGTTTCATGACCCCACTCTTTAAACAATTTTACGAACTTTTGGGGTGAAAAGAATGTTTGATTACATATACATACCTGAAACATGTATTGATGTGAATTATCTAAGTGCTAACACACGAAAGTCCCCACGATCACAGTGATTAACTTCGAGCCGGTGGCTTGTGAATAGTACTATTGTTTTGACAGACCCAAACGGAATCGTCCTGGTTGCCGTGTCACATAGCGCCGTTTGCACATGACCATATTTATACAAACAGGCTATGTAGTGTTAGACATAGCTACAGGGGCATGTTTTGGGCGGAAAGGGGCCACAGTGGTTGATTGAGCGTCGGAAATGGATGCACGCAGCACATACAGTCAAGGCTTCACTGTAGCTTAGCATAATTACATCATATACATACATACTTATTTCATAATTACAAGTGTTAACTTGTGAATACTCATTACTGTTTTCTTGAAACTCGTGAAACTCACCAACTCTAGTAGTTGACCCGTTTAAAACTGCTTTTCAGGTGTACCTAAATCGGAATGATTTGGTGATCTGTTACTTGCCCAAGGTGTGTGGTTGATGCTATGTGAATAGAGGCAAGGGTGTTAGTAGTAAGAACGTATAGTTAACGAACTAGTTTTGTTTGTATCACCTAGACTGTAAAACAATGATAGAACAAAGAAATGTAATATATTGTAAATTAGTTTGTAATGTTTCTTTATAAACAATGTGTTGATACTAGAGGTGTCTGTTACATTCCCGTTTTACGCTTCCGCATTGTGCTAGTCGGGGTGTGACAGAAGTTGGTATCAGAGCCATTGGTTATAAATGATTAGGTTGTCCCTTAGGGTACCTAAAATATAACCGTAGGCTCGATTAACTCTGGGAAATATTTAAATAATAAATTAATATTATATACTGATGGATGCCAGGATGAACTTGTTGGGCAAGTGAGTTATTGTGGTCCGGAACATAATAACAGACTTTCTTGTACGAGGGAATTCGGGGAGAAGTCACGAAATGTGCGGTTAGGTAAAAGTGGCAACATATGTGTATAAATAATGTGAAAGTATATATATATATATAACACTCATACGTGCTTATCTGGAATAAAGTGTACAAATACGTGTACGTACGATACTGTTGATGACGGTAAATTTTATTACGAATATTATATTCATTTATATTCAGTATTGATTTTAATAATAATTAAAATTAAAATTTTAATAAAACTAATATTATATTCTAATATAATTAATATTAAATTTGGCTTAATTAATTAATCTCCTCGACAATAGTTAGCGATAGCAATAGATATTATTCTTATAACTAACCTTTGTGCAGAGTCATGTCAAGGAATAACGACTTTCCTGAAGAAGAACCGGTAATCTCTGTTGAGGAGGATCCCGAGGAAGAATCAGAGGAGGAGGATCCAGAAGAGGAATCCGAGGAGGACCCAGAAGACGAATCGGAAGAGGAGGAGGAAGAGGTGGAAGAAGAAGTTATTTGTAGAGAGCTACCCAGAAATGTGCCTGATCTATCCGGCTACAGATGCGATAGTTATCCACCCAGGTCACCACGCAGGGATCAAAACGAAGTTAACAGTCAGTATCATTCACCTACTAGAGTATCCAGATCACCCACTCCACCTATTCACCTATCGCCAACGACTTCAGCTACTGCGCGAGTCCGACAGACTGCTCGTATTCGGGTAACCCCGATTGACCCTACCTCGATTCCATTTAGATCTACCCACGACCGGGGAGGACCTTCACGTCCTAGGGCAGATACTTCATCTTCTCGTTCATTGAGTATACCTACCCCTCGCCCTGACCTCCCAAACGCAGGAAACAACTCTTGGATGGTTATCCTGACTGACCGTGTGATAGACCACTTGATAGCCATAGCTAACATTAACCAGGAGAGGAAGGACGTGACCCAGTGCTTATCGACGTTAAATCAGATAGCACTGAACTTGCAGCAGTCAGATGCCTACCACCGTTGGTGTTTGGATAGGGTGACAGTTCGGCTGTGGAACTGTTACTGAATGATTACGGTGTTGTTATTTTTATGTTTGTGGTTAGCCTATCGTTTGTACGGATAAATGCAGAATGTTACAGATATGTGTACATGATCTTTTGATACTCCATGTATGTATATAGTAGTATGTTATGTTAACACGGGGCACAATTTTGTACATTATTACAAGCACTGACCCTTATAGGGTTAAGTCTAACAGTCACTTAGTGACAGATTTTGATATATACATGCAAGCACTGGCCTTTATCAGGCTAAGTCTATGTACCTTCTAATATCAATGTACGGAACAATTTGTGAAATGTCAGTATGTTATCTGGTTTACCTGTACAACATTTATTGTGATTATTATTACACAGTGCCGTAGACTGGAATTAGTATTAATTGGCTTATATTTGTTTATCATTATAGAATGGCCCCAAAGAAAGCAACCCCCATGACTGAGGCAGAAATAGCCGAGATGATTGCTCGGCAAATGCAGGTAGCAATACCACTTATTGTAACACAAGTAACTGCTGGTGTTAATGCCAATATACAAACAAACCAGCAACAAATCAATAATGCTCCCCCAACCAACAATGAAACAGTTACAATAACAATCCCTCACCTAATACAAATGCCCCTACCAATGCAAATAATCCCCCACCTGATGCAAATAATGTCAACAACAATAATCCCCACCGAACCCAAACAATAACAATAACAATCCTAATCCCCCTCGAAGGGAATATTCGATCAAAAACTTTATGGCCTGTAAACCGATCAAATTCAAAGGCATTGAAAGGCCAAACGGGCTGATTAAATGGATCGAAAAGACTGAATCTGTTCTCAATATTAGTAATTGTCCACCGGAAAACATAGTCAAGTATGTTGCCTCTACGTTTACTGATCACGCATTAATGTGGTGGAATACTACGGTGCAAATAAAAGGACAAGATACGGTTAATCGCATGACATGGGTTGAACTCAAAACACTGATGCTGGAACATTTCTGCCCAAAGAACGAAATTCAAAGATTAGAACATGAACTTTGGAGTCTGGAAATGAAAGGAGCGGATCATTTGGGATACACGAACCGCTTCAATGAATTGGCTCGCTTAGTACCATGGTTAGTAACTCCTGAAGACAAACGAATTGAACGTTATGTTTGGGGTTTAGCCCCTGAAGTGAGGAGTTTGGTGAACTCCGTGGGGCACACATCGTTTGAAAATGTTGTGACCCAAGCCGGAATTGTGACTTTTGATTTAGTAAGAAGTGGTGTATTGAAAAAGGCTAAAAAATCAGTGGGTATAAAACGAACTGACTATGGGACGAGAGCACAAGGAGGACAATCAAGCAAGCGTGCACGTCCGACAATAAGAAATTATGCTATAACCGGTTCAGATACGAAGCAAGACAGGTACAAGGGACCCTTGCCAAAGTGTGACAGATGTAATTACCATCATGTGGGAGAGTGCAGATTGCCGGTATGCCATAAATGTGGTCGAACTGGGCATTGTGCCCCTAATTGCAGAAAAGGTGCAAAAGTTGTGAGCCGACCAACCCAAACAACTCAACCTCGTCGTCCACATCCACCTAGACCTCAACCAATCTGCCAACAACCTATCTAACAAACTTTAACAGCAGCAACCTACCGTGCCTGTTATGAATGCTGCAGTACAGATCATATTAAAAGAAATTGCCCTAAGCTGAATCAAAGAATGGTTGCTAGACCGAACCAAGCATCGACTTCAAGTGCGCCTCGGGGACACGCGTTCGTTATTGGGTCAGGAGAAGCACGACAGGACCCGAACGTAGTGACAGGTACATTTGTTGTTTCTGATCAATATGCTTCTGTATTATTTGACACGGGTGCCGATAGAATCTTTGTTTCCACTAGTTTTGTATCCTTGGGAAATATGCCAGTTAGTGAACTAACAAATCCCTATACTATAGAACTCGCTAACGGTAACTCTATAATTGTCAACCAAATAATCCAAAATTGTTCCATTATTCTTAATGACCACCCATTCCTTATTGACCTACTCCCAGTAGAGTTAGGAAGTTTTGACGTTATTGTTGGCATGGACTGGTTAACTAAGAATAAGGCAGAGATTGTGTGTAACGACAAGACAGTTAGAATTCCCTTTTCGAATGGTGAGGTGATTGTGGTACAGGGAGAGAAGTTTGGTTCGATATTACCTCTCGTGTCTCATCTCAAAGTGTTGAAATGTTTACGCCAAGGTTGTATAGCATTCTTGGCGAACGTGACTATAAAGAATCCTAATGAGAAACGCATAGAAGATATCCCCGTTGTACGTGAATACCCCGATGTCTTTCCCAATGATCTACCTGGATTACCACCGAACCGACAAGTTGAATTCCGTATAGACATAATTCCAGGATCAGCCCCCATTGCTGAGGCACCTTACCGGCTGGCACCCTCTGAAATGCAAGAATTATCTAACCAGTTACAGGAGTTGTTAGATAAGGGTTTCATTTGTCCTATTTATTCTCCTTGGGGAGCACCAGCATTGTTCGTAAAGAAGAAAGATGGAAGTTTTAGAATGTGTATTGATTACCGGGAATTAAACAAAGTTACCATCAAAAACCGATACCCTCTTCCACGAATAGATGACTTATTTGACCAACTTCAAGGGGCAAACTATTTCTCAAAAATTGACCTTCGATCCGGTTACCATAAAGTTAAGATTCAAGAGGAAGATATGTCTAAAACGGCGTTCCAAACTCGTTATGGCCACTACTAATTCTTAGTTATGCCGTTCGGACTGACTAATGCTCCCGCAGTTTTCATGGATCTTATGAATCGGGTTTGTAAACCGTACCTCAAAAAATTCGTTATCGTGTTTATTGATGACATTTTAATATATTCGATAACCAAGGAGGAACACGAGCAACATTTACGAACTATTTTGGAGTTGCTGAGGCAGGAAAAGTTGTATGCCAAATTATCAAAGTGTGAATTTTGGCTACAAGAGGTACAATTTCTAGGGCATGTTGTTAACCGACATGGTATCTATGTAGACCCGAGTAAGATTGAAGCCATAAAAAATTGGCAAGCCCCAAAGTCACCGAAAGAGATCCGCCAATTTTTGGGTTTAGCTGGGTATTATCGGCGTTTTATTGCTAATTTTTCCAGCATAGCCCAACATTTAACTCTTTTGACTCAAAAAGATCGTGCTTATGTTTGGGGAGAAGAACAAGAAGCGGCTTTTCAGTTGCTAAAACAGAAACTATGCCAAGCCCCGATACTGATTCTTCCAGAGGGAATTGATGATCTGGTAGTTTATTGTGATGCATCCCGGAAAGGATTAGGGTGCGTACTTATGCAAAGAAACAAAGTCATAGCATACGCTTCTCGACAATTAAAGGTGCACGAGAAGAATTATACCACCCATGATTTGGAACTGGGCGCGGTTATTTTTGCACTCAAGATCTAGAGGCACTATTTGTATGGCACCAAATGTACAGTATACACCGATCACAAAAGCCTACAGCATATTTTCGACCAGAAAGAACTAAACATGAGGCAAAGGAGATGGGTAGAGCTGTTAAACGATTATGATTGTGAGATTCGATATCATCCGGGCAAGGCTAATATAGTGGCAGATGCTTTGAGCAGAAAAGACAGGATCAAACCACTACGGGTTCGAGCACTTGGAATGATCGTCCAAACCAGTCTCACCGAACAAATTCGTGTTGCTCAAAACGAAGCTCTGAAAGGAGATCACTTAGAAGATGAAAACTTGCATGGAACCAAACAAAACTTTGAAGAATGAACTGGCAAAATTCTATACTACAAAAACCGAGTTTGGATTCCCACTTTCAGTAATCTGCGTGACTTGATCATGGACGAAGCCCATAAGTCCAAATACTCCATTCACCCTGGAACAGATAAGATGTATAAGGACTTGAAAGAGTATTATTGGTGGCCCGGTATGAAGAAGGATATAGCCACATACGTCAGTAAATGTTTAACCTGTGTGAGGGTTAAAGCCGAGTATCAAAAACCTTCAGGAATGTTGCACCAACCGGAAATACCACAATGGAAATGGGAACAGATTACCATGGATTTTGTAACACACCTCCCAAAAACTTCCCGGGGAAATGATGCAATATGGTTGATAGTTGACCGATTAACCAAATCTGCACACTTCCTTCCAATCCGAACCACTTACACAACCGAAAAACTTGCTCACATCTACATAAATGAAATCGTATCCCGACACGGTGTACCCGTTTCAATTATTTATGATCGCGATAGCCATTTCACCTCTCGTTTCTGCAAGCCGTACATGAAGCGTTGGGAACCCGAATTGACCTAAGTACCGCCTACCATCCCCAAACCGACGGTCAATCTGAGCGAACCATTCAAACCTTAGAAGATTTTCTTCGCGCTTGTGTACTAGACTTCGGTGGAAACTGGGATCAACATCTTCAACTGGTTGAATTTTCGTACAATAACAGCTATCACAGTAGCATTCAAGCGGCACCATATGAAGCATTGTACGGGCGGAAGTGTAGATCACCCTTGTGTTGGTCTAAGGTGGGAGATACCCAAATTACGCGAGATGACTTGATTCAAGAAACCATTGACAAAATCCGTAAGATCACAAGCAAATTGAAAATCGCCCGAGATCGACAGAAAAGATACGCTGATGTTCGTAGAAAGCCGTTATCTTTTGAATTAGGCAACAAAGTTTTTCTGAAAACATCCCCGTGGAAAGGCGTCATTCGATTCGGAAAAACCGGTAAACTAGCTCCGCGATACATTGGACCATATGAAGTCATTTCTAAGATAGGTCTGGTAGCTTACCGACTGAAACTTCCTGTGGAGTTGAGTTCTATTCACGATGTCTTTCATGTTTCGAACCTGAAAAAGTGTCTTACTGACGAAACCGAAATCGTGTCATTAAAAGACTTAAACATAAACGAAAAATTGAATTTTGTTGAAAAACCGGTGGAAATATTAGAGGGAAAAATAAAACAATTAAGACACAGCAAAATCTCTCTAGTAAAAGTTCGGTGGAATTCACAACGGGGACCCGAATTTACGTGGGAGCGGAAATCTGAATTCAAAAAGAAATACCCGCACCTGTTTCCAAACAAAGACAAAGTTGAATAACCGAATTTCGGGGATGAAATTTTCTAACGAGGGGGAGAATGTGACAATTGAGCCAAAACAAGGTACACCTCAGTACGTATTTACCGATTAAGCAAATAAACGCCTTTTGCGTAACAAACGAACGATTAATCGAACGGGTCGGGTTATGACCCATATATCTCGAGGGGCCATCTATAAGTGATATACGATCTATACAAGCTAAAATATTAGAAATATGGCCTTAGTTTGATAGCAAACAAGTTAAACGAAAACATGCTCGTTTAACTACCCGTTATAGATTTAAACGCGAAAGATAGTTACAAACCAAGCATTGTATCATCCGTTAAGCAGAAAAAGACTTACCAAACACTTATTTGAAATGTTTTAAGCGATCCGTGAAAATATTTTTGATTTTTACAAACATATAGTATGTTTTTATAATTTTACACAAAACTAGCCGAAAAACACTTGTTTTCGCGTTGTTTAACGCACCCGATAAGTTTTTCGCGCCAAAAACCGAACCCGAACTAAATTTGGATCGGGCTTTTCGTATTTGGGCTTGAGAAATCAGAAACTTGGGCCAAAATGGGCCCAAGGTGGGTCCATGTGGATCCCGATCGCAACAGCAGCCCCCACCCCCCTTTGGTTCTTTCACATATAAAATAGATCCAAAACCTTTTCAACATTATTTTCTTGAAAATTCTGGACACAAGTTCTGCTTCAACCAGAAAACCTTCAAACCCTAAGGTAAAGAGCTTAAATAAGTAGCTTTTGAACTTGTTTAAACTTGTTTAATACC
Organism: Bidens hawaiensis; assembly: GCF_021521415.1. Taxonomy (NCBI): domain Eukaryota; kingdom Viridiplantae; phylum Streptophyta; class Magnoliopsida; order Asterales; family Asteraceae; genus Bidens; species Bidens hawaiensis. The sequence continues at coordinate 2,449,359 of NW_027491134.1, forward strand.
ATAAAAACATGTCTTGGTTACTAAAAATCATTCCTAACCGTGTAAAAATCCTAAAAATGGTTTGTAAACATGTTTTGATCATACACATGGTAAGGAACCTGTTTTGATAGTTTTTTTGGCCATAAACACGGATTAAAGGGTTGAAACGGCATTTTTACGGTTCAAAAGTTCGTTTTTGTGCACTAGCCGAAACCCTAAGTTAAGGGCTGTTATGTTGATGAAATATTTCTTGGTTTCTGATATAGGACTTGTACCTAGCTTGCTTAGAAGCACAAGAACCTGAAAACTTGATTAAAAAGTCGGAAACGAGCCAAACCCGCTAATGTAATGCCGAAACACTCGCTTACGGGCTATTTAGGTTAAGGTTGTGATGTCCATATTTTTAGGCCTTGAAATTTTGCAGGAATATCAAGGATCATGTCAATGATTCCCTGTTCAAATTTGGTAATTTTTTGACCATCCGAGAATATTTGGAGAATTTATTACCGAATTGGGACGTTTAATTGAGAAAAATAGCTAAAATACTTCAAAAATTATGAAATGTTTCTGGGAACTCAGATTTGATGTATTTTGATCACATATGAATTTTGGGATCATTTGGAGAAGTTTAAAGGTGTTTTGTTTATTTGCGTTCGTGTGAATTTTATAGCCGAATTTGGGCCGACAAGAATATCGCACGAGCTTTTTACATTCTGAAATTGATACAGGTTGATTTGGGACATGATTTTAGCATTCAGGAATTTTTGTGGAATTTTTGAAAATTGTTTGGGATAAACGGACGATTTTCAGGCGAAATATAGCTGATAAAATGAATTTTTATAAATTAATAAATCAGTAAATAAATTCCAGAAATATTTTTATAAAAATATACATATTTTAATTGATAAGTGATTAAATTTTCATAATTTAATGATTAACGGTTAATTAGTTATGCTAATTTGAATATTAAACAAATTCAGTTTTTATAAAAACCGGCAAGTTCGCGACTAACGAACCTGCGAAAATATCAAAACACCAAGAGTGATCAAAAATCATATTTTTGAACTAATTAAGTAAAAACGAACTTTTCTATGAAAAATCTGGACAATCCGGATGGATTGTGCGCGTTCCTTCATAAATCAAACTGAATAAACGAAAACGGGCCCCGTGGCTAATCCGGGACCCCAGTATGTGATCTTTCTTTATAACTTAATCATGTTATTAACCAATACATTTACCCAAGCTTATTTTCCCATAACTGTTTTCTGAACGCATAAACGAGCAACTTGGCCCAGCTGGAAAAACGGGAATCTGAGCCAAGTTCGGTTTTGAGTATTAGACATTGAACAACATCACAACCTAAGCCTATTGCCACTTTCTGGGCGTTCCAGCTACACCCAGATTAGTTATACAGCCCAGTTTAATGTTGATATTATAATAATATTAAAATATTAATATTATTATAATATTGATTATAGGAACTACTGATAGCGGACCGAACAAACCACGAGCTGATACAGTACTGATTATCAACTAAACCGTGAGTTTCATGACCCCACTTTTAAACTGTTTTACGAACTTTTGGGGTGAAAAGCATGTCTGATTACATATACATACCTGAAACATGTACTGATGTGAATTATCTAAGTGCTAACACACGAAAGTCCCCACGATCACAGTGATTAACTTCGAGCCGGTGGCTTGTGAATAGTACTATTGGTTTGACAAACCCAAACGGAATCGGCCTGGTTGCCGTGTCACATAGCGCCGTTTGCACATGACCATATTTATACAAACAGGCTATGTAGTGTTAGACATAGCTACCGGGGCATGTTATGGGCGGAAAGGGGCCACAGTGGTTAATTGAGCGTGGGAAATGGAGGCACGCAGCACGAACAGTCCAGGCTTCACTGTAGCTTAGCATAATTACATCACATACATCATTTACATACATACATACTTATTTCATGATTACAAGTGCTGACTTGTGAATACTCATTACTGTTTTCTTGAAACTCGTGAAACTCACCAACTCTAGTAGTTGACTCGTTTTAAACTGCTTTTCAGGTGTACCTAAATTGGAATGATTTGGTGATCTGTTATTTGCCCAAGGTGTGCGGTTGATACTATGTGAATAGAGGCAAGGATGTTAGTAGTAAGAACGTTTAGTTAACGAACTAGTTTTGTTTGTACCACCTAGACTGTAAAACAATGATAGAACGAATAAATGTAATATAATGTAAATTAGTTTGTAATGTTTCTTTATAAACAATGTGTTGATACCAGAGGTGTCTGTTACATTCCCGTTTTACGCTTCCGCATTGTGCTAATCGGGGTGTGACAGAAGTTGAATCAACAATTATGTCATATACATGTTATAATTTTTGCATCATCAAACTTGTAAGCTTGTGTTTGAATTCAACAATTTAATCTTTTTTACTTGAAAAGAATATTGCTCAGACAGTTTGAAGCTGATTTTAGGTGATTCAGTGTGACTTTTTTTCCGGTTCAGTCTGCCTTTGTGCCTCTCGTCTGCACCGAAGGAGGTTTTGTCTAGCCTGGGTATATGTGTTGTGAGAAAGAGCATTAGCACCCACTTAAATCATGTACCGTGGATTGTTAATCCATTTGCTCGGCAACTAAAGGACACACTTTGATAAATTAACGTTGTGGAGGATCCAAATTACATGCCAATATTAACTAAAATTCATGTTTTGAACACTTGTGGTTATATTCTTGCAGACAAAAACTTGTGTCGACGTGACTGGTTCCCGCAATAAATTTTCAAATTTATCAATGGCTCAAACTTTTAGTGAGGTGAGTAAAATGTACATTTTGCAGTATTCTTACGTCACATTTCACTACATTGTTTTCATGGGATTCCTTGAAGGTTCATTTACACGTACAGTCTCAGTTAGACGTTAGTTGACATAAATTTGTATTTGGTTATTGGACTCGAATGTGAATCGAATTGATTTTTTTACAACCAAATTCGAATCGAGTCAAATTTTGAATTTTTTAAAAATTCAAAAGTTGCAGCACTTGTTGGAGGCTCATATATGTCATTTCTTGCTGATTAGGTTACTCTAATTTGACATAATATAGTTTGTAAGGAAATATTTAGTAGCTTATGAAGATTATGTTTGAAACTTTAAATTTTTATTGTAGGTATTATATATTATGTAACATCATGTTTTGTAACATTTTGTCTTTTACTACTTTCTTTCTGTATCAACATGAATTGCATTTATAAATCATGTTGTCTTCTCAAATAATATATTAAAAAATTTCTTGTCGTTTGAAATTATATATCAGTTACTTGATGATTTCTATATTTTCATCCGTGTCGTACACGGGTTAATAACTAGTTAAAAAATAAAGAAGCAAAAGTTAAGTAAAATAAGAAAGTTAATAAATAAATGTGTAAAATATAAAAACTAGTTACGGCTTCAAAGGCCTAAAATGATAAAATAAATAAAAGGCCTGCCATCCACTCATAGAGTCATAGGTTGTCAAAAAAAACCTACTTAGTATTAATTTAATGACAGTAAATCTTCTTCACCAAATGACCAAATAGCCATAACCAGTGTTCCAGGCTTCATGTCGTCTCCAATGACCGAGCAAATTCCACAATGTTCAATTTAATTCTCTTTTCTCAATTCCATTGCTCTGCCATCATGGGCCGGACTAAATGCACATTTTTTTTGAATTTTTTCAAAAAAAAAATCACACTACAAAGTGAAAAAAGCTAGGTGGGCCGAGGCCCGGCATGACCCAAATATGAGGATTTAACGTGATTCTATCTAAACTGGCCTACGTCTATGGATGGCAATTAGGTATTCCTTATTGAGTGACAATCGACTCAAGTACATAAGATGATATATATAGAGAAACAACTGGAGATTGTATCTTATTAAACAAAAATCTAAACTGGGTTGGGCTTGGGCCCGTTGCCGGCACCCGTCTCCTCTTTGACTTCATATATTAAAGCGGGCCAGACAAGGCCTACGAACCTAACAGGCTGGTTGGTAGTTACAGTAGAAACCGAGGATGATATATAGTATGTATTTAAAGTTAAAATGATCTGGCTTGCTTGTATTGAAGCAAATAGATTATGCGTCCAAAACAATTACCGATGTTGTGTTTTTGTATTTATTCTTTGTCCAGTTCAAGACACAACCCTAATAAATTGCGTGTATTATTCGTTAATAGCATATTATGTCATGGTAGTTTTATTTAAAAACACCGAATAGGATGATTTATACACCACTGATAACATGTATCTTTGTTATCGAAGCAGTCATCTTTATCGTCACAACAACAATAAGGTAACAGGGGCTGATTATAGTATTTGCAAATTATCGTTCCTAATTTCTCATTTTGTGGAGTTGAACTGCTGTCTCCGTTTCCCTGTCCGCCTGCAACTCTTGTGCCTACATTCATGTTAAAACAATATGAAATCAAAATCATAATACTTTCCCAAATTATCCAATGGATATTGAAACGTCGATCTACAAAGATAAAACACACAATTAAGACCAACGAACAATGATAGAAACGTGATGCATAAGATAATGGCATTTGTTTTCATAAGCTTGGCCATGGGGACGAGTGCCCTTTGAAAATTTTCAGATATGTTGAATATGTTAAAAGAGACATTGATATTTATATTATGGATCTCAGTTTATAAATGATATCATTAGTATTGATTTCATATTAAATAATAATACATATTAGTATTTATTAATATTAAATACCAATAAATACTATTTATTGGTATTTAATATTAATAAATACTAATATGTATTATTATTTAATATTTAAACAATAGTTTTTCAACTATTGTCACTAAAATTTAAAAAGTGTTCAATTAAGTGGCTCAACTGTGATAATTCATTTATATTATATGTCTTAACATGTTTTTTGTTTTTCTGTGAGGATTTTTTTTATTATTATTGTTTTTCTATGTTGATTGGAGTGGTGACGTGTATTTTATTTTGTTTTATTTTTTGTATCATTAACGTTTTTTTAAATTTTAAAACAAAGCTACATATAATGCAATTCTCGACCCCCCGCATCCTCTCCTCCATTGCTTTCTTGATGCACAAAGAATCTAATGAGACTCAATTTGAAGATTTAGTAATACGATTTAAAACAAAGTTACATGAGTAATATAATAGAAACATTTTAAAAACTTGGTTGTGATATTTTCTAATTCTCTAAAATAATTTGTAACTACCAGTATTATTTTATTTACTATGTTTGAAAACAAAGATAAACAACAAATAATACGTTAATAAAACACACATATACATTGTCATACTAAAATTTAATTTTAGATTGAATGGAAAGCGTAACGTAAAGTGTTTAAGGTGTGAAATAGGGAGTTATGGGTTCAAACCCTATAAAGTATAAAAATTTTAGTTGTTAAAAAACATAATTAAAATTCTAGTCCAAGCGGTAATTAGTGTGAGGCACGGATTTCAATTTATTAAAAGGGATGTTTTCTCATTTATAGGCGGGTGCCTTAAACCTATTACCGCTTGGGTGCCTCAATTTTCATAATTTATTTATGGAATATTGGCCTCATATAATTCTAACTATGGCTCATTGGCAAATATAAGGACCAACTATCAAAATGGCAAAATATAATCCCAACTACGCATGTGGGTGGAAAATTAACGGGAAGTTAACCTTCCGTTATTTTTTGTAACGTGTCAGCTTAGGTGTCTCGTAACCTGCTGACGAGGATGCTGACAAGGATTCTGAGCTGGCTATTAATTAAAAAAATTTTCTTAAATTATGGGGCCCACTTGAATGAATTAAACTAAACCTAAAATCAAACCTCAGCCTAAAATCAAACCCCATTTCCGCCCAACTTCATCTTCTTCATCATTATTTTTTTTCGGGCCAACTCTCACAAGTTCCAAATCGGACTCCATTTCCAAAATCAAACCTCTAAATGGTGCCTTATAAGGGTCGAATTTGAAGAGATCTGAACAAAAGTAGAGTTAGAGAGCTAGATCAGTACCCAACGAAAACCTGCAACTTGTTTCTCCGACGAGCAGATCTAATCGGAGCTACAGATCCATGAACTTCAAGCGTATTTAGCTCCAATTATGGTTGAAATCGACTAGATTTATTGAAGACGGCGACGATGACAGAAAAGGGGAGAAAGAGGGATTGATTGATTGGATGGCGGTAGTGTATTTCGACATGCTCTGATTGACAAGATGAAGACGAATTTAACTCAGTTAGATGTGTACCCGAGTCATCCGCTTATGACTGTAACACCCCGACCGATGGCGGATTATACATCGGGGCGCCACGTATTGTTTCATTACTCGCGACACTATTTGGGTGTCAATATTTAATAAATACATTTCATTGCGCACGCGCAGAACACGACATAAAGTAACATAAATCATATTATAACTCAAAATATTCAAATAACATAAACTTGTCTTGTTACATTTTAAACTAGGTCCAAAAGAAAAAGAAAACATCCTATGTGTCCTCAAGCTTCCAAAAACAGCTACAGCAAACCTGAACATGTGTTAAAATAAACGTCAAACACTTGCGTGTTGGTGAGAGATCAAGTTTAATAGATATAAATAGATAACATTAAATCTGCGCGCAACACATGTTAATCTGGTATTTAACAAGGGTGAAATCAGATTGTGACCAAGCCTTAGATTCATAGCTCATAGTTCAATCCGTGCTCTCAATTGAGCACAAAAACAAGAAATCAACTGTGCAAGTGTAAACAAAAGAAAACCGTAAACGATAGGTCTCCCGTGTTCATCTAATGGATCCATGAAAACTGCGGAATAGGCCGAACACAGCGGTTAATGATTCACACATACAAATAACAGCCAAGTAAACATCCATAACACATGGGATACTGCGCGACTAAAGTTCATAAACAAGTTTAAGACTCAAGTTTGTACGAACACATGAACATCCCAAAGCATTAAAAATAAAAGGGATTAGGTACGAGATAACTCACTTGATAGAGATGTTAAGAAAGGTAATGCAAGAACCAACTCTTAAACAAGCAAAGTTAACCTATAAATAAGATTATTGTTTTAACGATTTGTTTTAAGGCTTGAATATAAGTTAGCATAATTAATATGTATCTTAAGTAAATTATTATAAACTATATATATTACCGGAAATCTGGGCAGGACAAGGGAAAAGACGGAGGCAGAGAGAGGAGGAAGGAGACGGCTGGAGAGATCACGGCAGAGAGCAAAGAGAGGATTTAAGTGTTTGTGTGTGTAGTGTTAACAACCAAGAAAAACAATATTATTTATAGGGAAACCCTAGGAAACATAATCCCTAGAAAAGAGGAAAAGATCTCAAAAAGCAAAAGATTCCAAAAGCAAAAGATACCAAAAGCAAAAGCAAAAGATACGGCAGCAGGAAAAAGGCTGACAGGGTACAGACAAAAGCAAAGGAGGTGTCAGGTAAAGGTTCTGGAAAAGCAGATCTCAAAAGATAATGTCAGTCACTTTTTCTGCCAACCAATAGGGTTGGTGCGCATGCTGCGCCGAAAGTGGCTTTTCAGACATAGGGCAGGTTAGGTCAACAGCACAGAAGATAAGATATCACAAAGCAAACAGGCTGGATAAAACAGAAGAAAAGACTTGAGGTCTAGCGCGAGAAGATTCGAGCGCACGCGCGAGGGCGAAGGCAGACAGAGAACAATCCTTAGCGCGCCGCGGGAAGAACTAAAATCCTTAGCGCGCCGCGGGAAGAACTACAAATCCTTAGCGCGTCGCGGGAAGAACTACCATTCTTAGCGCGCTGCGAGAAGAACTACAATTCTTAGCGCGTCGCGGGAAGAACTACCGTTCTTAGCGCGCTGCGAGAAGAACTACAATTCTTAGCGCGCTGCGAGAACAGTTCGCCTCGCGTATCGCAGGAACAACTGGTCTTCGCGCAGGCTTCCTTGTAAGGAGTCTGGCGCGTAGAGCTGCGCAGACATCCTTAGGCGGGAAGAACCAAAGGACAAGCAAAGAGTTAAGAGAAAAAGGGGTTTCAGGGCTCAAGGGTTAAGCAGAGGGGCGGGACGGCGACAAGAGAGAAAAAGGGGGGATGGCGACAAGAGAGAAAAGGGCGGGACGGCGACAAGAAAGAGAAAGAGGCGGGATGGCGACAAGAAAGAGAAAATATTATTATTAGTAAGTAAAAATATATATTTTAAATGTTAAGTTTACAAAGATTAATAATCAAATTTTAAATCATAAAAAGAATCGGATTCGAAAACGGGTACCTGGGTCGGGTCGGATAGGGCAGTTGTTACAGTCTCCCCTACTTTAAGAAATTTCGTCCCGAAATTTATCTCGAAGTAGGTTGCGCAGAGAAAAGGTGCGGGTACTTGATCTTCATCTGATCTTCCCTTTCCCAAGTGAACTCGGCTCCGCGCTTGGACTGCCAACGAACTTTAACAATAGGGATGCGACTGCGCTTGGTTTGCTTTACCTCGCGATCCATAATCTCAACAGGCTTCTCAACGAAATGCATAGACTCATCAACTTGAACTTCATCAAGTGGTATGTGAAGGTTCTCGTCAGCTAGACATTTCTTGAGATTGGATACATGGAACGTTGGATGCACATTGCTGAGCGCGGGCGGCAGGCCAAGTTTGTAGGCAACTTTTCCTACGCGCGCGAGAATCTTGAACGGACCAACATAACGAGGCGCAAGCTTACCTTTCTTCCCAAAGCGGACAACACCCTTCCAGGGCGACACTTTGAGGAGAACAAGATCACCAACTTGAAATTCGAGAGGCTTCCGCCTGCGATCTGCGTAACTCTTCTGTCGGCTTCTGGCAGTCAGCAGATGATCACGGATCTTGACGATTTTATCGGTTGTCTCTTGAACTAGTTCGGGTCCTGTGATTTGAACTTCACCCACTTCGCTCCAACAAATCGGTGAGCGGCACTTTCGACCGTAAAGTGCTTCAAATGGGGCCATACCAATGCTGGAATGGTAGCTGTTATTATAAGAGAACTCGATCAGAGGTAGGTGTGAATCCCAATTACCTCCAAAATCAAGAACACAAGATCGAAGCATATCCTCAAGGGTTTGGATGGTTCGCTCAGACTGTCCGTCAGTCTGAGGATGATATGCAGTACTCATGTCCAAACGAGTTCCTAACGCAGATTGGAGAGATTTCCAAAAGCGAGATATAAAACGGCCATCGCGATCGGATATGATGCTCAAGGGAGTACCATGACGGCAGACAATCTCTTTGACATAGAGCTGCGCAAGATGCTCAACACGGTAAGTTTCACGAATGGGCAGAAAGTGAGCAGACTTGGTCAATCGATCCACTATTACCCAAATGCTATCATGTTTGCTTGCGGTCAAGGGTAACTTGGTGATAAAGTCCATTGCTATACTTTCCCACTTCCACGTAGGAATTTCAGGTTGTTCGAGCAAACCAGATGGGCGTTGATGTTCAGCTTTTACCTTAGAACAAGTCAGGCATTTAGCTACGAACATAGCAATATCCTTTTTCATACCAGGCCACCAATATGTAATGCGCAAATCCTTGTACATTTTATCAGCGCCAGGATGAATGGAATACCGAGTTTTGTGCGCTTCACTCAGTAGGACAGAGCGAAGGTTCTCAACATTGGGAATCCAGATGCGATTGAGATAGCAGAGAATTCCGCTCAGATTAGGGACAAAATGCGCTTCTGCGCCACACGCTAACTCGGCGCGAAGGTTGCCATTGCTGATGGATGCGCGCTGCGCGTCACGAATGCATGATTCAAGATTGCTTTGAATCGGCGCGAAGTGAAGCTGCGTGCGCGGCAAGATACAGTTAAGTTGGCTGGGTTTTCGGCTGAGCGCATCAGCTACTACATTAGCCTTTCCAGGGTGATATCGGATCTCACAATCGTAATCGCTGATGAATTCGTTCCATCGGCGTTGTCTCATGTTAAGTTCCTTTTGATCAAAAATATGCTGAAGGCTTTTATGGTCGGTGTAAATGATACACTTAGTCCCATAGAGGTAGTGTCTCCAGATTTTCAAGGCAAATACAACTGCACCAAGTTCGAGGTCGTGAGTCATATAATTCTTTTCATGAATTTTAAGTTGCCTTGACGCGTAAGCGATAACCTTGCCTCGTTGCATAAGTACACAACCGAGACCTTGGTTGGAGGCATCACAATAAACGACAAAATCATCATTACCCTCAGGTAGCGCTAGAACAGGAGCTTCGCACAGCAATCGCTTGAGCGTCAGAAAGGCTTCTTCTTGCTTCGAGCCCCAAATATACGGTTTGCCTTTGTGCGTTAAAGCTGTTAAAGGCAAAGCGATCTTCGAGAAGTTCGAAATAAATCGCCGGTAGTAACCAGCTAAGCCCAAAAAGGAACGGATTTCGGTAGGAGTAGATGGCGTGATCCAGTTCTTGATTGCTTCAATCTTGGATGGGTCGACATGGATACCCATCTTGTTTACAACATGGCCAAGAAACTGTACTTCATCAGACCAAAATTCACACTTGGAAAGCTTAGCAAAGAGTTGCTCGGTTCGAAGCTTTTGCAACACCAACTGAAGATGTTGCTCATGCTCGGCCTTGGTTTTGGAATAAATCAGAACGTCATCGATAAACACAATCACGAATTTGTCCAAGAAAGGCCTACACACCCGATTCATTAGATCCATGAAAACAGCGGGTGCGTTGGTTAAACCGAAGGACATGACCAAGAATTCAAAATGGCCATAGCGAGTTCGAAAGGCAGTTTTAGGAATATCCTCTTCGCGGATACGCAACTGGTGATAGCCAGAACGGAGATCGATCTTGGAGAAACAAGAGGCACCTTGGAGTTAATCAAAGAGGTCGTCAATACGCGGTAAGGGATACCGGTTCTTAATGGTGAGCTTGTTCAGCTCGCGGTAGTCAATACACATGCGAAACGAACCATCTTTCTTTTTAACGAACAACACCGGAGCACCCCAGGGCGAAGAGCTAGGGCGAATGAATCCTTTAGCTGTCAACTCTTGAAGTTGGCTTGCTAATTCTTGCATCTCAGCGGGCGCAAGACGATAAGGAGATTTGGCTACGAGGGAAGCACCAGGGACAAGATCAATACGAAACTCGACTTCCCGAACGGGAGGTAAACCAGAAAGATCATCGGGAAAGACTTCAGGAAAGTCACGCACGATGGGGATTTCAGAAAGTTTCTTCTTTCCTTCATCAGGTTTGACCACATGGGCTAAAAATGCCACACAATTCTTCCGCAAGAGTCTTCGGGCTTCAGCGCAAGACATAAGTTTAAGACCGTTACACGGTTTCTCGCCGTAGATACGAATATCACCATTTTCTCGAGGGATGCGAATCAACTTCTTGGCGCAAATAACTTCAGCGCGGTTTTGCGAGAGCCAATCCATACCAATAATAACATCAAAACTTCCAAGAGGCATGGGAATGAGGTCGATTAGAAAATCGTTTTCGTTAAGGTTAAGCGTGCAATCTTTAATCACGGAGTTTATCAAAACAGTTTCACCATTAGCCAATTCAACTGAAAAGTTTTCGTTTAAGTTTACTCGCGGTCGCGCGAGTTTTTGTTCAAATGCGCGAGAAATAAAACTTCTATCGGCGCCAGTATCAAAAAGCATAGATGCATATTGTCCGTTAAGTAAAAATGTACCATTTACTACGTCATTATTCGCTTGCGCTTGGTGCGCGGTTATATTAAAAGCTCGTCCGCGCGCCGCTTGGTTCGAAATTTGGTTAACTGGGTTCGCTTGCGTAATCTGAACTTGTAGTCTCGGGCACGCGTTCCGGAAATGACTGGGATCACCGCAGTTATAGCACGACCTGGGTCGTGGATTAGGGTATGATGGTTGTGGGTTCTGCAGGTAGGCTGGTGGTGTTTGCGCGATTGGGTTGGCGGGAGGGACTCTACAGTACTCAGCAGAGTGGCCAACGCGGCCACATCGGTTACATTGTCGACACGGGGTGTGAGTTGGGTGGTGAAGTCTACAGGTTGGGCAAAACGGTTGGTTTCCTGTGTAGGGTTTCTTAGTTGGCGGGGCAGGGAGTGCCTGATTGGTTAAGGCATAGTTATGGACTACAGGGGGTGTTGGGTAGGTTGACAGTGGGTTAAGAGTGTGTACTAGGGGTTGGTAGGTGGGTTGCTGGACAATGGGCGGGCTGGTAAGCGCATAGGCTTTGCGCCTGCGCTTGAGGTTGTTACGGTTTGAGGGTTCTGGTTTGGTTTCTATTGGTTCTGGGACAGTCTTGATGGGTTTGGTCTTCTCAGATCCCCGCAGGAACAGGGTTCCTGCTCTGACATGGTTGTCGCTGAGCACAGCGGCCAACTCGATGGCGTCAGAGAGGGTTACTGGGTTTCTGGCCCATACAGAATCTTGAATTTCCATGGGGAGACCCCCAAGAAACTTCTCGATGGCTCGGCGGGAAGGGGTAACTAGGTGTGGGACAAGCAAGCTTAATTCATGGAAGCGCGTCGCGTACTCGCGCGCTTCGCCACTGTACTGTTTCAGGTTCCAAAACTCTTCCTCCAGGCGCTTTACTTCGTTGGGAGGGCAGAATTCTCGTGTCAAAATTTCCTTGAATTCCTCCCAGAGCATGCTAGAAGCAGCCTCTGCGCCACGCGCATGAGCCACTCCGTTCCACCAAGTAAGCGCCCTTGATTCCAGGATACTAGAGGCATATAAGGTTCGTCGGTCTGGAGGGCATTGGGTATGGAGGAAAGTGTTTTCAATTTTCTCGAGCCACTGGAGCATTACGGTGGCTCCTTCAAGTCCGGTGAATTTCGGAGGGTTACCCGCATTGAAGGATTTAATACTGTATCCGGAGGGGTTGGTATTAGTTTGGTTTAAAGCTTGGGCTATCGCGGCGGCCATTTCCTGGGAACGTTGCTGCCTACGTCTGCGCGCGGCTTCTCTCCTCTGATGACGGCGAGATAGCGGAGGCATTCTATAAAAGTTTTAGTTTTGTTAATATCTTGGTTTTAGCGCAAAGTACAACCTTGTAAAGCTTAATCTTGCGGGGTTAGTTGCTATCAAAAGAAAATCATGAATTTTAAATGCAGACTAATACAGGTAACGAATCCGAATTGAAAATCGACAATTCATGTATCACCATGACTTTCCGAATTCTCAATTTAAAATAACGAGTAAACGAGCATTGGAGTTTTGACAATTCATGTATCACCATGACTTTTCAAACCTTCAATGTAAAATATACAAGTAAATAAGCATTGGAGATTGACAATTCATGTATCACCATGACTTTTCAATCTTCAATTAAAAGCATAAAGTAAATGGGAATTGAAAGTCAACTATTCATGTATCACCATGACTTTTCGGATTTTCAATTCCAACAAACGAATATGAATAAAAATCGAAAGATCGCGGAATAAAACATAAAATCATACGCTGCGCAGGCGCAAGCATATTTATAAATAACGAGTAATTAACAATAAGCGCGCGAACATGAGATTTTTCTCATGCGCGAGAAGGGACTCTTAGGTATTCTAGGCCGTTACGTCTAACCACCTATCCTAAAGTCACGGAGCTCTGATACCAATCTGTAACACCCCGACCGATGGCGGATTATACATCGGGGCGCCACGTATTGTTTCATTACTCGCGACACTATTTGGGTGTCAATATTTAATAAATACATTTCATTGCGCACGCGCAGAACACGACATAAAGTAACATAAATCATATTATAACTCAAAATATTCAAATAACATAAACTTGTCTTGTTACATTTTAAACTAGGTCCAAAAGAAAAGAAAACATCCTATGTGTCCTCAAGCTTCCAAAAACAGCTACAGCAAACCTGAACATGTGTTAAAATAAACGTCAAACACTTGCGTGTTGGTGAGAAATCAAGTTTAATAGATATAAATAGATAACATTAAATCTGCGCGCAACACATGTTAATCTGGTATTTAACAAGGGTGAAATCAGATTGTGACCAAGCCTTAGATTCATAGCTCATAGTTCAATCCGTGCTCTCAATTGAGCACAAAAACAAGAAATCAACTGTGCAAGTGTAAACAAAAGAAAACCGTAAACGATAGGTCTCCCGTGTTCATCTAATGGATCCATGAAAACTGCGGAATAGGCCGAACACAGCGGTTAATGATTCACACATACAAATAACAGCCAAGTAAACATCCATAACACATGGGATACTGCGCGACTAAAGTTCATAAACAAGTTTAAGACTCAAGTTTGTACGAACACATGAACATCCCAAAGCATTAAAAATAAAAAGGGATTAGGTACGAGATAACTCACTTGATAGAGATGCGAAGAAAGGTAATGCAAGAACCAACTCTTAAACAAGCAAAGTTAACCTATAAATAAGATTATTGTTTTAACGATTTGTTTTAAGGCTTGAATATAAGTTAGCATAATTAATATGTATCTTAAGTAAATTATTATAAACTATATATATTACCGGAAATCTGGGCAGGACAAGGGAAAAGACGGAGGCAGAGAGAGGAGGAAGGAGACGGCTGGAGAGATCACGGCAGAGAGCAAAGAGAGGATTTAAGTGTTTGTGTGTGTAGTGTTAACAACCAAGAAAAACAATATTATTTATAGGGAAACCCTGGAAACATAATCCCTAGAAAAGAGGAAAAGATCTCAAAAAGCAAAAGATTCCAAAAGCAAAAGATAGCAAAAGCAAAAGATACGGCAGCAGGAAAAAGGCTGACAGGGTACAGACAAAAGCAAAGGAGGTGTCAGGTAAAGGTTCTGGAAAAGCAGATCTCAAAAGATAATGTCAGTCACTTTTTCTGCCAACCAATAGGGTTGGTGCGCATGCTGCGCCGAAAGTGGCTTTTCAGACATAGGGCAGGTTAGGTCAACAGCACAGAAGATAAGATATCACAAAGCAAACAGGCTGGATAAAACAGAAGAAAAGACTTGAGGTCTAGCGCGAGAAGATTCGAGCGCACGCGCGAGGGCGAAGGCAGACAGAGAACAATCCTTAGCGCGCCGCGGGAAGAACTAAAATCCTTAGCGCGCCGCGGGAAGAACTACAAATCCTTAGCGCGTCGCGGGAAGAACTACCATTCTTAGCGCGCTGCGAGAAGAACTACAATTCTTAGCGCGTCGCGGGAAGAACTACCGTTCTTAGCGCGCTGCGAGAAGAACTACAATTCTTAGCGCGCTGCGAGAACAGTTCGCCTCGCGTATCGCAGGAACAACTGGTCTTCGCGCAGGCTTCCTTGTAAGGAGTCTGGCGCGTAGAGCTGCGCAGACATCCTTAGGCGGGAAGAACCAAAGGACAAGCAAAGAGTTAAGAGAAAAAGGGGTTTCAGGGCTCAAGGGTTAAGCAGAGGGGCGGGACGGCGACAAGAGAGAAAAAGGGGGGATGGCGACAAGAGAGAAAAGGGCGGGACGGCGACAAGAAAGAGAAAGAGGCGGGATGGCGACAAGAAAGAGAAAATATTATTATTAGTAAGTAAAAATATATATTTTAAATGTTAAGTTTACAAAGATTAATAATCAAATTTTAAATCATAAAAAGAATCGGATTCGAAAACGGGTACCTGGGTCGGGTCGGATAGGGCAGTTGTCACAATGACCCCGAGTTCGCAGAGGAACCCACCGGTTATGCCATTCAGATCTTGTTGCTCGGTAAAGTAAACCGAACCATTTCCATCATACATATGAGTCAACAAAGACGAGTCTTGTGTCTCCATTTGTGACACGTCAGCATACCGGAACGACTGGGTCGTCGTGTACTCGTGTCGCCGCCGAGAAAGTCCACCAGATTCGGTGCTTGCGGCTGGTTGATGTGTGACTCCATGAAGCTTCGGAACAACGGCGAGTCATCGGTAACAGTGGTGTTGTTGTACATTGCAGGTGTTTTGTCTCCGTTATCCCAACCTACACTGCCGGAAGTTCATAGTATATATATACAACATTTGGTTAAGTTCTTTCTTAATTAATAGCCAGCTCAACATTCCTGTCAGCATCCCCATCAGCAGGTTACGAGACACCTAAGCCGCTATGTCACAAAAACTAACGGAAGGTTAACTTCCCGTTAATTTTCCACCTATATGCTAGTTCGGATTATATTTTGCCATTTCGATAGTTGGTCCTTATATTTGCCAATGGGTCATAGTTGGGATTATATGAGGCCAATATTCCTTTATTTATATTATAGGTTTTAACATGTGTTTTTTTTTCAGTGAGAAAAATTCTTTTATTAGTATTGTTTTTATGTTAAATTAGAGTGGTGACGTGTATTTTATTTTTTTTTATTTTTAGTTTCACTAACGTTTTTTATTTATTAAATATAAACTACATATAATGCAATTTCCGGCCCCCACACTCTCCTCTATTACTTTCTTGATGCACAAAGAATCTGATGTGGCTCGATTTGAAGATTTAGTGACCCGATTTCAAAAAAAAAAAATTGAATGAGTAACCTAATTAAAACACTTTTAAAACTTGGTTACTTTTGTGTAACATTTTCCAATTCTCTAAAGTAATTTGTAACATCAGTGTTATTTTATTTACTATTATATAAACAACGATAAACAACAAATAATACGTAAATAACATTTACGCACGCATATACATTGTCGTCCTAAAATTTAAGTTTAGATTGAATGAAACACGTAGCATAAAGTGTTTAAGGTGTGAAATAGGGGGTTATGGGTTCAAGCCCTGTAAAGTGCAAAATTTTAGTTGCAAAAAAAAGTAATTAAAATTCTAGTCCAAGTGGTAGTAGTGTGAGACAACCAAAGACTTTAATTTATTATAAGAGGGACGTCTTAGGTTCAAGTCTCACTTAAGACATATATAAGAGGGGGGGGGGGGTCAAGTTGGGTCAGGAGGTTTTATCATTTATAGGCGGATTTCCACCTAAGAATGAAATGAAGATAATCGGGTGGGTCAGTGACCCGTAAACAATCTAAATTAGCCATTAAAGAAAACAAAAGTTAGTTTTTCCATATAATATTCCTTATTTATATTTTAAAGTATATGCTTAAGTTGAGAAATACATTCAACTTATACAAACTCTCCAAAATTTTATAGGTCGAGTAACTGTCTAAGTTGACTAACTAAAGTTGATTGAGTATTTGAGTTTAGCTTTTTTCCCAAAATACAGTAGGTGAAAGAAAATGTTTAATATAATGGGTGATTTTTAAAACTACTTATTTCTTGGTAAATGTTAAAATGAAAAAAATTGAGAAGGGTGAGAAATTTTTTTAATTTTTAGACGATTGTGATCAAAACCATGCAACAAATAATAAAAAAAACTATAACTTAAAATATAAATCAAAAACCAAAAAAGTCTAAAAGAAAAAAAAAACTAAAATATTTCACCCGTTACTCTTGTTTGAAAAGAAAAAGGCCCATAATTGTTGGTTTAGCTTTAGTATTTGGGTTTGGTATAGCTTTTTTATTTATTTACTTGTGTGGGGGAGGGGGTGGCTTAGGTTTTTGGAGGTTTTTTTAGTTTCATAAGGTAACGTGAGATGTTAGGATCAAAGAACACAAAAGATGCACCATAAAATTAAATTGGACTGCAGTTTTAGACCATCAACGATATTTTCTGGTTTTGGTACATAACAATGCATAAGCAAAGTCGAATATTACACATGACAATTTAAGGAATTAGAAAGTTGTCACATATGATTAAAAGAAGCTAGAGAAGAACATGCGATTTTTGGTTTTTTTTTTAACTAAGTTCTTGCACCAAAATAAGTTAGTACGTAGCAATAATTTAATATGTATTTACATGAAAATAATATATGACTAAATCTACGTATAACAATTATAAAAAGAAAGCATATGGCTAGATCAACGTATAAGAAAAAAAATAATTTACTTATTTTAAAATGCCTTTTAAATAAGATTAATTTGTAAATTTTTAGCTTGGAAAAATATTTTAAACCATAAATGCTATTTTTATAAGGTTTATTAGATTTTAATAATCCCTATTGACTGGTATTGTCCGATAATAATACCTATTCATTTTATCGCCGCTGGCGGTCCCAGATTTAAAAAAGTTAGCCTCCAATGGTCTCCCATTAAAAATGACTTAATGACGTTATACTTTTTTTTCCGAATTTTAAACTACTGTTTTAGGGTCATTGATCGGAAGGAGGATACGAGTCAATTGATATAAAGCTTTGTTCGAAACGGTGCTCCAAAATGACGAAACAATGCTTCAATTCGGTTGTTTGAACTTGCAATTAACAAAATCAAGTCGTTTGGATAACCGTTTCGAGCTAAGTTTTACATCAATTGACTCGTATCTTATTTCCGAAAAAAAGCCTAAAACAGTAGTTCGAAATTCGGAAAAAAGTATAACACTGTTAAATCCTTTTTAACGGTGGACCATTGAGGGCTAACTTTTTTAAATTTGGAACCGCCAGTGGCGATAAAATAAATAGAGATTATTATCGGCCAATACCAGTCAATAAGGATTATATATATGCATATATATGTATATATATATATACATGCAGGGGAGATTTCAAATGAGAACCACTCTGAGTTTTAAGAACTCGAAAGAACTTAGTGTAACAATTTATTTTTTAGTATTTTTTTTACACATGCGTAATATATGTAGGTTACATACACGTAAAAAAAATTACAGAATTTTTTACGTACCGAGTCGACTTTTTACACATGTGTAACGGACGTAAAAGTTAGTGTAATCAGTTACATCTTTATTCTCTCTTATACTTTGACTTTGTTATCAGATGTAATCTCAACCACATATTTCAATCCATTTAATTAAATGTGTGGCCTAGAATGGAGTTCTTAAGTTCTTAAAACTAAACATGGTTCTCAAAAGATCCCTCCCACATACATACATACATATACTAGTCTATATATCCGTGTGACACACTGAAATTTTTTTTAATTCAATAAAAGTAAAACAAACATTTGATGCTTTATGTAAACACAATATTTCAACTCTGTGATATGATAATAAATTACTAACTACAAAACTATAAAAATACAAAAGTGTCATATGAGGTTAGTGGATCCCAAATTAAACATAAAAAATGATACATATAAACTTTTATCATAACACATAATTTCTATGATATTCAAATGGATTATATGTCACATTTACAAAGAAAAACAAAGTCATCTATCTCCAGGGCTTACACTATCACAAGTACTGTTCTTGCATTCATTTCTTCAAACTTATCTCTACGCAAAATAAATATTCATCATTTTAAAATTAATCAGAATATATTATCTATATTTAAGAGAGAGAGAAAAAAGATAAGCATTGAATAACGTAAACGTAGTCTACTCAAATAATCAACACATATCCAAATGCGGAAACATCAATTTGGTTTTGTTTTGTGCCAATTCAAACCAAAATTGTTTGGGTGACAAATATGCCCACAAATTTTCGAAAAGACATATTGTGACGTGTCACTTTGTTGTAGCTTAATATAACTGGTTTGTAAAGTAATAAAAAGAATAAATAAAAAAAAACTGGTGTTTACGTTATTAATTGTTGCATACTTTAAACGAGTGAACATTTCTTGAGTTAGGGGCATTTTTGTCATTTAACATTTTTTTAACAACTTTAAACCCATGATTGGGGAAAATGAAATAATACTTGTGGCAAATACTTGCCGGATGCAAAAAATCCCTTGAGAATTTGTAAGGTAAATACTCATGTTGAAGTGTCAACATGTTATAGGTTAAAAGTTTGTAGAGTAAAAACTCGATTAGGGGCATCTTGTCATTTTACAGTTTCTGTAAAGGTTTTAAACCAGAATGGCATTACTGACAATAACAATAATAATAATAATAATAATAATAATAATAATAATAATAATAATAATAATAAAAGTTCAAAAACATCATCTTTACCAGAATCAAACACGCCTCAGCTCACGTTCGCCACCTGGCAGCTGTCTAATGGTGATGTACACACTTGGTTCGTCCTTCTCAGCCCACTCGGTTTCCAAATCACTTGCATTGCTCATAGAAACTTATCAGCCCACTCGGTTTCCATGTCATGTGTATAGAAAAAGATAATTATATTTTTGATAGTTTTTCTTATTTACATTTGGTTCTTGTATTTATACATTTTGGGTATCTTTTGTTTTGAAGCATGAAGAAGAAATAATTGAATCGAAGGAATTCGATTCAATTATTTCTTCTTCATGCTTCAAAACAAAAGATACCCAAAATGTATAAATACAAGAACCAAATGTAAATAAGAAAAACTATCAAAAATATAATTATCTTTTTCTATACTCCCCCGCAAGTTGGAGCATGGAGATCACAAATTCCCAACTTGTTAGTAGAAACCGCAACTGTCTAGCACCAAGAGCTTTTGTGAACAAGTCAGCAATCTGTTCCTTAGTATTAATGTGTAACGGCTCAATATCCTTCGACTCAACGCGTTCTCTGACGAAATAGCAATCCATTTCGACATGTTTTGTGCGTTCATGAAACACTGGATTATTTGCTATGTGTTTAACAGCTACATTATCACAAAATAATTGTGTCGGGCTGGTCTGGGTGACATCTAAATGTTTCAAGAGCCATCAAACCCATAAAACTTCACTGACTGTCGATGCCATAGCTCGATATTCAGCTTCAGCGGAAGACCTGGATACCATGGATTGCCTTTTAGATTTCTAAGAAATAGGAGCGCCTCCTAGAAGTAAAACATAACCGGTTCGTGATCGTTTTGTATCTTGACACCCAAGCCAATCTGAATCGGTATACCCAATGAGATTCACCCTGCCAATCTTTGGAAGTAAAATTCCTTGACCAGGAGTGGACTTCAAGTATCTGAGAACTCTTATAGCTGCTTCCATGTGATTCTGTCAAGGATCAGCTACAAACTGACTAAGAATGTTGACAGAATACGTAATGTCGGGTCTAGTAGCTTGTAAATAGAGAAGCCGACCCACTAATCGTCTATACTAGCCAGCATCAACAGGCACTTCTTCATCGTCCTTACTAAGTTTAGTGCTTTGTTCCATAGGAAAGACACTTGGTTTACAACCCAACATGCCACGATCTTTCAAAATGTCCATCACATATTTTCTTTGACTGAGGACAAGACCATCTTTTGTCCGTGCTACTTCAATTCCTAGAAAATATTTCAGAACACCAAGATCTTTGATGCTGAATTTTCTATCTAGAAAACTATTTGTTTCTTCAATTTTCTTTGAGTTGTTACCTACTATGATAACATCATCTACATAAAAAAGAGCCGCGACAAATGTACTGGCTGTTTTAAATATAAAAAGTGAGTGATCGGGTTTAGATTGTTCAAATCCAAACTCATGCAAAGCAGATGTAAACTTGTGATACCAGTTCCTGGATGCCTGTTTCAACCCATAAAGGGATTTCTTCAGCTTGCAAACCTTTGTTTCCTTCCCTTTGTCAAAACCTTGTGGGATCTTCATGTAAATTTCTTCGTCCAAATCACCATGCAAAAATGCATTATTGACATCCAACTGATGAATAATCCAGTTTTTCTTTATTGCAACTACCAAGAGTGTACGCACAGTGACAAGTTTCGCTACGGGGCAAAGGTGTCAAGGAAGTCATTTCCCTCAATTTGAGTAAAACACCTTTGCCACTAACCTTGCTTTGTATCTTTCTATCTCTCCGTTTGGCTTGTATTTTAATTTGTACACCCATTTTGAATCTATGGCTCATTTTCCCTCTGGTTGATCCTCAAGGGTCCACGTGCCATTAGTCTCGAGTACTTGTATTTCTTTCTTCATTGCCTCTCTCCAATTTTCATTCTGAACAGCTTGCTTAAAAGTCTTCGGCTCATCATTTAAAGTGATGGTCGTTAAAAAAGCTTTATGCGAATCAGAAAATTTATCATAAGAAATAAAATTGGAAATAGGGTATACCGTCGAGGGTTTTTTGACTGGACTCGGGTGAAGCTTGATCAATAGATGGTGGGAGATTCACAACATAATCATTGAGTCGAGCAGGACGAGTTCTAATTCGTTATTCTCTGGTAAGCTCTTCATGTTTTTCTGTTTCAACTTGGGTCGTGGGTTCTGCCACTTTGGCCGACCCTTCGTTTTGTGGTAAGTTCCAATTGTTTGAATAATTTTGCATGACAACATCACCATCATGCATATTCTCGTACACATCATTGTTTGGGCTTTCGGCTTCCGACTCGTTTTCTGCATGTATATTGCTCTTGTTTTCATGTGGATTTTGATCATCATAATACCATATTGGAAAATCAAAAATTTCTGGTTCTTTATCTTTCTCTTGGTCAATGTGTGAATCATGAGGAAATGTGTTTTCAACAAACTTCACGTCCCTTGATACTATTATCTTTTCATTCTTCAGATCAAAAATCTTGTAACCCTTGGTACCCGGTGGATAACCCAAAAATATTCTTGGCCTCCCCAGTTCCTCAAACTTGTCACCCCTCGTTTCAGTGCTTCGATAATACGCAAGGCACCCAAAAACATTTAAACCTGCATAATCAGGTTTTTGTCCATAGATGATCTCATAAGGAGTCTTATTTTCAATGACTTCTGAAGGAAGTCGGTTTATAATGTAGGCTGCCGTCATGATGCATTCTCCCCAAAAACGTGTCGGCAACTTAGCTTCAAATTTCAAAGCCCTTGCTGTTTCAAGGAGATGACGGTGTTTACTGTAACATCCTAAAAATTTTAATGATGAATAAAGTAAGTTATGTTTAGTGATTTCGCGTAATTAATTAGTATCGGGTAGGGAGCGGGTCTTGGGCGTGGATTAATTGAGATGGGCTAAATAAGAATGGGATTTCAGGGATATAAATACCCCCAAAATCCCAAAAATATCTTCATTTACATCTATTTCTTCACACACTCAAAACACACACATTCTAACCGATCAAGATTCGAAGCCGAGACCCGAGATTTTGTTGATAGATCTGAGTTGGTAAGGTAAGAACAAATCCAACAAAGCTAATATTACTGAAAATAGTTAGGATTGGATGGGTTAACCGGACCCGAAAACCAAACTGCCAAAATCGGACCCCTAAAACGTCGATTTTAGGCCGATTTGATGGTTGGGAATTGTAGGCGCCGATCATACGATTCCGTGGGTACCAAAATCGAGTTATTTGGCTAAGAAACGAAGGATTTATGGGCAAACAGATCTGCAGCGCGATAACTTCGCCTGCAAGATTAAGTTCGCCTGATGAACTTCGCCTTCAAGCGTAACTTCGCCTTCAAGCGTAACTTCGCCTGAGGATAACTTCGCCTACGGCCAAGTTCGCCTAAGGATAACTTCGCCTGAAGCCAAGTTCGCCTAAGGATAACTTCGCCTGAAGCCAAGTTCGCCTAAGGTTTAACTTCGCATGAAGCCAAGTTTGCCTAAGGTTTAACTTCGCCTAAAGCCAAGTTTGATTAGAAAATAAATTATTAAGCGATAAGTTAAAGTAAGCTAATACTAGACCACCAGATTAGATCAGACGAGTATTGATACGTGTAACTTGTACAGTCAGCCGAGATCAGTTAAAGAGGGGATTTGCAGCTATCAGAAGAAAGAAGCAGAGATCAGGTGAGTTTCTAGCCCCATTTATGTGTTATGTTTTCGGGGCTGTGTGCATACTCAATATGTTTGTTAATACGCTTATCCTAAGAGATAAGTGTATGCCTTATGTGGATAATGTGAAATGTATGAATGATTGCTTGATGGTACGTGAGCGATCTTCGGATATTGCACGTATACGTGAACGATCTTCGGATATTGCACGTATCGTCAAGGGAAGTGATTAGCTCCTTACATGGATATTAAATAATAACTTATAGATAGTGTTCCTTATATGGATATATATAGAGTTCCTTTTATGGAAAGTATAGTGTTCCTTCTATGGAAAGTATAGTGTTCCTTTTATGGAAAGTATAGTGTTCCTTTTATGGAAAGTATAGGGTTCCTTCTATGGATAGTAAAGTGTTCCTTCTATGGAAAGTATAGGGTTCCTTCTATGGATAGTAAAGTGTTCCTTCTATGGAAAGTATACAGAGTGTTCCTCCTATGGAAATTCTATATAGTATGGTAATGGTAAAGGTTCTTTTAATAGATATTACGTGATGATCCTCCTATGGATATTTATACGAGGTTAAGGTAGAAATATGTGTCTTCGGATACGTTAAGAAATATATGAGAATAAAATTGTATGTTGCCTGATTAACTAGAACTCACTCAGCGTAGCTGACTTTTAGTATGCACGCAGGTGAGCTGATTATAGAGTTAGCATGAGGATGACACACGGCATGGATTGAACGGCTGGCATCTGAAGAAATAAGTAAGGATGTTTTAAATATAAAGTTTTGTGTTATGGTATCAAAGAAAAGATTTAATGTTTTGTAATAAATGATTGATGTTTTATATTCCGTGAAAAGTTTTAATAAACTCTGATTTGAAGAACTGTGTTTATGAGTAAATCCGACGCTAAAGTAAGGTCACCGGGTCCGGGGCCTTACAAGTTGGTATCAGAGCATAAGTTCGAGAGATTTAAGCATCCTACATGCTTAGACTCGAACAGAGAATGGGATTTAAGTAAGAAAAGAAAGAAGATGCCAGTTCAAGAATGCCATGTGTCGCTCAAGCAAAAATCAGTAAAGGTAAGGTGTATGATTAAATGATATATGTTAATGAGAAAGAAAAGATACGTGAACGATAAGGATAGAAGTAATTGATTGTTTGATTTGACTAACTGCTTAAGTAGAACCAGCACAAATAGACTCATAAAGGGAAGCGAATAGGACACGGAAAGCAACGTGATCAGCTAGTCACAGCTGGCCACTGTTATTACCTGTTAGCCTTGCTATCCTTGTACTAGATAGTTCCTTGAGTGATGATGTTTGTGTTGTCCCTTTATGAATACGGATGGCTGGAACTGGAGAATTTGTGGGAACTGGGGGTCGCACTGGACGTCGTGGCAGGCCTCGTCTTGTCCGGCAACCCTCGGTAGAAGAAGTTTCCCACACCGAAGATGAAGGGAGCGCCGCAAGAGGAGACCAGAACAACAACGAAGAAGTTCAACTTAGCCCTGCAGTTCAAGCAGCCATTGTTCAAGCTGTAGTTGCTGCTGTGAAGAACCTGAATCCCGAAGGATCTGCTGGAAGCCGTGAACGAACCGTTGAAGGGGCAGGTGGTAATAATAGAAAGGATGACGAGAGGGAAAGGGGTGACTCGAGTGAGGTAAAGTCTGTGAAAGATGATGATAAGAAGAGGGGCCGAGGCGGTTGCAACTATAAGTCCTTCAAAGGTTGTGACCCGCCTAAGCTGACTGGTTTAGGAGACGCAATCGCTACTCTTCAGTGGATAACCGCCATGGATAAGGTTATCCGCATTAGCAAGTGCCGTCCTGACCAAGCTGTCGGTTATGCCACTCAATCTTTTGAAGATGAGGCTATGTATTGGTGGGAGAGTGTGGAGCAGAGGAAGACCCGTGAAGAGATCAAGGCGATGAGTTGGAATGACCTAAAGGACATGGTGATGAAAAGTTTCTGCGCTGATACAGAAGTTGAAAGAGTGGAGATGAAGTTTCTGAATTTGAAAGCGGGAGAGATGACACAATGGGAGTATACTACTGAATTCAACCGCATGTCTAGGTTGGTACCTGACATGGTGAACACCGAAGCTAAAAGGATCAAGTGTTACGTAAGGGGACTTCCACGGAATGTTCGCACTTTGGTTAAGTCTAGCAAGCCCGCAACATTTGACTCGGCCGTGGAATTGGCCGAGATGATTTATGAGGACCTTGCCAACTGTGAAGGGGAGAAGATGGAACCGAAGAAAAAGAACCCAACCCCAGAACCAGAGGAAGCCAATGAGGTGGATCCACGCAAAAAGAAGGCAAGGCAAGAGGGGTTCACTGCTTGTGAAAAATGTGGGAAGAGACACCCCGGAGAGTGCAGAAAGGGATTAGGTGTTTGCTATAGGTGTGGAAGAGCAGGACATTCCTCTTGGGAATGTGATGATTACCATAGGTGTCACAACTGTGGAGGACGTGGGCACCTAGCAAGGGATTGCAAGAAGCCAAAGGGAGGACATGAAGGAGAGAAGAGTGCTTGAGGTTTAACAGATTCCTCCGTATGCTTTGAGAAGCCATTCAAGAAGGCTAGGTGCTAGCCATAAGTATTAAATCTATGTGTAACTTATTAATGACTCGATGCGTGTTGCTTTATGTTGAAGTCTTGACTGGTTTTTATTAATTATGGTACGAATTGTCTGAATGCATGTTAGTCATGATAAATTGTTGGGTTGTGATAGAGTGTCGACTTAGGCTTTAGCATCTAATAAGATATAAGACAAAGCCTCTTGAAGATTGAAATGAGACTTGGTACATCGAGGGCTTCATGGACAAGCTACCTTAAATAGCTAATACACATGACCACCATTCGATGACTGCAAAGTCGGAAGTAATAGGAGTAACTCAGAAAACGAAGGCGATTCAATAAAACGTGTAAATATAAGAAGCTTTCCTTTTATAGGAAATAAGTTAGGTTTCGGGGACGAAACCTCTTTAAGGAGGGAAGACTTGTAACATCCTAAAAATTTTAATGATGAATAAAGGAAGTTATGTTTAGTGATTTCGCGTAATTAATTAGTATCGGGTAGGGAGCGGGTCTTGGGCGTGGATTAATTGAGATGGGTTAAATAAGAATGGGATTTCAGGGATATAAATACCCCCAAAATCCCAAAAATATCTTCATTTACATCTATTTCTTCACACACTCAAAACACACACATTCTAACCGATCAAGATTCGAAGCCGAGACCCGAGATTTTGTTGATAGATCTGAGTTGGTAAGGTAAGAACAAATCCAACAAAGCTAATATTACTGAAAATGGTTAGGATTGGATGGGTTAACCGGACCCGAAACCCAAACTGCCCAAATCGGACCCCTAAAACGTCGATTTTAGGCCGATTTGATGGTTGGGAATTGTAGGCGCCGATCATACGATTCCGTGGGTACCAAAATCGAGTTATTTGGCTAAGAAACGAAGGATTTATGGGCAAACAGATCTGCAGCGCGATAACTTCGCCTGCAAGATTAAGTTCGCCTGATGAACTTCGCCTTCAAGCGTAACTTCGCCTTCAAGCGTAACTTCGCCTACGGCCAAGTTCGCCTAAGGATAACTTCGCCTGAAGCCAAGTTCGCCTAAGGATAACTTCGCCTGAAGCCAAGTTCGCCTAAGGTTTAACTTCGCCTGAAGCCAAGTTCGCCTAAGGTTTAACTTCGCCTAAAGCCAAGTTTGATTAGAAAATAAATTATTAAGCGATAAGTTAAAGTAAGCTAATACTAGACCACCAGATTAGATCAGACGAGTATTGATACGTGTAACTTGTACAGTCAGCCGAGATCAGTTAAAGAGGGGATTTGCAGCTATCAGAAGAAAGAAGCAGAGATCAGGTGAGTTTCTAGCCCCATTTATGTGTTATGTTTTCGGGGCTGTGTGCATACTCAATATGTTTGTTAATACGCTTATCCTAAGAGATAAGTGTATGCCTTATGTGGATAATGTGAAATGTATGAATGATTGCTTGATGGTACGTGAGCGATCTTCGGATATTGCACGTATACGTGAACGATCTTCGGATATTGCACGTATCGTCAAGGGAAGTGATTAGCTCCTTACATGGATATTAAATAATAACTTATAGATAGTGTTCCTTATATGGATATATATAGAGTTCCTTTTATGGAAAGTATAGTGTTCCTTCTATGGAAAGTATAGTGTTCCTTTTATGGAAAGTATAGTGTTCCTTCTATGGAAAGTATAGTGTTCCTTTTATGGAAAGTATAGTGTTCCTTTTATGGAAAGTATAGGGTTCCTTCTATGGATAGTAAAGTGTTCCTTCTATGGAAAGTATAGGGTTCCTTCTATGGATAGTAAAGTGTTCCTTCTATGGAAAGTATACAGAGTGTTCCTCCTATGGAAATTCTATATAGTATGGTAATGGTAAAGGTTCTTTTAATAGATATTACGTGATGATCCTCCTATGGATATTTATACGAGGTTAAGGTAGAAATATGTGTCTTCGGATACGTTAAGAAATATATGAGAATAAAATTGTATGTTGCCTGATTAACTAGAACTCACTCAGCGTAGCTGACTTTTAGTATGCACGCAGGTAAGCTGATTATAGAGTTAGCATGAGGATGACACACGGCATGGATTGAACGGCTGGCATCTGAAGAAAGAAGTAAGGATGTTTTAAATATAAAGTTTTGTGTTATGGTATCAAAGAAAAGATTTAATGTTTTGTAATAAATGATTGATGTTTTATATTCCGCGAAAAGTTTTAATAAACTCTGATTTGAAGAACTGTGTTTATGAGTAAATCCGACGCTAAAGTAAGGTCACCGGGTCCGGGGCCTTACATTTACGCTCCACCACTCCATTTTGTTGTGGAGTATGTGGACAAGTGATCTCCAGAAGAATACCATGCTCGGTGTAAAAATTGCACATTTTGTTCGAGGTAAATTCACCTCCATTGTCACTTCTAATTCTCTTGACAATTTTATCAAACTGTGTATTAACCATTTTGAGGAAACCAATTAAACAATCACTTGCTTCTAACTTGTGTTTTAAAAGGAACACCCACACAGACCGACTAAAATCATCAACTATGGTTAAAAAAATAGTTGGCACCTGTGAGTGAAGGAGTTCTATACCTTCCCCAAATATCACAATGTAAAAGCTCAAAACAACTTTGGGTTTTTATTGAACTTATTGGAAAAGATAATCTGGTAAATTTAGCCCTAGTGCAAGAATCGCAAAACGTACCGTTTGTTCCCGAAGAGTCATTTTTAACAAAATCCAAAACACAAAGTTTTCCATGCAACGCATGTCCAAGACGCTTATGCCATAAATCACCAACAGCTGACATTGATTTTCTCTCACCTCCCACCATGCTCATTTGATAGAGTCCTTGCTTGCATTTACCCACCCCTATCAATCTCCTCGAGTTCAAAGAGTGCATAACACAAAATTATGGGAAAAACATTACAGCACACTGTAAATCATTTGCCAAACGACTGACAGATAGAAGATTGCAATTAAACGTTGGGACGTGTAAAACATTATTAATTTGTATTCCGTTTGGTAGGATACATGACCCTCTTCCTTTCACTGGAACAGATGAACCATCGGGTATAGTAACGGGCAACTCACATGTGTTTTTAGATCATTATTAAACCAATCAAGCCTATGAGTTATGTGATCGGTAGCACTCGAATCCACAATCCACTTGTTACTAGTGTCAAATTCACCTTCCATGTTGACGATGGATGGGACTTTGTTTTTTAACCGAAGCATCTCTAGTAGCAAAAACTCTAAGAAAGTGTTGGTATTGTTCGTTGTTTAAACCCGGAATAGGGCTCTTCTCAACTTCTTTGTGATCCATGTTGCTTCTTGTGATTAAGCAAGCCTTCAACTACTCTTGACCTTTTTCCTTTTTTTTTAACTAAAATACTTTTCTGTGTAAATAATAAATCAACTCCTTTTTTTTTACTCTTTCTCTCTCTACTGTTGAAGACAAATTTCCTCCGTCCCCAACACACTTTCTACTCCCACTTTTGCTTTTCCTTTTTTTTTTTTTTAAATCATATTGTCTTTCTCTCTCTAAAGACACAACAAACAAACAATGGTGATGGGGTTTTTCTGCTGCGGTGGTTGATGGTCACGACAGGTGAAGTATCGTCGGGTAGCGGGTACTCCGGTGATGGAGTTGTTCGTGAACAGCGGCGGTTGTTCCAGTTGTGGTTGTGACCGGCGTCGGAGTTGGAAGGATGAGGCTGGAGGCGGATCTATAAACGTTAGGGTAGGTTGGGTGTTGAGCGGTTCTTCTAGCGGCGACGACTGTTCTCGGTGTCAGGTTGTGTTGAGCAGCGGCTGCGGCGGTTTAGGGTTTCGGTTTCGTTTGAGCGGTAGGATAACCGCTCTGATACCATAAAGAATTCGATTCAATTATTTCTTCTTCATACTTTAAAACAAAAGATACCCAAAAGGTATAAATACAAGAACCAAATGTAAATAAGGAAAACTATCAAAAATATAATTATCTTTTTCTATAATGTGAGCCCCATGATCTGGGTCTAGGTTCATACTGAGGATAGCCTTTAGCCCAGATTGCATCTGATAATTGTTAACAGTAGTATAAAAAATTAAGCCCCAAAAGAATGAATCTTTAAAATTAAAGTTTTAAGCAATAGAACAGATGACAACATAATGAAGATAATCTCGTGACGATGCACAAACTATCAAATTGCACCACATTATACCGGATTCTTTGGTTCAAAGGGTAATTTTGATATTGCAGATTTAGTTCCATATTGTAGCCTGGTCAAGGATTAAGTTCAGGTGCAGGTTCATACAAAAGGTCACTGTATCAATTCAGTTTCAGGTCAAAAATTGTTTTGGATCAGATTTACTAAAGTTAATGGGTCAATATAGAATTTCCAGTTTGAGTTTAAGGAGAGTTTTGAAATTTAAACAGAGTTGAAGCAGATTACGGGCTGAAATTCAATTCGGGTCAAACAGGCCACAAAATTGCCTTTTTATGTAGTGTTCAAAGATTTGAATGGTCAGTTTCAGAACGCTTCAATACTTATCATTCCAGTTTAAGTTTGTTGTGATTTTGGATATGGGTTGGTTTAGAAAACTTTTATACAGTTAGTTCGGGAACTTACAGCTGTTTGCTAACGGATCAAAAGGTAACATACAGGACAAAAATGATTTAAGTGGCCGGACATGGGCAGTTTTCACATTAACATCCTCAGTTCGTGCTCCTACTTAAAATCAACATTACAAGAATAATATAACACATCTATATATCTATTAAAAAAATATGTTTTGCCCACTTTCTATTGGTTCATTTGATTAATTTTCATAAATACAAAGCATTCTTAGAATTTCTTGATAATATAATAATTCAAAAATAAATTTAAAAATCACCAATATCATTTTGAAACTTAATTTGCATTTATGTCTATTAACCATATGTTACTTTATAATTTTGAATTCATTTTGAAACCTAATTTACATTTATGTCTATTAACCATATATTACTTTGTAATTTTGAATAAATGAAAAGAAAGGACAACATGGATTTCTATCTATTTAACTTTAATTTTTAAATGTTCTTCAATCAACAGAAAATTTTCAAACGGATTAATCCCAACAAGTAGGTTATATATTTCTTTTTCTATGTGTCTAATTTCATTAACTTAATTCATAGAAAATTATTTGCTGTCTTTTTCTTTTACCAGGTTCAAGGCATCTATATCTATTAAAACAACATGTTTTGCTCATTTTCTATTGGTTCATTTGATTAATTTCCATTAATACAAAGCATTCTTAGAATTTCTTGATAATAAATAATTCAAAAATAAATTTGAAAATCACCAATATCATTTTGAAACTTAATTTGCTTTTATGTCTATTAACCATACTAGGTTATTGACCCGTGTACGAAACGGGTGGAACTATACGTCTAAAAAACACATAATTTAAAAAGACAACATAAGTTGTAGTATGTCTTTTGGGACGACAACATGATATTTAGTTATAAATTATACTTGTATGAAAAAAAATGATTGTCAAAAACAAAATTAGGACCAAAAAGGCATTTAAAGTACAATGTCTGAAACTTAATTAAAAGTTGAAAATGTTATTCATAAATTAATAAATACTTCCTTATAAACCAACCATATTGGTTGTTTTATTTGTAACTTTGCATTCGTTGTTTAATATAAATCATTTTGACACCGTCTCTACTCTTCATTCTTGGTAAAGCTACATAAAGTTGATCATGCGTAAACACCGAGTATCTCAGGCATATGTCAACTCTTGCTAGAAACTGACCTTGACTTTTGTTACTGGTCATTGCAACTGAAAACTGCTTTCTTTTCAGTTTAAACGAAAGTTTCTTTTCAATTTAAGACTGACCTTGACTTTTACTTTAATAAAGCGCCTACCTAAATGAATTACTTGCAATCTAGTTGGAATGCTAGTATTAATCCTCCTAACATAAGTAGCTGCAAAACAAAAGTATTAGTTGAGGAAAAAATTAGAAGTAATATAATAACTTTTAAACCATATGACTTATCAATGCAATTGTTAAGTATCGCTATACTTAATTGTTTATCGAAAATGTGAGTTTGGCAATTGTGGAATCCAATTACAATATTTTAATCACAGACATCCGTATTCCAAAAAATGTATTAACAAATGTACAAGACTGTTATAATTCGAAATGCATTCTAACAGGTTGGTTTCCTCAAAAAACAATTTTGATGTATATAATAAAGCATAAACATACCGTTTGAGTGAATGTTGGTGTTTTCTTAACTTTTTTGATTCCGCCTTTGATCTAAAACCATCATTCTATGTCTTTGATTATCAACTGTGATCGCTTGTTTGGTATTTATTGTCACAACTAATGAATTAAAAAATCGATTTCAAAAGTAATCCGTTATATTAAAGGAAATCAATTGTGATTACATGTTTTACGTCCAAAAAGTAAATGTAATCACACGCCTACCCAAAGCAACTTTAGAGAAGACAAGGACAGAGTCAAATATTAAAAATCTTGATTTATTATTTCAAAAATTAAAAAACTAGACAAGGAGGTTGGATTATATACATCATGTATATTTCTTTTGATCTTTTTTCTTTTCAAAATTATTCAACCACATTATAACTTACTATTTTCTCTTTCTTATTTTTTATAGTTAACTTTGCATTATAACACTAAATATTAGTTTCAAACTTTTCTTGAAACTTGATTTGTGAGTAGCGGCAATGTATATTGAATGTCATTTAAAAGTTCTTTATAATCATTCTATTATGTAATGTAATCTTTTATAAGTCTATATCTTTCAATTTTATGTTTTTCTTTGAATGACTTGCATTTATAAATCATGTTTCCGTCCCAACAAACAAATAAAAAATATATTGTCGTTTGAATTATATATGTTTAATTTTTTGTGATTTATATGGTTCATTATCTTGAATGTATTGCTTCTATGAGCAGGATCACTATACATTTCTTGTAAATCTTAGAAAATTATTTTTATTATTATTTATTGATTTGTAAATTGTATTTTAAAGACCCAACAAGTTAGAGGGTTAATAACGAGAGATGGATACCCTCCACCTATATTTGAGGTTGAGTGTGTGTCGGTTGAGTTCTAGAGGCACGAATGACCGATTTTTGGTGTTATTTCAT
The DNA here is from genome assembly GCF_021521415.1 of Bidens hawaiensis. Taxonomy (NCBI): domain Eukaryota; kingdom Viridiplantae; phylum Streptophyta; class Magnoliopsida; order Asterales; family Asteraceae; genus Bidens; species Bidens hawaiensis. The sequence continues at coordinate 2,482,573 of NW_027491134.1, forward strand.
GGTGAAGAAATCGAGTACCTAAGTTCTGATAGTGTTAGTGATGATTTCGATCCAGCTTTATAGTTATCAAATTTTCTAAACTGTTTAAAATATCTGGAATACCTAACCATAGATTGGTTTTTAATGTAAGTGTGCCAATAATGTTAGTAAGGAATATTGATCAAAAGAATGATTTATGCAACGGAACTAGACTTCAAGTTATTCATTTGGGTAGGCGTGCTATCGAAGTCAAAGTAATTTCATGTACTAATATTGGTTATCGTACTTATATTACTCGTAGTGGTCTAACGCCTTTAGATAAGAAACTTCCATTTAAGTTGAAAAGAAGACAGATCTGGTTTCAATTTGGCTTTCAATGACAATTAAAAAATTTCAAAGGCAGTCTCTAGCAAGAGTTAGAATATATTTGAGAGATCCAGTTTTTACTCATGTTCTACTATATATATATAACTTTATCAAGAATGAATAGTAGATGTGATATTAAAATGCTTATTTTAAATAAGGTTAGTTACAAACAAAACAATAAATATGATTTTACTGATAATATTTAATAGTTTACGAATTTGCAATTTTGAAAGTTTTAGATTGTGTTTCCAAACAATGAGCTATGACTTTTTTTTGTAACTTTATATTTTTACGTACTTTGTTTACATACAAGTTTGAATTGCAAGTATATTAAACAATCCTCCCAATAAACATATAACTAAAACTTTGTCATCTTAAATAATATGTGTTTAATTTTCGATTTCTATATTTTCACATGTGTCGTACACGGGTTAATAACCTAGTTTAGTAAGATAAATGATACAAGATTACCCTATTGCAATTTAATCATAGAAATAAATAGTACAACTCATAATACCAAAAAGTTGATCGATGTGAAGAACCATAGTAAAATACAACATTAAAAGTTTAAACATGAAATTATTGTGAATTAAGTTGTTTTTAAACATGAAATTATGGTGAATTAAGTTGTCCCGTATGTTCCCATGTAGTCTTTTAATTCAAAAGATATTCATCAAAGTAAAGAAAGTAAAATCAAATTGCAATAGCACTAAAATAATTGAATATTGCATCGTAGTAATTCATAATGCTGATAAATTCAGCTCCTATGTAACATCCCGAAATTTCTAAAGTAATATTTAATATATTATTTTGTCGGGTGAAATAAACGAGTTAGTGGAACGATAATAATAATAGCAAAATATGAAGACTTAGTAGGATAGTTAGATGGGATTAGATAGGGACCAAAAGGAAATATAGGCCTTCGGTCCATGGGCTTAAGGGAGTATAAATACCCCCTTAAACCCCAATCATTTCCATTCCATCCATTTATCCATCCTAATCTCTACACACCCCAAAACACACAACCCGAACCAAGATCCAAAGGCGAGGACCCGAGCTCGTTGGTGCTAGATCGTCGTGACGAACCAAAGCAACAAGACCAGCTCGTGTTCGTAGTTCGACTCATTTACGGTACGTTTATATCGAGAACATGTTCGTTTAGGTTTGGATTAGTATAGAAATGATAGATCGGTGTTTGTGTGGTAAAAACGAATCCTACAAAGCTAAACTTACTGAAAATGGTTAAGATTTGATGGGTTAATCGATTGATAAAAGAACCCGTAACCTATATGCCTAAATCGCACCCCTTAAACATCGATGTTAGGTCGATTTGATGGTTGGGGTTTGTAGGCGCTGGTCAGACGATTCCGTGGATACCTAAATCGAGTTATTTGGTTAAGAAACGAAGATGATTAAGGACGAACAGTAGCTGCAGCCGACAACTTCGCCTGCAAGCTAAGTTCGCCTGATGAACTTCGCCTGCAAAGCTAAGTTCGCCTGATGACAACTTCGCCTAAAAGCTAAGTTCGCCTGATGACAACTTCGCCTAAAGCTAAGTTCGCCTGATGACAACTTCGCCTAAAGCTAAGTTCGCCTAAGGTTTAACTTCGCCTAGAGTCAAGTTTGATTAGAAAATAAATTAAAACGATAAGTAAAAGTAATCTAATACTAGGCCACCAGATTAAATCAGGCGAGTATTGATACGTGTAACTTATACAGTCAGCCGAGCTCAGTTAAAGAAGGGATTTACAACTATCGGAGGAAGAAGCAGAGTTCAGGTGAGTTTCTAGCCCCATTTCCTTGTTATGTTTTCGGGGTTGTGTGCATACTCGATGTGAAGTGTGAATACACTTACCTTAAGTGGTAAGTGTATGCTATAGATGTTATACGAGGTATATATTTGATAATGCTTGTCGGTACGTGAACGATCTTCGGATATTGCACGTATCGCCAAGGATAGTAAAATTCCAAGTGGTTGATAGTGTGTATGAATGTTATGATGTGACTTGTTTATTACGTAAATACTGAACTGATATGAAGTGTGATATAGGCAGGTAGAGGTAGAGTGTGTTAGAAGTGGCAAGAGTCTAGTAAGGGTGTTAGTGGCATAACGTGAGCGCGTGATAGGGAAAGCCTGTACTTGCCATCGTTATTATGTGTGTATGATTGTTGATGTGACTTGCTTATTATGTAAATGATATGAAGCGTGTTGTAGATAAGTAGAGGTAGAGCGTGTTAGAAGTGGCAAGAGTCTAGTAAGAGTGTTAGTGGCATAACGATAGTACGTGGTAGGGTAAGCCTATACGTGCCTTCGTCATTAAAGTGGCAAAGTGGCATAACGTTATACGTTATTAAAGTGGCAAAGTGGCATAACGTTTTACGTTATTAAAGTGGCAAAGTGGCATAACGTTATACGTTATTAAAGTGGCAAAGTGGCATAACGTTATACGTTATTAAAGTGGCAAGGTGGCAAAGTGGTAGGCGTAAATAAGAGGCTAAGTGATAATGTAAGCAGGTTAGATAGTGGACTACGTGTCTGCGGATACGTATATGATGCATGTAGTGGTTGTATGATAAGTTGCTTGATTAACTAGAACTCACTCAGCGTAGCTGACTTTTAGTATGCACGCAGGTGATCAGACCAAAGAACTAGCATGAGGATGGCACATGGCATGGATTGAACGGCTGGCATCTTAAGATGGAAGAAAAGATGTTTTAAATATAATGATTTGTTTTATAGTATCAGAGAAGAGATTGAATGTTTTGTAACGAATGCTTCAAGTAAACGTTTCCGCGAAAGTTTTAATTAACTCTGATTGCAAGAACTGTGTTTATGAGTAAATCCGACGCTAAAGTAGGGCCACCGGGTTCGGGACCTTACATCCTAAAGACGAAAAACCTTAAAATTCACTCAACTCTGTAATATTCCAACTAACTACATGAGTTGAATATGATATTTAAAAAAAAACTTTTATACCTCCGGTTTCCCAATGAAACTCCCCTTGAATTCACCAAAAAACGCATATCACCAAAGTTAGTTTTGACTTCAAACAAAATTACTTTATAAATTTGCAAGATGCAGTAGCTACATTTTCATTTTAGGTAACCTTTTCAAAATTCCAGAAATACGCATGTGATCAAAACTACTGATTTCTGCAGGAAGTGTGATTGAATACCCCTGCAACAATTTATCACTACCAAAAGTAGGCAAATTTTGATTAGTTTTAGTTGATTTTTCGTTATTTTTTATAAAGAATCGCACTTCAGCCTGAATAAAGTCACCAATTTTGTAGCTGTTAGTATTTTTCTTCTTGTTACTTCATAAAGACTAAAGTTTTCTTTTCTTTTCTTCTCCGATATATATTCAGGAAACCTAAATATTAAAAAAAGGAAAGAAAACCCCTAATAATCAACATTTCTGCAAATCTTGAACCAGTTCACCAAATGAATTAAAACTCAAAGATTCTACTTGCTATCATAACAGGGTACCCAAACTCTTAACGCAAGTTAAACAACTTCTTCAAGATAGCTATAAGTTTTGTTATTCAACATAACATATATAATTTGTGTTTCAAAGGAATTAAAATACACTTACTATTTAGATACACAAAAGAAGAAGCACAAATCGGTAGGTGTCATCAAAACCAAAAGATACAACATTCGTTTTTTACTAAAACAAAACTATTACAATACTAATAAAATTAATATAAGGAAGAAAGCATACCCAATGTGTATAGTATGTTTGTTAAAAGTGATCTTCTTATGTGCTTGGTCTACCATAATCACATTGAAATTAATTAACATAAATGAGTGAGTATGAAGTAACAAATAACAGAAATCATAAGCAGCACCTATACCTGGTAAGAAGAGAGAATAATCGCGAAATTAGTTACATACCCATAGATTCAGTGATAAACAAGGTCTGATTTCATGTAGATTGGATAGTTAGACTTTGTTGAATGATATGACAGCATACAAGGAAGGAATCGAGAGGATCAGGCGGGATATTGAATTGAGCATATGTGTGTCTCTCTCTTTGTAAGTCAAATGTGCTATTTGACTGACAAGTGTCCAAATGGTATGCCATGTGTCTCAAACTATCTTCTTTTATTTTATTACTAGTGGGTGAAAATTAGTAAATTTATTTGAGCTAACATATATGATTGTATATTAGAATATTTATTTATGTAATATTTATAAAACAGTTTAAACATAGCTTCATATAAGAAATTTTTTTATATACTTAGATCAAGTTTTACTTGTATTTAATTAACATAAAAAATTTATATTAGGCTAGAGATAAAACTACTGATTTATAATGTCAACTCATTTTCAAACGGCAACATAATTTTAAATATTTAATTTTTAAGTTGATTCAAATATTAGTGTCACACGTGAACTTGTGAAAATTTTGGTGTAAACCTCGTTTTTAAGACTACAACAGTCATAAAGTCAAAATCAAGCCAACCCATTTTAAAATAAAAATTGTTCTTGTAAAAGAACCATCATGATTCATGAACATGAGAATATAATGAATGACACATGTTCCTTCATATGATTTTTGAAATACATAAAATATGCATTATTAAAATTAAGAATTATGCGTTTTTGATAGATTGACTTCATGTTCTTTTCATATTTTTTTTAAAGAGGTCAACTTTTTCCCTTAAGCTCGTCGACATCCCAATTCATCCATTTTTTGTCATATTTTTAAAATTCACAGATTTTAGCCATAGTATATGAAAAAACGCATTCACTAAAAAATAATAATAATGTTATTAATTAATCAAATTATATTAGAACTTCTGTAATACATGAAACGATCCACTAACTGACCATGTTTCCACCTGTTACTCAACACCCTCAATTTGCCACCATGAAGAAGCTTGAGTGCCATGGTTCTGTCATAAGACTTTAATAATGCAGTGTAGACATGGAAGTTACATGGTTCTTGAAAGAGGTACAGCTTTCTTCAACAACACAACTAACATCAAGAAAACGGCAGTAATGAATTAAAATTCTTGACAAAAAAAAAGAGCAAAATAATTATGTTGACAGCAAAAGTCAAACGACAACTTTTCCTTTGACATTAAAATACTGCACCAAACATGTTTTTTGACTTTCTAAAGTAAAACTGTCAAATGTTTGTGAAGTGACATGTAATGATCTGTTGACCCGATGGCCAAGTTTGTCAAATCAATAGCTCTACATTTTGTTCGCAAATTACCCTTTGTGTATAATCCAACCCGTTAACTTGAAAATAAAAATGCTTTGGTTTAATAACGTTCATCTATTAACAAATAATTAGAACATTATACAACTTTAAGAATATAAGAAAACATGAATAATTAAAAGGTATCATAAAAAAATAAGGATTTTAACAAAATGAAATTGTTATTAAAGGATTTTGTAGAGCGTATTTGAAAAAAGTGAGTAAATACTTACAATAACAAGCAAATCAGGTTCACAGATGGATTGGAAAAAAGCAGTTAGTGTGAAAACTGGGTTATGATACTTTATTCTTATATAGAGAGGTAAAACGTGCTTTATTTTTGTTAACTTCATTAAATTTAGAGGTTGTTTAAAGTTTTTTAATCTTATAATCAATATACATAATTTGAAATGAATAAAAACTAACAATTGTAATTCTATTTTAAGGGTATACGTGGTCTACATTAAAACCGTTTACAGCTTAATGCTTATGTTAAATGTTCAAACAAAAAAACGTAAAGTCAACTAATTTCTATATATAAGATTCAAAATTGAAATAAACTAATATTAACTAAAATCAACAAGGTAATGATTACATCGAAACAGAAAACGGGCAACAAGCCACGCCGCTACGTCTTTTTGAAATTATAATTTCAATTATAATTATGCCACTGTCTGTATTTATTGATAGATATATTTATTATTAATAAATATATTTTAATATGCTAAACCGATATACATGTGGGAACAAAGCTTCTATTTCAAAACGGTTACCTCCATTAAAAAATCACTAAACATCTAACACGCAAACGCTAAGCAGTAACAAATAAAAACAATAATAATAACTATAAGTAAAAAATAGCAAAAAAACATATAATGAGTAAACAAATTCAATTGTAACATTAATGTAGATATACGCAAACATAAGAACAAAAAAATAAGTAAAGATACATGAACAAACAGTATCCTACTAACTACTCAATTAGGCAACCTAAAAGGGATGACTTAAATTAATCAACTAAAAAGGAGTTGCATACAATAGAATAATTTGTTTACATGATGATTTGATAGAGTCAACACAAAATTCAAAAATTAAGTTTCCAAATTCAATGAAACAAATCATCGAACACCTGGTGCGTACAAACTCAAAAATAGTAATTATATCTGAACACCAAGATTATCAACACCCAAATAATGAATCTTACAAGCAAATATCAATTATGTGAAAACAAAAGGTGAAAGCAATTGTCGAAGCACGAAATGAATCTGACCTGATCCATGACGATGTTTCCACGGATTTTCGAGATGAACGAACCACGTCTTGATCTTCTCCTCCGGTTGCTTGAGACCTGCAATGGTTTTTCGGGGGTGTGGAGGTGACTGCTAAGAAATCTCAAAGATCTCTTGTTTACAGACACAAAAAAGTGGTGGTGGCTCTTATTGAGCATGACCCTTTAATAAGGAGGTGGAGATCTCCTTATATAGAGAGCCTCATGGCCACCATCATGGTACCCTAATGGGCCTAGCCCAGTTAGGGTTACCTCCACAAAACCCCCTCAGCCCAATAACATTGTATTAGTCCATATAATAAAATAAGCCAAACATAATAAATTTAGGGTCGTAAAACCGGGTTTAGTACCATACCCCTACAAGCCCCCCAAGTCCAGCGTTGCTCCTAGGCGCGCAAGCGTTTAGGTGGAGCGCTGGACTTTATGAGGTGAGGCGGTTTTTCCCTTTTCTTCGGCCTTATCTTTATTGTCTTTGAGTTTTGGGAGGTTTTCTTCATGATGGTGACATGTTGCGGTCCTTATGATAATGATGGTGCCCTGGCATAAATAAGATATAGCACGCATCATAGTGGCGCGAGGCCTGATAAAAGATGGAGCGCGCATCTCGATAATAATGTAACATAACTTGCGCGCGAGGCAGCTTACGAGTTACGAGAATAATAAAGCCTGCGCGCGAGGCGACTTACGGATCTATGAGAATAATAAAGCCTGCGCGCGAGGCGACTTACGGATCTATAAGAATAATTAAAAACTGCGCGCGAGGCGACTTACGAGTTATAAGAATAATAAAGCTTGCGCGCGAGGCGACTTACGAGCTATAAGAATAATAAAGCTTGCGCGTGAGGCGACTTACGAGCTATAAGAATAATGAAGCTTGCGCGAGTTGCGGCTTACGAGCTATAATAATAATAAAGCTTGCGCGTGAGGCGACTTACGAGCTATAAGAATAATAAAGCTTGCGCGTGAGGCGACTTACGAGCTATAAGAATAATGAAGCTTGCGCGAGTTGCGGCTTACGAGCTATAATAATAATAAAGCTTGCGCGTGAGGCGACTTACGAGCTATAAGAATAATGAAGCTTGCGCGAGTTGCGGCTTACGAGCTATAATAATAATAAAGCTTGCGCGTGAGGCGACTTACGAGTTATAAGAATAATAAAGCTTGCGCGAGTTGCGGCTTACGAGCTATAATAATAATAAAGCCCGCGCGTGAGGCGACTTACGAGCTATAAGAATAATAAAGCATGCGCGAGTTGCGGCTTACGAGCTATAATAATAATAAAGCCTGCGCGTGAGGCGACTTACGAGCTATAAGAATAATAAAGCTTGCGCGTGGCCATGTGGGATATTATTAGGCTCCCGCCCTAAGATTCGGATGTCTTCTATTGCGATAACGTGGTGGTGGTATACCACGACAGTCCCCTAATTCATTGCTGCTAAATGAGGTTGTCCTTATCCTGATTTGGGATTAGACTACTCATTTGTTATGTCGCTTGCGCATAGGCTCTGGCTTTGTGCTATGCGCCACGCGCAGATGTTGCATGCGCGTGCGCATAGGCTCTGGCTTTGTGTTATGCGCCACGCGCAGATGTTGCATGCGCGTGCGCGTAGACTTTGTGTCATGCGCCATGCGCAGATGTTGCATGCGCGTGCGCGTAGACTTTGTGCTATGCGCCACGCGCAGATGTTGCGTGCGCGTGCGCGTAGACTGTGTGATATGTGTGAGCATGTGATGCGTAAGCATATGTAATATGCGTGAGCATATGTGATGCGTGAGCATATGTGGTGCATGAGCATGTGATATGCGACTGCGCTCAAGCATCATGGTGGTGTGCATGTTGAACGGAGCGGAGCCGCGTTCGGTCTTGTATTCGGCGCGAAGCCGTATGGGTTTATGAGGATTCCCAACCTTTAAGTTTGGCGCTTGGCCTGATGGGTTTATGAGGATTCCCAACCTTTATGTATGGCGCGTAGCCATATGGAATATTAAGAGGATTCCCAACCTTTAAGTATGGCGTGTAGCCATATGGGATATTATGAGGATTCTCAACCTTTAAGTATGGTGTGTAGCCATATGGGATATTATGAGGATTCCCGACCTTTAAGTATGGCGCGTAGCCATATGGGATATTATGAGGATTCCCAACCTTTAAGTATGGCACGTAGCCATATGGGATATTATGAGGATTCCCAACCTTTAAGTTTGGCGCGTAGCCATATGGGATATTATGAGGATTCCCAACCTTTAAGTATGGCGCGTAGCCATATGGGATATTATGAGGATTCCCAACCTTTAAGTTTGGCGCGTAGCCATATGGGATATTATGAGGATTCCCAACCTTTAAGTTTGGCGCGTGGCCTGATGCGTGCATGCACGGCGATGGAGTGGACTCGCGAGCGCGCGTGCATGGCGGAGGTCTCTTGCGCAAAACCCACATGGTGGTTTCCGCGGTGGTTTCCACGGGCGCTCACGCATGTCGACGGAATGGTGACCCGCTGGCGAGCATGCGTGGTGGCAGTCTTCTGCGCAAAACCCACATGGTGGAGGTCTTTTGCGCGAAACCCACGTGGTGGTCCCCGCGGCGGCACATGCACGGCTGCGGAGTGAGAATCCGCGGGCGCGCGTACATGGCGGCGGAAGTCTGGTAATTTTTTGGATCTGCAATTAAGAGTTAGATCTGCAATTTTAAACCTGAAATCCAGGTCTGTAAAACCATCACAGGTCCGGAGACTTGATCATTCGAGTCAGGCAGTTTCTTTTGCACAGATCTGGAAGCCTCTTTTAGATCTATGGATCTTTTTGAGCTTTAATAGAACAACCCTTGAAGCCTTTTTCTGTAAACTTCCAGATCTGGGTTTTTCCTGGGAGAGATCTGACAGCCGAGATGAAGATCGAAGGGTAGTTCGTTGCCGTCCCACGGATGGCGCCAATGTCGAAGCACGAAATGAATCTGACCTGATCCATGACGATGTTTCCACGGATTTTCGAGATGAACGAACCACGTCTTGATCTTCTCCTCCGGTTGCTTGAGACCTTCAATGGTTTTTCGGGGGTGTGGAGGTGACTGCTAAGAAATCTCAAAGATCTCTTGTTTACAGACACAAAAAAGTGGTGGTGGCTCTTATTGAGCATGACCCTTTAATAAGGAGGTGGAGATCTCCTTATATAGAGAGCCTCATGGCCACCATCATGGTACCCTAATGGGCCTAGCCCAGTTAGGGTTACCTCCACAAAACCCCCTCAGCCCAATAACATTGTATTAGTCCATATAATAAAATAAACCAAACATAATAAATTTAGGGTCGTAAAACCGGATTTAGTACCATACCCCTACAGCAATCATACCATGATGAGAAGGCAAGCAAGAGATCTCTGAGCAGGATAAACTATTTTGTGTTCAAAAGAGAAGAGCTTATGTTCTTTGTAGAAACCCTAAATCAAAGTCAGCAGATTTCATTAACCATAATTAAAGCGTTGAATCTTTAATTTACCTGGTTGGTATAAGCAAAAACAATCAACCACCACATAATGCAATTATGAAACCCTACCTAACCACCACGACGAAACAATTGAAGGTGAAAAAGCATACCCAAGGATGGATTCAAAGGTGAGGGCGGGTGGTCGCGTAAAAGAATGGCCCAAATATTTTCAACTAGGTTGTTTGATACAGACCAGAAGTAATCGTTTATGTATCAGGGTTTGTAAAATGAAACAGGTATAGGTTATATTTAATAAAACGGGTCCGTGTAAATAGCAAATTTTGTTTTTTATTTATGAATTATTATTATAGCAAATTTTGTTTTTTATTTATGAATTATTATTATATAGTAAAGAAATTCTAAGGATGCATGATATTTATGGAAATCAGTGATTAGAACCAATAGAAAGGAGACATGTGGCAAGAAAGGATCTTGCTTTAATAGATACTAGGTTAAGTATCCGTGTGATACATGGGCTGAACAATTTAAACTCTATAAAAAATGAAAACATATTAGATTAATTAAATAAAATGTTAAGCTACAATTATAATTCACAAACATATAAATAATTCATAAATCTAACATTTTTTACATTTTGATATTTTCTATTGTCCGTCATATCACACCGTTTGAATAATGAAAACGATATATATACCATAAATATGTAAATACTTATCATAAATTATTATATTACAAGTTATATATAATTGTAAAAATGTAATTACAATTATAATTCACAAAACTCTAATGGCTTGCATGTCCTCACAAATTTGGTTCACCACTTCACCCCACAAACATTGTTGGAGATTTTCTTTCACTAGTTCGTTCACAAATTTATGCTAAAAATAGTACCTGCAAGTTCAAAATGTTCACAAATCTAAACAGAGATCACAATGAAAACTGTTTTCATATCAAGATTATATAGAATAGTTGTTAAATATCAAAAACTAACACCTCAATATTCTCAAAATGAATGCGTATCTGAAGAAACACTAAGTGAACCCTGGACAGATTATAGATAATCTGGACAGATTATAGATAATCTGGGGGTTAAGTAATGTTTCCCACGGATGAGGTCTAACTGAGAAGGCTGTTCTTCAGGAGACCTGCAAAACAAACACCGTAAGCTCGTCACTGAGAAGGGGGGGGGTTCCTCCTTGTGACCACCCTCCGGCGTGAGAATCAGACTAGATTGCTCTGAATATAAGTGTATATTAAGAGATTGCTAGATAACTGGGTAGCAGATGATCTTACCATTCCAAGATGTTGGAGTATTTATAGCCGAAGGTAGGTTAGAAGGTATAGCCGGCTGAATAGTATTCCTGTTCTACCAACAGTGGACTATGCACAGGCCATACTGGTTGGTGGATAGGTTACGGCCAACAGTAACTATGTCAGCTGCACTATTCCTCCAACTGTAGATTATGCACGTCCTACCTACTGTGGATTATACGCAGGCCATGCTGGTTGGTGAATAGGTTACGGCCCACAGTAACACTATTTCACCAACTGTAGGCTGCGCATGCCCTGCAGTAGGGGTTGGTGAGTAGGCAGCGGCTAATAGTGACAAACAGTACTAGAGGGTGCTCCTCCTCGTACTGTTGTCGGTGAGCTGTCACCCTGTGATTGGCTCATGGGCTGTTCTGGTCAGATTGTCTGTCCTATCCATACCTTGGTAGGTATAGTACAGAAGATCTTTCAGAATCATACGGACTGGCTCATTTTGGCGGGATTGTTCCCGTCTTGCTCATTCCTTCATGTGACTACTGAAGTATCTATTGTCTTGTGCGTGTAGCCCTGCTGTCTGCGGGTAGCCTTCCCTGATGGCTTGTATCCGCAACTGCGGGAACAGGCGGGGTACTTCACCATTGGGAGGCTTTCCCTGCGTGTACAGCTTGCGTACTGCGCGTAAGGTTCTCTGAGCATGGTGGGTCCTGCGGAAGCAGATGGCCTTTGCGCAGACGTCCCTGTTCAAGGTGAGTCTTGCGGGACCAACTGGGCTCTGCTGGGACCTACCTCTTCAAGTCCCCCCAGTCCAATGTTCTTCTCATGAATGTTTAATAAAGTGAGGTGAACTTTTGGACTTTGAGCAAGGGGTTTTGAAAAGGCTTTTTAGTTTTAAGGTTCTCCGTGAGGATTTTTCCCGCGGGTTTCCTAGTGTCACTTGCAAAAATTCCCGATTTTTTTTTTTTGCTTGATCTTTGGGTATGATGCGGGTAGGTATGTAACCTTCTCGCAAGGCAGGAGCGTTGAGTCTCACTTGTATATAGTCTCCATGAGGTTCTGGTGGTTTTCAACATAGTGATCAATTATGCTAAGACCACCAATTCCATCACGGAGTTTCAAACAATATAATTCTTGACGTTCCCGTTATGCGGGGATGTTATTCCTCTATCCGCAAGCATTGCCTAGAAGATCCTTCTTGGTTTCAATTCTCTGCGGGTGCTAGGTATGTGAAGGGTTTTGCCTTAACACTGTACCCGCACCTGTCTTATAGTTACTTGGTTGCCAAGGTATTCTTGGCTTCAATTCCCTGCGGGTGCTAGGTATGTGAAGGGTTTTGCCTTAACACTGTACCCGCACCCGGCTTATGGTTACTTGGTTGCCAAGGTAAGGGGTGTTTTCCCGCTTACTTTTGAATCTTTTTTGAATTTTGAATTTCAAAATTCGAAGAGTTGGTAGAAAGATAGGAACAGTCCAAACGTCTGAAACGTCGTGCGACGGTTTCTTCTGACTGTGTCAGGACGTGCAGGAAGTTATGGTGACGTGACATTATATGGTCATTCCAGTCTCTTTTTCAGGCGCGTGGGCGCGTTTTTTCGGGCGCGTGGCTGCGAAATTGCTGGCACACGTCCTGTCAACAGCTGTTGCCAGCCTGCTTTATGCCACGTGTCATAGTTTCATTGCACCTTCGATTTCTCTCTCCTCCGCATTAAATTCATCGCATTAATTGCGATTAGTATATAAAGGGGGAGAGGGCTGTTTGCAATCCACACTTTCACCCTTCTCTTCTTCTTCTTTAGCGATTTCCGGCAAATACTCCCCTTTTCAGGCTAGCATCTTCCCGAAATCGCTTTCTTTTTTCTGCACAATGTCTTCTCGTGATCTTGAGTCTTCGGCCGATGACAAGAGTACTGCTGGTGAGTGCCAGTGTGCTCTGCCCGGCGATCAGTACCGGTATGTTGTTAGGAAGTTCATGCTCGATCCTTTCGAGCCTGAGTTTCCTGAACCCCACCAGACCGTGTACGATGCCCCCAGTGGCAAGATCGGGGTATATGCTGCATTCTTTGTCTATGGGAACCTTAGGTTCCCATTAACAAAGTTTGTTTACCGTGTCCTCGAAAGGCACGGTGTTCATCTGACCGAGCTGCACCCAATGGCGATCGCGAAGATTCGCCACTTCGAGTGGGTGTGCCGGATATTGGGTGTTGAGCCCTACGTGGACCGCCTGATGACCTTCTATACTTGGAGGTGCATCCAGGGGTGGTACACCCTGACAACCCGAATCAAGGGTTTGAAGATTTGCGCGACAGAGCGCAGTCTCCGATCGTGGAAGCGGGAGTTCTTCTACATTTCTGCTCGCGCCGTCCCCATTGCCATGAAGTTTAAAAATGGCCAAGCCATTCCGAGCCACCACGCCACAAACTACCAGGAGGCGGAATGGTTTGCAAAGATATCCCTGGTCCAATCTTCCGGTTTTCCGGTTTCCGGAGTCCGGGATGGTGATGTTGGGGATGAGCCGAGTGTGGAAAGAGGCTGACGCGCAAAAGGTTCCAATCGTCCTCGAATACGGTTCGAACTCTAACCCTTACGGTATGCTCCGTTTCTCTTTGCTTATACGAGTTTATCTTCTAACTGTTTATTTTCTTTCAGAGGGGAACAACTTGGAGTCGCTCCTGTACCCGCGGGAAGCTGACGGTCCCGCGCGGATGGGTACTCGTGCTCTAGACGAGAACGAGTTGCCCATCCTGGAACAAATGGCGGATCGGTTTGTGGAGGTCTATCCGCCGGGCCAAGAGATCCTGAGCCACCGGCGGCCAGGTAAGGCGATATTCTATCCTCAACCCCTCAATGCTGTACCCGCTGCTGGAATTCCTTACGTCCTTTCTTCTTCTGAGGAATCCGCAGATGGTCCTCCGCTAGTGCGGAAGAGGAAGGCTGCCGGCGGGAAAGGGAAGGAGAAGGTGGCCTCCACAGCTGATCCGGTGCTTCTATCTGACACCGAGTCAGATAATGAAGAGGTGGCGGGGAACCCCGGTGGTGAGAAGACCACTGCTCCGGAGGCTACGACTGTTACCTCCGGAGAACCGACGACGACGGTGACCGGCATCAAGAGACCGGCCCCATCGGGCTTGTCCCCGCCCCTCCGTACGTTCAGGCTCAAGAAAACCCGTAAGTACAAACATTCTTTTTGTAGATTTATCACTTTATAAATTTATTAACACTTATCTTCTTGTGCAGGCGTGGATGTTGACGCATTCCAGGGTTGAGCGCAGGAGAGTACCTCTCCGCCAATGACGGTAGGCTCGGTCAGCCTACCTGAGGCGTCGACCCAGGCACCTTCGCCTGCTTCCGCTGGTCCAGTTGCTCAATCCTTTGAGCCAACTGTTCCAGCCGAGATGACGTCACCGCCGGCGGTGAGTGCAATTTTTACAGCATCGTTCACCGAGCCGGCGGTTACTGTAGCTGCTGACTCTTCGGCGGCGTCCGCGGCGGACACCATGCCTCCGCCACCGACTGCGGCGGAAACCATGCCGCCTCCGCCATCGGCCTCGACGGCTGGACCTTCAGGTACGCGCGGGGCTTCTCGCCGATATTTGTTACCTTCCCATCTGCCTGACCTTTTGGATGGATTTCCCTTAGGTTCAGGTGATGGGTTCGGTGGCTATCGGCCTGTGATCGACCCTACAGGTGCGTAGGGCTCTTTTGTCCTTTTATGTAATTTTTATCATCTTTTCCTAACTGCTTTGTTTCTTTTGCAGTGTCGGATTCCAATGAAGTGTATGTTCCAAGATGGAACATACGCCGAGGAACAACCCTTCGCACACCTGTGGAGTGCGTGGACTGGGCTCGCCACGCTGCTCCCCATGGTGCGTTGGGGGAAGCCATGGTTAGCTACCAGGAGGGTAGGCTAACCAACGAGCTTCGGGTTCTCCTGGCCCGGATGCAGCCACGCGTCGAGCTGCTTTGTCGTGAAAACGACAAGTTGAAAGCAGCTCGCGTTAAAGAAGTATCTCAGGCGCGTGCTCTCCGGGAGGAGAACCAAAAACTGACCGCAGTATCTGCGGAGAAGGAGAAGGCCTTCAAGGCCCTCGAGGTTGAGGTTCAAGCGCGACTCGAGGCCCGCTCCAAGGCTGCCCAAGCTGTTAACGAACAGCTTCGGCTAGCTAAGGAGACTGCGAGGAACGCGACCGAGAGGGCCACTAAGGCAGAAGCTGTTGCTGAGCCTCTCCGCCTGGAGAATGAAGAACTTAAAGCTAAGTTAGAGGCTCTTCAACAGGCTCATGATGCCTTGGCTATGGAGGATGCGAAGAAGCTTCAAGAGATCCTGGACCAGAGGGGTGTGCTTGCGCACACCGAGCGGAAGCTTAAGGGCGTTGAAGAGGCCGCTGCAAAGGATGTGCTTCTCGCCAACCTTAATAAGAACGAAGCTGAACGCGCCTGCACCCAAGCTCTGGTTGCCAAGGAATGGCTTTTTCGAGAAGCGTTGCCTCAGATATTTTAGCTTTATGTCGTCACGCTTTCCTTTGTAGAATAGAAGTTCTTATACTTGTACATTTTTTGTAGGTTGTGCATCGGGTCTTTTCAGAGACATCTTACGACGATGCTATGAGCGCAGCCCTCAACGCTTCTCATGAGGATGGGGAACGGACCGGCTTCCTGCTTGGTCTAGGGTTTGCTGAGAAAGGCGTCCCGCCTTCCAACTTCCCTTTGTATAACGCGGATACCGAAACTATTTATGACCAAGCAGTGAACCAGTATGCTGCGTTCCCGCATCCGGTGGTGGAGAAGGTAAATGAAATTGCTGCTGCTGATGATGGGCTTGCTGTCCTTAGAGCTTTCCTTGAACCGTCACCCTCTGCTGATGGTGCGGGTCCAAGTGGGAGTGGTCCTGAAGCATGATCCAAAAGATCCCTTTCCGCCACTAGCGTAGATATTTGCTCTTGTACTTCTTTTGTATGCGGGTATATACCCAGCAATGTTTGTAATATTCAAGTTGATGAAATAAAGAATGTCCTTTTCTTTGTTTATTTTACGCATGTTTACACTTAGCAATTTCTTTAGTACTTAGATAAGTTAACTTTTTGACATGGTAAATTATAAGTTTATTTTTGCTTCCTCTTTCATGATTGTGCGGGTGGGACCGTCACTTGCACTTAGTAGGATGGCTAAACTTACATTTATCCTGCGTGGAAGTTTTCCTTATCTTTTCCTTGAAATTTTCTAAGTGTTCAGAATAAGTTAACCTTTGAACGTGGTAGATGATAGGTTGAAGTTTTGCTTCCTTGTTTGTGATTGTGCGGGTAAGACCGTCACTTGCACTTACAAGGATGGCTAAACTTTACTTACATCTGACCTGCGTGTAGGTTTTCCTTGGAACTTTTTAACATTTTTAGCGTTGTGTTTATGCGGGTTTTGCCGCCTTCCACACGCAATTACTTACTTCTTCACGCATTTGTGCGGTGAATACCGGCACATGGGAAGTTCATAAGTTAAAGGTTAGGCTATCAATACATTGTGTAAGGAGAATCATTTCCATTAGAAGTGGCTCTAGGCCTTTTCTTTACAAGTTTGGAATTGATCTACATATAACATTTGCGTAATTGAGCTCCATTCCATGTTCTTGGGATAGGAGTGCCATCGAGCCTTTCAAGCCGGTATGCGCCTTTTCCCAGGACTTCTTTGATAATGTATGGCCCTTCCCAGACCGGGGCCAGCTTTCCTGGGCGCTCTTGGTTTGAAGCCTCGTTGTTACGCAGTATGTAGTCTCCTTCATTGAAGTTGCAGAGTTTTACCCGCGTGTTGTAGTACTTTTGCATTTGTCGTTTGTAATTTTCTTCACGCACTGCGGCTAAGTCTCTGCGTTCCTCGGTTAGCATAAGGTCTAACCGTCTTTCCGCATCATTGTCTTCTGGCTGGATCAAGACCCTTGGTGAGGGTAAACCAATTTCGACTGGGATCATGGCTTCAGTGCCATAAGTGAGACTGAACGGGGTTTCCCCCGTACTGGCCTTTTTCAGCGTTCTGTTTGCCCAAAGGACGTGCGGGAGCTCGTCCACCCAGCCGGATCTGTGTTTCAAGAGTCTTTTCTTTATGCCATCGACGATGCTCTTGTTTGCTCTTTCCACCTCACCGTTACCTTGCGGGTGTGCCACTGAGGTAAAGGTGTGGGTGATTTGAAGTTCTTTCAGCCACTGCTGTAGCTTCTTGTCAGCAAAGTTGGTGCCGTTATCGCTCACCAGATTCTGTGGAAGTCCAAAACGACAGATAATAAATTCCCAAATAAATTTTTTAATATGTTTTGCGGTTGTTTGGGCTAAAGGTTTTGCTTCTATCCACTTGGTGAAGTAATCGATGGCTACCACTAGGAACTGAACATTTCCTGCTGCTGTGGGAAATGGGCCTGTCACATCGATGGCCCACTTCTGAAATGGCCACGAAGAAGTGACTGGAACAAGTTCGTTCTTCGGGCGATGCGTGTTGGGTGCGTAAAGCTGGCAAGACCTGCATTTTCTAGTGTATGCCAGTGCATCCATATGCATCCCCGACCAAAAGTATCCCGCATTGTTCAGCTTAGCCACAACAGCGCGGGGACCTGCGTGAACTCCACAGATGCCCTCGTGTACTTCCCTTAAGAGGTAGTCAGCATCTTGGTTGTCCACGCATCTTAAAAGTGGACCAAGAAAGTTACGTCTGTAAAGGTTATCATTGATGAGTTGATAATTTAGTGCTTTACAGCGTAGTTTTCTTGCCTGTGTTTTTGATTCTGGTAGTGTTCCTGCTGCAAGGTAATTTATTATTGGTGTCATCCACGTTTCTGTACCGGTTTGGATGACACAAATTTCCTTGTGCGGGACTGATGGTGCTTCGAGGAGTTCAATGCGGATGTCCTTTCCCAAGTGGGTGAAGGCCAGTGATGCAAGCTTGCTTAACGCATCCGCAGATTTGTTTTCGCTGCGCTTAACGTGTATGACTTTACAATCATTAAAATCACGCATAAGGGTTTTTGCCTGGGCGAGGTACAGGGCCATTATGTCGTTCACAGCCGTGTACGTCCCATTTATTTGGTTGGCCACCAGCATGGAATCCACGTGGGCTTCCAAGTTTTTCACTCCCATTTTACGCGCAATTCTCAATCCGGCCAAGAATGCTTCGTATTCGGCTTCGTTATTCGTACTTGGGAAATCCAACCGAATAGCGTAAGTATATTCTTGGCCCGCTGGGTTGGTTAATTTTAACCCTGCGCCTGAACCCTCGTTGTTGGCTGCTCCATCAGTATAGAGTCGCCAGATATCGTTGATGTCCTGTGCTGGGGAGGGTTGAGCCTCCTCCTGGCACTCTTTCTCCCGCGTAGCGGGGACTTCTGCAATAAAATCGGCCAGGACCTGGCCTTTTATGGCTGGTCTTGGCTTGTACTTAATTGCATATTCTCCCAATTCAATTGCCCATTTGGCTAGACGTCCCGATAATTCGGGTTTGCCTAGAACGTTTGAGAGTTTGAAGTTGGTGAGAATGGTGATTGGGTGGCCCTGGAAATATCGTCTTAACCTGCGTGAAGCGTGTATAAGTGCCAAGACTAATTTTTCGAGGGTAGAGTACCGGGTTTCTACGTCTGTTAGTACACGGCTAACATAATAGATTGGCATCTGGATGCCTTTTCGTTCTGTTAGCAGTACTGCCCCGGTTGCTCTATCTGTTGCGGAAAGGTATAGGATTAACTCCTCTCCCGCTTGTGGTGCTGTAAGTGTTGGGAGTTCGATCAGGCGTGACCGAATCTTCTGAAAAGCTGCTTCCGCTTCTGGTGTCCAGCGGAAGTGCGTTTTCTTTAAGCAGTTTCTTAATGTTGACACGAAAGGAAACGACTTATCTGCATGGTTTGCCAAAAAGCGATTAAGTGCGACTAGTCGTCCATTCAGTGTCTGAGCCTGTTTGATGGTGGTAGGTGATTCCATTTTAACAATGGCTTCGACCTTTTCAGGGTTCGCTCTGAAGCCATCTTTAGTAACAATGACTCCCAAGAACTTCCCTTCTTCCATCCCAAATGAACACTTGCTCGGGTTGAGCTTCATGTTTATCTTTCTGAGCGTGTTGAAGGTTTCTTCAATGTCTTTCAACATCGCTTCTGGCTCGGGGCTTTTGATGACCAAATCATCCATATAGACTTCCAAGTTTCTCCCGATTTGGGCATGAAACTCTTTGTCCATCAGGCGTTGGTACGTGGACCCTGCATTCTTAAGTCCGAAGGGCATCATTTTATAACAAAATGTACCATCGGGCGTCCGAAACGCGGTTTTGTCCTGGTCATCTACGGCCATGTGGATTTGATGGTACCCCTTATACGCATCCAAGAAGCATTTAAGGCGAAATGGTGCCAACGAATCCACCTTAAGATCAATTTCTGGTAACGGATAACAATCTTTGGGGCATGCTTTGTTCAAATCCTTGAAATCTATGCACATGCGCCATTGTTTGTCATTCTTCGGTACCATTACGGGATTTGCAACCCATGTTTGATATCTACTAACGCGTATGATGCCTGCGTCAAGGAGTTCCTTGACTTGGGTTCTACACGCGTTAGTTTGTTCAGGCCCCATTACTCTGCGCTTTTGTACGACTGGCGTAACAGCCTGATCGCACTTGAGCTTATGCTCCGCCTTACTTCGGGGTACACCAGTCATATCAGCTGGTGTCCACGCAAAGATGTCAGCGTTTTTCTGCAGTAGGCGTTTGAGTAAGGTGCGGGTGGGATCAACGATTGTTGGTCCAATGGTAACGGCCTGGTCGGGGTATTTGCCATTGAAGGCCCATTTTTCCGGTTCGGTGATGGTTGGTTTAGCCATCTTTGGTTTGGGTTTAGATGAGACAGATGCGATGCATACCTGGGGAATGCCAGTGATCATCGCCACACCCTCAGCTGTTGGCCATCCCATCATGCCGTGGACTGAAGATACCACGGCGTTGAATCTTGCCATCCCGTCTCTCCCGAAGAGGATGTCATATGTGTGGTGTGGCTTCCTCATCACGACGAAGTCCACATCCTCTGTGCGGGAGTGTTTTCCATCTGTAAGAGTGACGGGGAAAGATAGGATACCCAGGGGGGTTTCTGTACTGCCGTCAAACCCTTCCATTGAAGCGTAGACCGTTTCCAGGCGTTCTTTGTCTTCATCATCCAGCTTGTCAAAGAACTGCCTGTACATCACTGTTGACGAAGCGCCGTTGTCAACAAGAGTGCGGGAAGTGATGTAATGCCCTAGCTGGCTTTTGATGACGATGGGGCTTCTTTGCTGGGGCCTCCTGACACTCGCGGGAAGCGCACCTCAGCTTCCTTCCACGCGCATGGTTCTGTCGCTCGTCTTTTTCTTCCTGCGACTTTGCCATGGACCATGTTGATGCTGATGTCGACGGGCTTTCGTCCGTTACCTCTGTACCGGTTGTCATTTCTTCCTCCCTTCCTGATTGATGCCACGAGATGTGCAAGTCTTCCATCCTTCACAAATGTCTCAACAATATCCTTCAGGGATGTGCACTCTTCAGTACCATGACCCTTTGTCCCGTGGAAATCACAGGATTTGCTTTGATCCGCATTAGGTTTCTGCCGGATCAATGGGGCTTTTGGCCATGGAAATTTTTCCGTGGCAAATATCTCCGTGACGCTCTTGGTGAGTGGCGTCCACCGGTGTTTTCGGTTTGAAGGGTGTGTGTTGTCCCTTCCGCCAACAAGAGGGCGAGAGCTGGATGAGGTGTCAAAGTTTACCCTTGACTGCCAAATACCTAGCCGCCTCTTTTTGTTCTGTCGGGCGATCCTAACGTTGTTCTCCCTTGTCCTCTGCGTGTAGAGGTGAGTACTCTGAGGAAGATCTCTTCCCAGCTGCTTCTCTGTCTCGGCAAAGCGCTTGGCTGCCGTCATGATGGCATCCCATGTGGATGGCATGCCGTCCTTACCCGTTAATGTGCGGATAAGCTCTGGGTACTCGGCGCCCTGGATGAAAGCGGCGCGAACGAGATCTTCACTTACGTTGCCCAGACTCAGTTTCTTGGAGTTGAAGCGGGTGATGAAGTCTAGTAAAGATTCATCCTCCTCTCTCACGCAGTTGAGGATCGTCCACTGCTCTTCAGTGTACTTCCTCTGTTGGCTAAAGTGCTGGCTGAACTTGTTCTGAAAGTCCGCCCAGTCATATATGTGGTGGATCGATAAACGATCGAACCATGCCCTGGCCGCTCCGACCAGAGTCATCTGGAACATGTAGCACCACGTGGGTTCCGTCCAGTTGCTGACGGTAGCCCCCGCAATGAACCTGTTCAAATGGTCATCTGGGTCGGATAGACCATCATAAGTGCCAATGTTGGACATCTGTTTGGCACTTCTCGGGGCGATTGCTTCCGCAATGTCCCTTGCGAATTTTGATGTTCCTGCATTTGTAGCAGTTGGTCTAAAGGTTTTGGAGAAGTCACGCGGGTTTCTCTCCGCGATTGGTTGAAAAGCTTCCCCAAAATTCCTTTTTGGTTGGACGTCCGTTTCCTTACGCTTCCCTTTCGCCTTATGGCGAGGGTTCGCGTCGGTATCGGACTCCAACTCGTCTGAGTACTCGCAGTCACTGCTCATATTAAGGTGTTGGCGAGTACTGCCGAATTCGTCAGCCTGTTGAGCTGAACGCAAGCGTTCATCCAATTCGGCTTGGAATTCTCTTTGCCGTGCTTCGGCCCACGCCTTCACTTGATCTAGTGTTTGGCGAGGGGCCCTTGTTCGTTTTTCCAACTGGGTGTCGGTGAACCCCAGTGGAATATTTACTGCACTTGCTCCGGCCTTGGTGGTCGGAGTAGTGTTCGTAAGGATTGTATAACCGCCGGTGTTCCCCCCAGTTGCTGGGGTTGTTACTGGGGTTTCTTGGTCGGTTACTGGCCTTTGGACCGGAGTAACGTTAACCATTTCTTCAGAAATTGTGAAAAAACTAAAATAGTTCTAGCTTTTATGCACGGATGGCGCCAATGAAGAAACACTAAGTGAACCCTGGACAGATTATAGATAATCTGGACAGATTATAGATAATCTGGGGGTTAAGTAATGTTTCCCACGGATGAGGTCTAACTGAGAAGGCTGTTCTTCAGGAGACCTGCAAAACAAACACCGTAAGCTCGTCACTGAGAAGGGGGGGTTCCTCCTTGTGACCACCCTCCGGCGTGAGAATCAGACTAGATTGCTCTGAATATAAGTGTATATTAAGAGATTGCTAGATAACTGGGCAGCAGATGATCTTACCATTCCAAGATGTTGGAGTATTTATAGCCGAAGGTAGGTTAGAAGGTATAGCCGGCTGAATAGTATTCCTGTTCTACCAACAGTGGACTATGCACAGGCCATACTGGTTGGTGGATAGGTTACGGCCAACAGTAACTATGTCGGCTGCACTATTCCTCCAACTGTAGATTATGCACGTCCTACCTACTGTGGATTATACGCAGGCCATGCTGGTTGGTGAATAGGTTACGGCCCACAGTAACACTATTTCACCAACTGTAGGCTGCGCATGCCCTGCAGTAAGGGTTGGTGAGTAGGCAGCGGCTAATAGTGACAAACAGTACTAGAGGGTGCTCCTCCTCGTACTGTTGTCGGTGAGCTGTCACCCTGTGATTGGCTCATGGGCTGTTCTGGTCAGATTGTCTGTCCTATCCATACCTTGGTAGGTATAGTACAGAAGATCTTTTAGAATCATACGGACTGGCTCATTTTGGCGGGATTGTTCCCGTCTTGCTCATTCCTTCATGTGACTACTGAAGTATCTATTGTCTTGTGCGTGTAGCCCTGCTGTCTGCGGGTAGCCTTCCCTGATGGCTTGTATCCGCAACTGCGGGAACAGGCGGGGTACTTCACCATTGGGAGGCTTTCCCTGCGTGTACAGCTTGCGTACTGCGCGTAAGGTTCTCTGAGCATGGTGGGTCCTGCGGAAGCAGATGGCCTTTGCGCAGACGTCCCTGTTCAAGGTGAGTCTTGCGGGACCAACTGGGCTCTGCTGGGACCTACCTCTTCAGTATCACGATATTCAAGTATTTTTTAACTAAGAATTTCCAAGTTCTATGAAGTAAACATATAGATTTTGAAGTGTGAACTTTAGTCATTTGACTCAAGAGTCTAAACTACATTAACTCATTTTGAGTCACAAAGTCACTTTGACCTCCAAAAATCAAAACCATATTGATTTTGAAATGTGATATATGACCATAACAAACATGAGCATAAGAAAATAATATAACCAGGGCCAGCTCAACGAATGTGGAAGCCTAAATCAAAACAAGATTTTGTGACATTTTCATCACAATTGTCAAGAAAAAAAATTTGCTTAATACAAGTTTGAACTCATAACCTATACTTTAGTAACAACAAAGCCTATCACCACACCAATACATTGTTTTGAATTTACTTTACCCATTATAATATATCTATATATAAAGTTCTTTTGACTTCAAGGCCTTAATTAAGTATGGGCCTAAAACCTTAGACTTGTTTTCGCTGTCCCACGAGCCCCCCTGAGTATAACTAAGCCATGAAAATAAAGCTACAAATTGGCCATACAGTCTTTCTTTGCTCAGTTGTTTAAACTAAAAGCCATTATACTTTAAGAATAAAAAAATACGATCCCAAATTTAACCTTCAGATTGGTTGGTTAAAAGTAACCTTAGAGTATAACATCCAAATCAGTTGTTAAAACTTAACCATGAATCAAATGGTCATGTTTAACAATTACAAGTTAGGGAGGGAGAACTTAAAAGACGAGTAAGAATGATGACTTTTAACTTTCAGTCCGTTTTATTGGTAACAGGTCAAAGGGATTCTATTTCATCATGCAAACTTTTAATAAATACAAACAGAAAAAAAGTAGGTACAAATTTAAAAGTCAAGAAAGAAATAGGTAAAAATATTAATGGGTCAAAGATAGTCAAAAGTATGTTTTTCATAACCCATTTAATAAAAAAAACAATTTTTTATCCTTTCACTAAAATTATAATTTTGACTCGTTCACTAAAATGGCATTTTTGACTCGTTTACTAAAAATGATGAGTTTGACTCGTTTACTAAAAGTAAAAGTTTATTGGTTTGTTTGACCACAAAAGTCAAGCATCAAAAATGAAATACCCTCCCATAAAGCATTCAATGGCTACAAAAGCATGTCATCCAAGCTAATCATAAGGAAAAAGCATTGAAAGTATATTTTCCTCATCATCACTCTTGGTGTCTATAAAGAATAAAAGATAGCTAAACCAACTTCAAAATATATTGGAAAAGTTTATACAAAGATCTCTAGATGGATATATGCATTATGCATACCTTTTGGCTGCCCGTAAGTAGCCAACCAGCCATCATTATCTTCATCATCAAGCAATATTTCACCATCGATAACTTCATATAAGGAACTCTTATATTGATGCAACTCTTCGCATACAAGGAACTGAATAAAGTTTGTATTAAACTTAAAAAGATTGCTAGAAGCATATTCTGTACAAATCTGTCCATTATTTTAAGGTCACAAAACTAAAGTTCTAATTATGTTAGTGCCATACACAAAAATACAATTAGTCTTCACTATAAAGAAGCCAAAGAGAAAAAAAAGTTCAAGGACTTAATGAGATGTAATTATATTGTTTCTAACATAGTGATATAAAATCTAAATTCAAAAGGCATGGCCATTTTACCATTTCTAGTGATAAAAAAATGTTTATCAAATGACAAATATGACTTCCTCCTGTTTGGATTACTTAATTCCCTACAAATAAAATGCACAAAATCAATGTGACTTGACTCATTCTTGCTTTTACAGATCAGACAATTGTTGATAGAAGCTTTTAAAGAGAGCTCATTATAAGGTAAATATATAGGTTCATATAGAAAAATAAATGGTAGAACATAGGGTAAATACGGAAATCAATAATGTAACAACAAACAAACAGAAACCCGTATAAAAAATCTTAAAACTAATGATGTGCTTTTTGACTGCTACTTACTCATAATAATTACAGCAAGCACCAAACTAAGAGAATAGAAGTTTATAGTTACTTACTTATATCATGATCTTCAACACCTTTCAATTGCTTTACAAATCCTTCATCCTACACATATACAACCATTCCAGTCTTAAGAAAAATAACAATATATTTTTGTAAAAACTTGACCGAGCAAATGAAAAAAATAAGGTAAGTTGAATGCCTTTGATGGATCATCATGGCTTGGTACTTCATTTGAGATGTAATCCACTCTCCTTCTTAAGATCATCAATCTTAAAGCTGCAATTAAAAAATAAATAAATAAAATGATTCCTATTAATCTCTCACAATCCAAATCGTAATAAATAAATAAATAAACAACCCTCAATCTCATCCCCTTTCTAACAAAAAGCAGTCACGAATCAACTCAATAAGTATGTCGTAGTATACAAATTATGTAGGAAAATCGGTGAAACAATATTGAATGGAATCATCTTAACTAATAAAATTGCAGACTAAATAACATACCTTCAGCTATTGTGAATCTAGAGGTGATTAATCTGTTCATCGATTGAATTGAATCGAACATAGCCTTCCGATATTGTGAATCCGGAGAGAAAAGCCATATAAAAGAATTAGGGCTTGATATTGAAATTGAAAACGGTGATGAAGAATAGAAGATTGATTTGTGAATGAACCCACCCCTAATTGTGAAAAAGAGGCGCTGGAGAATAGGAACGATTTTTAATATTAATCAACCGTGGAGAATCAAGAAATGGACGGGAAAATAGAAAATCTGAGTGATTAATAAAAGGACACGTGTACAATATTGGATTCCTTTATTAGAGAGGTTAGATTAGATTAGATTAGATTAGATGTAGATGTAGAAAGATATAAATAAAACTATTATAATAAAGCAAAACACTATGGACAATATGACATTTTTCTAAAGTGTTCACGTAGACTATTTTCAAATATTAAATTAATTGCTACATTTATTGTTACTTTTAAAATTCCTATATTAAATTTTCATTAACTCTCATTTAGTTTGATTTCCAGAAATAAAAAAAAACGTTTAAGTTTATTTATTTATTATGCGTTTTAAACTAATTTTTAAATATTTTATTCCAAAATATTGTTATTATAAAGATCTTTTTGATTTTGAGCAAAACAACTAACATATGCATAAACTATTAAAGGCCTCTTTTCGAGCGTGTACACATCTAAATACTCACAATTTGCCTTATGTGAAAATTTAGTTAAACTTTGCTTGACTCTTGATTCGTTTTACCATTTTAAAACCTTAAAGTTATCCTTTAGTATCATTCAATAATTAATATGGGAACACCATATATGTTGTGTATAATGAGATATTTGAAGGTTTATGAACAATTTTTGTATTTAATCTTTTTTTCAAATTCATATATAATTTCATATATGAGAAACTGTTATACAATCCTAAATTATATCACGTATAAAAACATCTTTTTTATTAATGTTATATTCTTTATTCAGCCCGTGTATACACATGTTATTAACCTAGTATATATATATATAGAAGGGTAACGGGTGGATTACAATAAAAATAGATAGTTTTCTATGAATAGTATGAATAGATCTAGTCCCTTGAATCTAGGATCTACGAATATAAACATTTATTCAATAAGTTGGTATCTTGTACACCAATTTCCTAGATTTTAAAATCATCAGGATTTTCTTGACTCATTTCAACCAATTTATGCTTATATTGATAATCAAAAGTTCAAAAATAAAAGAAAATTTTCTAAGCTAGTAAGCAACTATAAGTATTCAAACGGATCAAAGATGACTTACCGGTGGTTGTTTAATATTTAACTATCCAACCCACCTATCTATGATGTTTAAATCACCAATTTTACACAATTTGACTTGAGGTTCAATCTCCTTGACTTCCTTTGTAAGACTAGTAACAATTTCTCTCTCTCTCTCTTCTTTCTATTCGTTTGTTTCAATTTTTTTTTTTTACCAAAGTCAAACTCTTTTTTCCTTATATATCAGCACAAATGATTTGCATTAACGTCGCAAAGGCTCCTCAATTATTATCGTTTACCATTTTGATACAAAACCAATGTTTTATGACTTTATCTTACCACGTTTTGTGACTTAGGGGATTACAAATATAAAGACAAAACAATAAAATCTATAATTTGTTTGTAGTTTAGTTTCGTGTATTACTTTCAAATATAATAATTAAGTATACGGTTACATAGATGTTTATGTTGATAAAGTTGATCAGCATATACATATACAAACACTTGCACATTTATATATGTTAGTCTAAGGGTATTCCCAGTTCATTCTCCATATACATATTTATCATTATACTAAAAAGTTATTTTTTCTATCTCATTTTTAATTAAATAATATTTTTTTATACTTTTATCATTACTTTTGCTCTCTCTTTCACTTATAACCACTTTCTAAGAACATTAAAAAATTATAAAGGTGAATAGTGTGTTTCTCCAAATTTAATCATGAACGAAAAAAACATTTTCTCTCTCATAATCTCACAACCACATTTAACCATCTCTAAAAATATAGAGAACTCTCTCACATGGTTTGAAGAATGTATTAGGAATGCTTTAAAAGCCTAAGTTAACTTAGTGAAACTTCATAAGGGAGGAAACACAACCCGCAAGAACCCAGCAAGCATCTAACCCGCATTCAATAGCTCGTCGCAAATCGCTAGAGCCCGTCAAATATCCAACCCCATGCGGTGGTGCTCCCGCCTACCCTCCCAATATCCATCTACCTCTTTTTTTCACACTCAAATGCCTCTCTGTCTCTTCATCTCCTTTCTTTGGGTGTTATAACCCAATTTAGGTACCCAATTTTACAGCCCTAACGGCGGCTACGGTAATCTTGGAATACCCGAGCCACCATATTGGGTTTATCCTAGACCGCCCCCACTTCCCTAAGCTAACTAGCATTTAGCTGTTTGTTTTTCTAAAAAAATGTCTGCACAGGCTCTTTTGTCAGCACCGCGCAGACATCGCCATCTGCAGACTGTTTGTTTTCTCGAAGACGTTTCGCTAAAAAACGTCTGCACAAGCTCTTCTTGGTGCAGACTTGGCATATCCACTTCTGAGATCTTCTAAGGTCTGTAGAGGGTTAAAACATCACACCTTACCAACACCCACCGTCCACTACCGTCATCACCCCCATTCACCACCACCACCCACCCAACGTCCACCACCCATCCATCGTCCGCCACCACCTACCACTACCGTCTACCACCCACCGTCCGCCACCACCACCATCGTCCACCACCACCAATGCCCACCACCCACCACCGCCTTCTACCACCACCCACCACTATCACTATCCAGCACCCCCACCGCCACCATCCACCACCACCACCCTCTGTCCCCCACCACCACCCACTACTATCACCGTCCAGCATCACCACCACCCACTACTATAGTTTGTAAGCCACTACCAGTTTAATTTAGCAATATATAAACGTTAAAAACAAACAGTCTTTTTTTTTGCAAACTGCAAAGGTTTGGTTCACTTCTTCTTCTACAGATGCATGCAGATGTGGTCCGCAAACATTTTACCTCTTAAAAAACAAACAGCACCTTAATGTATCTACACCGGTCAAGTCTTTAAATTGACTTATTAAGAGCATTCCCAGCCCGTTCCCTACTCTATACCCATATATATCATATAACTACACTAAAAAAATTGTATTTTCTCTCTCCTGTTTAGTTAAATAATATATTTTTTACCTTTATCATCATGTTTTCTCTCTCTCACTCACAACTACTTTATGAAAATATTAAAAAATTATACAGTATCTACAGTGAAACCCCAAATTTAACTTTTTTCTATATAAATTTTCCCTCTTCTCTACTCACAACCACTAATAACCATACTATATAATTTACAAATCCCTCTCACGTAATTTTATAGAGCGGATTGAGAATTCTCTAATAAGCAAAATGACACAATTAGTCGGTTATTGATGAATAATTTAATTTCTAATTAAAACACAATAAAAAACTTGAGAATCTTTTCAGTTTGTTTAATAAATTAAAACATAATCAATGCATTTCTCTCAACCGAGTATCGCATTAATTTGACTTTAAAACCACCAAATTATATATTTTAATAATTTATTTTTATTCACAAAATAACCTTATATTCATATACCCCCCATGCAGCCAAAACAATCATAAGTTTACATATAGAGTGAAGATGATTAGATTACTGCTGCCGATGTTGTTGATGTTAGTTCTTTTGCCAAATGGTGATTCTGTATGGTTAAATATACCGAAATCGGGTTACAAATGCGTGATGGAGGAACTTCAGCACAATGCCGTCGTTGTTGGCGAGTACAACGTCGTCATCTTTGAAGGCCTTGTTCTTCGCAATCCAACCGTCTCCATCTCGGTAATCATCTCCTCCGTCCGTTTTTAAATATCTGAAGTTGTTTGGATTTCATCACCTAGATGATGAATTTAAATTTAGGGATCTAAACGAGCCGAGGCTCGTTTTAACTTATGAGAGCTCGAGCTCGACTTGTGAGTCGTTTTCTTGAGCTGGCCCTCACTTGTTTATTATTTGTTAACTCATATATATACATCTGTTATTATTTTTTGGAAAATTGGAATTTAATAATCCCAACTTTCTGTTATTGGCCAATAATAATCCCAACTTTGTTTATTCTCGTAAGTGGTCTCAAATTTAAAAAAGTTGGCTCTCAATGGTCCCCCGTTAAAAAAAAACCTAACGGCGTGAAGTTTTTAAATTTGGGACCATTGGTGGGAATAAACAAAGTTAAGATTATTATCGGCCAATAACAAAAAGTTGGGATTATTAAAATCCAATTTTCCTTATTTTTTATATTTTGAGAAAACATTAAATAAGACTAATGTGTTATTGTGACGAAGCAATCTTCCGATGCCTGTAGGCGAGCCAATCTTTCCCGCTGATGATAAGGGTTCCTTGATTTCGTCCTACCTTGGACTCATCAACTAGTATTGCGTCGGATGTGCAAGCATCCCGAGGCTTAAACACCTTATCCCGCTGAGGCCGTGCCCGGTGAAGTCAGGGACTAGCCAGTAAACCCAAGCGTTCAAGCACAAACTAGCAATCAGACCTTCGAATATCTAGCCCGTGACACTAAGCTTGGTCCGAGCTTGTGTACTACCTTAAATGAGCTCGGCCTTACAGTGTGAAATCAATGCATGGATATCCAAAAGAGGCGAAACTTAAACATACACAAGGCTTGTTAAGGCTGGAGTGCTCAACCAGCCTAAATGAGCTTTCGATACAAGGCTCAAGCTCGGGCTCGAAAAAGTTTGGTCCGTTTGCAGCTCTAGTTTAATTATGTTTACATAATTTGATTAATAATATTTCAATTGTTTACATAAATTTGATTTATAATTTTAATTGTTTGGAAAGGTAGGTTTCAAAAATTACAAGTGATAATAAACAATATTCATGTCATATATCCTCCTATTAATTTTTAAGAAACAAATGAACTCTAATTATGGATTTCGTTACATTTGCAGGTTAGATCACCTCATGGGAATCTTATTTACCATAAGGAGAATGTAACAGAAGATGAATTTGCATTCACCTCAACCGAGTCTGGGTCGTATGTTACATGTTTCTTGCCTGATAACCCTGATACAGGTGAAAAAATAGCTGTTAATATTAACTGGAAGATAGGAGCTGCTGCAAAGGATTGGGATTCAGTTGCGAAAAAGGAAAAAATTGAGGTTAGTGTTAATTTTTTGTTACAGT
This sequence comes from Bidens hawaiensis, assembly GCF_021521415.1. Classification (NCBI taxonomy): domain Eukaryota; kingdom Viridiplantae; phylum Streptophyta; class Magnoliopsida; order Asterales; family Asteraceae; genus Bidens; species Bidens hawaiensis. The sequence goes on from NW_027491134.1 coordinate 2,513,885, forward strand.
TAATTAAAGTTTTAAGAATTTATTAAAATGATGATCTTGGGTTTATTCTACATATATACATTGTTAGTTACAGTAAGATATTTCTGATTGTCTGATGATGGTATTGTTAAGAATCATGTGTCGAGTTAAACGCGGCAATTTTGACTGAATTTCTTTGCAGGGCGTTGAACTGGAGTTGAGAAAGCTTGAAGGACATGTAGAGGCCATTCGTGATAATCTGGTCTACCGCAAGAGCAGGTGAATATTACTGCAACTGTGTTAATATGTAATCGTTGTGTACGAGTTTCTTAATAATAAAATCATAAGATGTGTTGGTTATGCAGAGAGGCAAACATGAGGGAAGTGAGTGAGACTACGAATTCTCGAGTGGCATGGTACAGTATCTCATCATTGGGTATCTGCATTTTGGCTTCGAGTGCACAACTATGGTACTTGACTCGTTTCTTTCAAAGAAGAAACTGATCTAGATTTTCAGCTCGCTAATGGTTATGTCGCGAGATGGGGACTTAAATCATAGAATTGTTGTTCTTTTAACATTTTGTTGATTATTGTTGATTCAAGATTTTGATACCATACTATAGAACTATTGTTCTAACTTTTTTGAGACATATATGTGCCAAAAGTCGTCGCTAAAAGTGCCAAAAGTCGCCGCTAAAAGTATTAGCGGCGACATGTCGCCGCTATAAGTCGCCGCTACTAATTTCTAATGTCGCCGCTATAAGTCGCCGCTACTAATTTCTAATGTCGCCGCTAATTGTTTTCGCCGCTAAAAGTACTTGTTGTCGCTAATGAGTCGCCACTAACAATTTTCCGGCTAACCGACGGCAGACTCCGGCAAGGTAATAGCGGCGCAAATGTCGTCGCTAATGACTACTGTCGCCACTAAAAAGTATCTGCCCTGTTTTGCAATTTTTTCCCGTAATCTAGCATTTCCAATTTTACTAAAATTCATAAAAATACTAAAAATGTATGCATACTTTTCCATACACACATCACAAACATTAATATATATAAATGTGTAAATGTACATAAATGTTCAATAGGAAATTATTACTCTAGTACAAATAACTTGTTTAATTAAGTCAAAACAAAAACCCACCATTTAAAACCATGCTAGTCCATATTATCATTTGTCTACTCATCTTCGTTGGCTTTCTTCGAATCCACAAGTTGTGAAAGGCAATTTAGAAAAAGTCGAGTCTTGCAACAAATAGTCAAGTTGAGCCTACAAAATAAGATACACATTATAAGTAAATAAAAAAATACATATTGTCAATACAAACAATTTAAACTTGTCTAAAACATTTGCCAATCTACAACATTTACCAAATGCACCAAAACCAGCCAAACCCATTTGATACAAACCAGATTGTTGTAAATAGGCTATACAATTTTTATTTTCTTTGAGTTTGGGTCTAATGTATTTGATATTGGGGTTAACAATTGCTTTAAAGTATGCGAATAACAAAAATTGAAGTTTTCTGCATTTTTATGGGTCTAACGTATTCTATGTATTAGTTTTTCATTAAAGTCGAGCTCGAGCCTTGTGTGTTTTTAAGTTTCACTGCTTTCAGAATTCTTTGTATTAGCTTTACATTACCCATTCAAGCTCGAGCCGAGCTTTGGCTCGTTTAAGGTACTACACAAGCTCGAGCCGAGCTTTGGTTCGCTTAAGGTACTACACGAGCTTGAGCCGAGCTTTGGTTTGTTTAACTACACGAGCTCGAGCCGAGCTTTGGTTCCTTTAAGGTACTACACGAGCTCGAGCCGAGCTTTGGTTCATTTAAGGTACTACACGAGCTCGAGCCGAGCTTTGGCTCGTTTAAGGTACTACATGTATATTAAGTCTTAAATTACTTATTAAGTAATAAAAAAGCCGAGTGTAAAATTTTGAATTTGAATTTGGAACTCACATCTTTTGATATGCAATTAGCCACCATCCACTGTGTCGAGTTTACAGTGAGCAGCAACCAATCTGAGCTGCCTATGTATGAATAAAAAACAATTAAACCTTATCTCATATTAGCATAAAATGATTTCAGATAGAAAATAAGAAAACATATTTACCCTTCTCATAAACAAAAACTTGCCTTTTGAAGAACTCTGCAAACTTAATGATATCATCTGGTCCCTTAAAGTAAGCATATGCTCTAGCTGCAAATAAAGTTCAATAGGAAATTATTACTCTATCAAAAACTAGATAATCTAGAAAGATAATGTCCAATAAAAGGTTCATGGTTCACTTATAAGTTATAATCATGAACTGTTTGAATTGAAAATATCTAAAGAACAGAAAAAAACAACACAATCTGCAGAATCTTCATGAACAAGATTACTTACTACAGTTTTCAAAGGTGTGATAATTTTATTTTGATCGTTTGCATAAATCCCAGATTCGTCCTTCAATACTACCTGCATCACAACATTAAGAAATCGAAGAGAATTTTATGAATAAAATAATTAATGGATTATATTAACTTACCTCTTTATATTCAAAATGCAGTGGTATCTAGGTTGGTTGATATTTGATTTCCCGGTATATAATGACTTCAAACATATGGAATCCAAATAAACTTGACACACACAACACAGGGCATAACACAAACTAAAACCCATAACTTGCAAATAAAATTAGCATAAGAAAACCTAAGGCCTGAACTTCCAAATCCTACAAACCAATAATCATCCAGCCGTTAAACAAAATCCTATCATAAAATATAACCTTAAGCAGTGTTTATATTCTTTTTTACTAAAATCAGGTTTCCGTTTTCTTAACGGTTCTGTCCGGTATTTACTAGAACCGAGACCGATTATATATCCATGTATCAGGACTGAAAGAAAACACAGAAGTGTCTGGTCCGGGTTTGGGTTATTTAGGTCGGGTTTTCGATCCGGGCCTAAATACGCTCAACTATGTTACAAGTTACCACACAAACATAAACTGACAAGTTAAATACACACAAACAGACGTACACAAAAAACCTAGGTTACAAGTTATCAAAATTCCAAGTCCCTAATTGATAAAAACCCTAGATTACAAGTTGCCCCAATTCCAATGTGATAAAAGTCCTAGTATAGAAAAAATAGCACAAAAAAATTACCAAATTGCACACTCCGACTTTGCGGCGGTGTCGCTTGAAACCGACGGTGGTGAGAGGGAATAAGCAAAAGTGAGATTGGGTTTCTTTCTAAGCAGAATAAAACCAAACCATGACCCTTTACTCGGATCCAGCCAACATGTAGTGATAACTTACACCTTGACTTGGCCCCCTGCTAGTCTGATTTGGAAGGAACAACCCATGAGGATGCGGATCTATGGGAAGTGTAAAATTAGTGCAAGATTTTGTTTTTCTTCTTATTTTTGTGTCTTAGAGAAAATGAGCAAGGTTTCATCAGATTTTTTTAGTTACAAGAAGATGATATATAAGATATAGATAAGATATAGATGAGCAAGGTTTCATCAAATTTTTGTAGTTACAAGAAGATGATATATGAGCAAGGGTGTTGTTACGTCGTGTTTATTTTTGTATACGTTTCGATATAAACTTTATTAAAAACAATCAATCCTATGTTTTGACATAAATGTTATTCAAAATGAGTCGGTTCAACTCGTTGTTACAAACACCTAGAGTCGTTAGAAACTGAAACCATTAAATTTTAAAATTAGGGGCCCACTTTTCCACTCGTACAAGGCAGGTTCCTGATGGCTCTTGAATTCTCGGTGACGGCCCTGTATCAATGTATGATAAAAAAAATTTTGGGTTACCCCTCAAATTTTATCCTAGATTCGCCATTGATTGCGTGTGTATGTGTGTGTGAGAGAGAGAGAGAGAGAGAGAGAAGACAGGCATGCCATCAATCAATGGCGCATGCGGCCCCCTCGCATTAGAGACGGTTTTAGATATATATTAGAAAAACCTACCATAGGACGTTTACGTACATAAGTAAATAAGTAATCGAAGGAGGAAACCCGCATGAACTCGATGTTTAAACTGCCATCAGGATGCCAAGGTGCTTTAGATCACTGGCATCAGATGGTAAGTGAAGATTTGAGCGGGAGACTGCAAGGTCTCAAGTTCGAATATGGTCCTAACAGGGTTTTACCGCATTGGGCCTTTGAGCGGCGGATTTTACCCGGAATAAGAGATTGTAGATTTGGGCTACCCATCGCTGTCTGCAATCACGAGTGTATGAGGTCGTCTTTTTTTCCGTCGGATTACCCCGGGTTGGCGGATTATATTTGTTTTTTTTTAGAAAAAAGAACTGCCATCGGGTTGGGTCGGTTGGGTCAATACAGGACGTTGTGGTTGGGTTCAAATTTCTAGCCCAGAAGCCTTTTACATCATAATCATTATTATGCCTTTTGTGTTCCTTTTATTTTCCTTATGCTGCATTCTGTTACTTGTTCATTTAAGTACAAATGGATTAATCAATCTCACTAAAAATTAACAATTCTTTCCTTTGCTTAACCTGTTTCTTTGCCTTCTGAGTTACCAAACCGACTTACATCGTACATTCCAAGCACAGGGTACTAGACACACCAAACTCACACCATCCCCCCACCGTGAAATGCCCACCAAACATGCGCACCAAAAATTGAGCCCAACTCGCACGAGACCCGTAATGGAAAAGAGCCGAAGTAGGAAATCAAAATAACATAACTTTTGCAAATTGTTAAAATCATATACCATTGTGGAGTGATAAAGCCAAAACTAATTATGGACTTAAAACATACTGCCATGATCCACTACCGAGCCAATGAAGTCACATGGCCTAGATGAATGTGATGACAAAGTAATTTTCCTTTCAGGCAATGTTAATTAAAAGGCATATAATCACAATCTTTAAACACCACCAACACCTCAATTACACACGTTTAGCACCTGTTACTACAGACTAAGATAATAAAAACTACATATCCATCCATATTCTACTGTTTTTTTTATTTTCATTTTCATTTTACCTTCTTTTGTCTTCCTTTTATCTTTCTATTTTTTTCCTTTCACTCTTTTTTTTAGTTACTTGTCTCCCCAAGTTGGACTCGCCTACCAAAGTGTAGAGGAAAATACAAGCGCACGAAGCAAAGTTCAAAGAAAGTAATTAAAGAAACCAGCACTAAAACAGTAAAAAAAATCTAATTGGTTTGTTACACCCAAGTGAATTAGACACCCACCCTATCTGTTATATGTTATACGTTGTGGATAGAGGGGTTTTGTCGTATGTTGTCCCCTTTATGAGGTACCCTATCCGCCGCGGATAGGTCTATCCGCCGTGGATAAGGTACTCGACAACCTGTGATAATCAAATCAGTTATAACCTCGTACCCTATACGTCGCGGATAGGGCTATCCACGACGGATTGTGTCAAAACTGATTTATTGAGCCTTCCGGCTCCCCTCCTTTCTCTCTATATATCACAATTCACAAATACAACACAACACACATTACACAGAACACAAAAACATAGTTATACCCGAGTAGAATAACTTTTTTTGCTTGGCTTTTTCAACGTAGTACAAAAACAATGCCGTGGTATGATCATTTGTTTTCAAACTCGAACGACGAGCAGTCGGGCAATGCATATGAAGATCAATCGGAGCAACCGAGCTTACCAAATTTGAATGTACTTCCATACCTGAACCAGGAGCCGGGTTATGCACATATCAAGCAGTCTGACTTACCAAATCCTGATCATGTTTCGTTGTATATTTATATAATATAATAGTAGCCGTTAGTTTTTAAATAAGATATGTTGTCATTATATTTTGTCAGGGGTATATGATACATACCCAGCTCGATATGGGTGGGTCAAGAGGCTAAATCAAATGGGTCATTGCAGTCAATGATGAATGGTAGTTGGAAGATGAAGAGCTAAGATTTAGAGTATAAATGCAGTAGCTAATAACTACTAGTTATTAGGAAATTAAGTTTATATATATGCCATTGTTTGGGTTTACAAGACATCCATGTTTTATATATTAAAAATATTATGGTTTGTTAACCTTGTATTTGGATAATTGTCATCTCGAATCGGCTAACAGGAGACTAGCCCATCTCGAATTGGGTCAACTATCCTTGTTCTTGTTTATTTTAATCAATCTAATTTTGGGGTTCTATCTAGCCCATCTCGAATAGGGACAACTATCTTTGTTCTTGTTATTTTGGGGCTCTATCATTTGGTTCCATTACCGGGAAATTTGAATGGCGCTTACAACCCGGGTTTCGGTTATCGCTACCCAATTATCAGCCATTGCTTCACGATTAGACTCCATCCTAGCAAATCTGAAGGATGATATTGTAGCAACCAAGACTCAGATGATCGGAGATGGCAGTTATCATGAAAAAGCATACGAGGATTAGAAGAACACAGCGGCGGAGTAGAGTTTAAAGGCCGACATAAAAGATGAGATGGTCAATTCTAATAGCTGGAAGGGTCATGATCAGATTCTGGAAATTAAATCCCATAAATTGATTCACCTGCCAAACCTCAGGCGTCACAATCCATACTCAAAATCCAGGAGGAACCTCACAACCCACAACCTGACCTGGATAAAGAGGAAGACTTAGACGATAACCCTAGCAATAGTGAAGATCAATCTGAGCAGGTGGTAAGTGTTAAACAATGGGCACAAGGCTCCCATCGGGAATTTTCAAATTAGAACATCTGGGGTGATCAATTGAATCTGATTGTATTACCCCTAAATACAACGAACGGAGATTTGGAGAAAAACATAACATTTGATTTGACTAAACCCCTAGAGGATAACCTATTGCCCGGGCTGCCTCTTACCATCAATACAGTCGTCCATGTGACTTGTGAGCCCGCCCTCCTACAGACTCTCACCCCCATCCGGTCCCTTATGCTTCAATGTTCAATCTGGTCCATGTTCGACAGCAGCCTTGTTTAGTTCAAGATAGCTATGGGGTTCAGGAAGCCGGTCAAGCCATGATGAATGGTTAATTGCTTGGTACAACTATTAGATTCTCGACTTGAGGACAAGTCGATTGTGCGGGCAGGATGTATTGATACATACCCAGCTCGATATGGGTGGGTCAAGAGGCTAAATCAAATGGGTCATTGCAGTCAATGAGGAAGGGTGGTTGGAAGATGAAGAGCTAAGATTTAGAGAATAATTGCAGTAGTTAATAACTACTAGTTATTAGGAAATTAAGTTTATATATATATGCCCTTGTTTGGGTTTACAAGATACCTATGTTTTATATATTAAAAATATTAGGGTTTGTTAACCTTGTATTTGGAGAATTGCCATCTTGAATCGGCTAACCGGAGACTAGCCTATCTCGAATCGGGTCAACTATCCTTGTTCTTGTTTATTTTAATCAATCTAATTTTGGGGTTCTATCAATATATCTATACGGTAGCAGTCACCCTTCATTGTCGCAGGATAATAGCACGTCGAATATATGCGAAGTCCCACTGGAAGAACAACCTTATGGTCAGTCTTCGTACCAGTTACCCATAGAAGGGTCGTATTACGGAACCCAGCTTTCATACAAGCTACCGGTAGAGGGTCTGTATAACGGAACCCAGTCTTCGTACCAGTTACATGTAGATGGTCCGTATTATGGAACCCAAACTTCGTACCAGCTACCGTTAGAAGAGCCACCGTATCGATCACAACCAGTATCAAATTACGTCGAGGATACCATTCAAGAGGCTTACGGGGAAGGAGGCAGTGATGATGTTGGTGGTGATCGTTACATGCGCAATACGACAACTTCGTATGTAACAGATATTTTGGTAAAAATATGCCGACTTAATCATTCCCCGTCCCACGCCTCTTCTCACAGGTTGTCCACCTTACATCATACCCAATTGAGTCCACAAACCCTTGTAAGTCATCTTCATCTTCATCATCTTCCTCAATGTATGATACAATATGTTTTGTTTAACTTAACATTATTCTTTTTGAACACGCTTTAAATATGAGTTTATGTTACTTGATTCCAGTATTTTAATTCTCGTGATGAGTTAATGGATTGAGCTAAGAAGAAAGGACGGGAGCAAGGTTGTGTTATTGTGGTCCAACGTTAAAGAACAAAAATGTGAACATTGCATGCAACCGCAAGCTATTCAATGAAGTAATCCCAATAGCACCATTATAAAAAGTTGGCACTTGCATCTACAACTTAAAATGAGGTGATATTTCCTTTTGGTGAAGCAATAAATTTAGGAAATTTATAGGTTAAACTGAACTTACTATTACCAACAAACACAATATATGAGAAGAAGAAGAAGAAGAAGAAGAAGAAGAAAAGAAAGTTTATACGTATTAAATATTATACCTTGATTCAAAGTCGTTCTGTTATGTCTAATTGCTAATCATATTCATAAGAGCATCCACAATAAGGAAATGCAAAATTATCCAAAAGCATACCTAGTTAGCTTTCACGTCATAAAAAGACAATTCTAAGGGCGCGTTCGTTTCACATAATGGAATGGAATTAGAATTGGAATTTGCATAGGATTTAGAATTGGAAAGAATTGGATTTGGAATCCGAGCATTCCAAAAGGAATTGTAATTGGAAGGAATTGAAATTCAATTTCATTCTTGATGTGTTCGTTTGACAAATGAATTGTAATATATCATCACAAATAGATAGAATTACAGAAATTGTCCTTTATCTTTCACCCAAATTTCACTCGTGGTCCCTGATCTTCAAAATTGATCTTTTTTGTCCTTTACGTTTCAAAATCCTTCAGCGATCGTCCCTTTCGCCTAACTCAGTTAAAAATCTTCGTTAAGTCAGGTCATGTGCCTTGCACGTGAGGGCAAATTGGTCAATTTACCTATTAAATTAAAAAAAATGTTTTAATAAATAAAGAAAACAATAAAAATAAAAATTTATATTTAAATTCTTTCTCTCTCCTCCTTCTTCTTCCTCATCATCCTCCTCCTCCACTAACAAAGAAAACCACCGTCTTCTCCAACAAAGAAAACCACCTCCACCTCCACTCCCACCGACCACCACCACCACCTCCGATGAGCACCGGTGAACCGCCATTAACATCGGTGAACCTCTGACGAGCAAATGTGAACCGCCGCCGGTGAACCTCCAATAGCACCACCCATTGGCACCTTCATCTTCATCTCCGGCAACAAGTCGGGAGGAGGTCGTTCATCTCCAACGAGATCGACACCCAAATCCGACTCACATAAACTATTTTTTGCACTAGATCTAGGAAAAACCTTAAATTTGATTTATACAAATTTACCAAACAACCACCGCCTCTTGTTACTAATCGCCACCTCCTAGCGCCGCAGCCACCCGGCTCCACTAACTAAGCCGATGTGTGAACTGCAAACCCTAAATACTCGTGGTGGCCGACCACTCCATTTCCAACGGCCTCGTCTCCGTCAGTTCCTCTACCTACCATCTTTCATCACCCACCCCCACCCCAACCACCTACCATTGACACACATCTTCATCAGTCTCCTTCAAATATCGGATAATGTTGTCTCCACACACACATTGAAAATTTTGAAAACCAGGTAATTGTTTCTGCAAATTTGCTAAGATTCATGGGTTTTGCTTTAAACGAAATGGGTCAGTCTTAGATTTGTTTATTACACTTTGATTCAACGGATTCAACCGATTCACCATTTTCAAGCTATGATCTTGATTTTGTACTGTTTCGATCAACAGTAATGAATTTACCACCATATGCTGCTTACAGATTTTGGGTTTTGTTAAAGATTTAATCTTTTGTTTTTGTTTGTGGAATTTTGTATTGGTTTACGATAGTCACCGACGTTGAAGGATGCGGTGGTACTGGAAGGTTGGGTGGAAGTTGGATGGTGGTACTAGAAGGTTGTGTTATGTCGGAGAAGACGGCGGTGGTGGTGGCTGTCGGAGATTGGTAGTGGAGGAGGAGGAGGAGGAGGAAGAAGAAGAAGGAGGAGAGAGAGTGATAATTAAATATATATTTTTAGTTTTTTTATTGTTTTTTTATTTATTAAAACATTTTTTTTAATTTAATAGGTAAAATGACTAATTTGCCCTCATGTGCAAGGCACACGATCTGACTTAACGAGGAGTTTTAACTGGTTAGGCGAAAAGGACAAAAGCTGAAGGATTTTGAAACGTAAAGGACAAAAAAGATCAATTTTGAAGATCAGGGACAACGAGTGAAATTTGGGTGAAAGATAAAGGACAATTTCTGTAATTCTGTCTCACAAATATCATCACCTCTCCAGCCAACCACCACTTTCAGTTAGGGGTGGCAATTGGGTTGGGTTGGGTTGGGTCGAATGGGTCATGGGACGAAAAAAATTTAGGTCGGAATGGGTTTGGATCAGAACGGGTTAATTAAAAAAAGGGTTGCTTTGGTTTGGGTCCGAACAATGTTTTTTTTAATGAAGATAATTGCGAAAACATTTTAGTTTTTTTTTAGATTTTTTGTTTTTTATTTATATTTTGCATTATTATTTTTTTAGGGGTTTTTTATTAAGATCAAAAACCCCTCAAAAAATATTCAAAAATAATAATAAAAAAGTGATATTGCAAAATATAAATCAAAAACAAAAAAAGTAAAAACAAAACTAAAATGTTTTATTCGTTTTCCTCGTTTAAAAAAAGTTCAAGAAACGTCGAACCGGGGCGACCGAACGCGAACCGACACGGGCCATCGAACCGGACGCGAATCGGCCCGGGGCGTCGAATCTAACGCGAACACACCTGAAACGTCGACCTATCAAAGATTCTTATGAATTTACTTGAATTACTCCATATTTTATAAGGATATGAAATTCCTTTATTTAAAAGAATTTCAAAGAATTGAATTCCAATTCAAATTCTTTGACAACCGAAACACCAAAATGGAATTAAGATTCAAATTCTAACGAAACTAACATGTTATGTCATGGTATTTTAATTCCAATTCTGTTGAATTCCATGAATTCTGTGAAACGAATGCGCCTTAAAAACACTCAAAATTCACCCAATAAGGAATCCTAAAAACACCTAAAAGCATTGTTACATCATCACCATCTTTTACCTTTAACAAAATTATTATTATTATTATTTTATCAACTAACCTATCCCCCCCCCACCCCCACCCGACCCCACTAACTCATTTTTTCTAGTTCTTGGTGAAGAACTTTTTTGAAAAACACCTCCTAAAAATGACTCTCACAATAGAGGAAAAACGCATGACGTGTAAAAACTCCAAAAAACAAGCTCTAAAAACGCCTTAATGTGAATGCTCTAAGAACGGAATTCAAATTATGCTTCAATATTCCAAATTTGCCCCTCTAGCCTGCACAAACTCACATCAATATGAACATGTATTCGACCCGTAGTAACTAGTAATTAAATCCGGAACTAAACTATTACCCGTATCAAATTTACAAAAACTACCCTTGAAATAATAAGTTGCACTTTGACTCAGTAAACGAATCCGCATAGAACTCAAAATTCGCAATATACTTGATTAAAAATATAATTGTTCTGTACCCACGAACATTGTTTATACATTATACCTTACAATGAACAAATTATATGAAATACAAAGTTTAACGTAAATCAAGTTCTTCTAAAAGATGATAACAAAATCGAACACGAATTCACAAACAAACCTTTACTTTGCTATTTATACATTATATACCGCTATTTATCACTTGGTTTCGATACTAACAGTGTGTCTCTTAATACGCTTCGGCATCAGGCCGCTCAACACATGAGACCATGCACATTTGGTGGAATCTCATCAGGGTCCTCCCAACCTTTTTAAATGCCTAAAATAAAACAAGAAATGAGAGTCTTTTCAAATTTTATTGTTACAAAACAAAACAACTAACCACGAATATGTTTGTCTTTTCAAATAACTTATGAGTTATTTTCATTATTCAGTATGTTTTGTTGTCTAACTTCGGCACTTATCCATTGACTTTACACAATCAACCTAAAAATTGAATGCCTTATTTAAGTGAGGGCCTAAAAGCCCTAGCTTGAATTAACTCCTCCTAAAGCCAACCCTAAATCTAATAACATTGGCTTTCAAATCCCTAAACTTTGACCAAACTTGATGCTTGGTATGACCAGGCGACCAAAATGATTTTGAAAAATGCCATGACCCACTATCCAAAAGTTGTTTAGGTGTTGCCTTTACATGTATCCAAGCCATATTCAAAGCAACCTCGTCACTGTTGCTTCACGAATTTGGGCGTGCTTTTAGTGCCATTTGTTGATTTCATAATTTTAAGTGAGTTTTGAGAGAAAAAATTTAAATGATCAAGTGAATTTTTGTGTTAAAAAGGGTTGAGAAGAGGCTGAATTTATAGAGTAAAGTTTATCTTTTGTTCTTTATTTTCTTTGTTTTGATCGTTGAAACGATCATTTAACCATTGGAGAAGCGGTGTCTCTATCGAGGTTATTTCTTTCCGGGTCAAAGGTGACGGGGCAGTGTTCTCGGGCGGCAACAGGCACCTCCCCAAGACCCTTTGCCCTCAAATGACTTTCGCTAATGTTAAGCAATAATCAATATTTAAATACAATCAAATTAAATTATCTTGTTTTCGAAAATACATTATGCAATAGTCAAAGTCAAACCCATCCTACATCAATTTTCAAAAAATTTCATTATGTTAGAACCTTAATTAGTTATAATATTATTATTATTATTGGACTTAATTGCGGTTATGGTCCATGTGATGAAACTCATAATGCAGTTTTCAATCCCGTGATGACTATTTCGCAGATAAAGCCCCTATGATGGTCCGTTTTTTACAATTTATGTTAAATAGTTAAATCTCGGTTAATGATTTATGCTATACTGAAGGGTAAATCAGTCTTTTTGTACATAAACCTAATAATAATAATAATAATAATAATAATAACAATATGTTATAAACGTACAAGTAAAGAAACATCCATGTGAATAGATATAGATGAACATTTTCAACACAAATTTATTATCTTGTCCACTAAATAGTATTATGAAGTGTATATATAAACCTACCATATGTAACAATAAAAGACACACAATCAAAAGAGTTACTGAATACATATTAGTAATATTATAACACGCTATCAGCACGAATCGCTTGTGGCTTAATCAAGAAGATCAACCAGGTATGAAGATGTCAATCATAAACAAGGTAAACATATAACTAATAATGATTAAAATGATAACTATAACTATAATGATAAAACAAAACAAACATAAAAGACATCTTATTATAAACTTTTACTAATTATGAAACTAATAACTCTCTAAGCTTTACTTACTATCTCTATAACTTTTATTCATGTACTAATGATTACTTATGTATCATAAACAAGTTCATTATTATTATTATTATTATTATTATTATTCTGCATACTAATTTTACATCTTATTTAATAGATTATCATTTATATCTCATTTATTTTATTACTTACAAAAAATATATATATATAACCGTCGATGAAACGGTCATATAGCCGTTATAAAACGGTTATAAATTTTTCACTACAAATAACCAATTATCAATCTCAATCTTTTCACAAATACAAAACTATTCTTCTCAGGAATACCCAAGATAATATTTTTTGAAAGATGCTTCACCCAGTTTTGATGTTAGCCACCATAATGATGATAATCTTATTGCTCTTAATTTGTAATCTCCTACTTAAGGAGTTTGATTTTTTCTTTTTCCTTTATCTACTTATTGCTCTACCTTTGTATTTTCTTTCAATTTTAATAAGTATGTAATCCTAATATTTATCTAATTTGTGTTTAGTAATAAAATGACGAATATTGCAAAGCTTGAATTTTTGGCTCTCAAAAGTTCTGGAAATAATTATATGACATGGACAGCAAATATCAAAAGACACCTCAAATCAATGGGTGTGTTAGAAGCACTTAATGAAAACAACCCATTGGATGACCACAATAGAGCAAAAGCCGATGTCTTTATTCATAAACACATTGATGAAATACTTCAGTTGGAGTATTTTAATCATGATAATCCAAGTGTTTTATGGAAAGAATTAAAAAGCAGCTTTGATCATCAAAGGAATTCATTACTCCCTACTGCTAGAGCTGAATGGAACAATCTAAGGTTCCAAGATTTTAAAAATGTGAATGATTACACACCTGCTCTATTAAATATATGTTCAAGGCTTGAATATTGTGGACAAATTATGTCCGAGGCAGATAAGTTAGAAAAAACTTACTCTACTTTTCATGCATCAAATATAATTTTGCAACAACAATTACGGTTGCAAAATTTTTAGACATACTCTGATCTGAATACAAATCTCATCATAGCAGAGAAAAATAATGAGCTATTAATGAAAACCCATCAAGCTCGTCCCACAGGATCATTAGCCATACCAGAAGCAAATATTGCTTATAATAATGATCATAAGAATTCTGAACGTAAATGGGAACAAGCCCGTGGGCGTGGCCGAAACAATTTCAATAAAACCCATTTTAGTGGTCGCAACCACTCATTTAAATGGAATAATAATCATGGAGACACGGTCGTGGTCGTAGCCAAAAAGCTAATAATTACCACTCTAACTAGCAAAACAAGTTTAAAAATGATGCTGGTACGTCCCAGAATGATGGAGGCTCATGTTTCAGATGTGGAAGTACTAATCATTGGGCAAAGACTTGTCGAACACCTTCACATCTATGTGAGTTATATCAAACATCTCTAAGAGGAAAGGAAAAGGAAGTGAATCATATTGACAAAATTGATGATGCCGATATTGAATTGAATATCTCAGATTTTATCAATGAATTTGAACCCTGAAAGTGATATTGAAAATCACAATGATAATTATGTATTTCCTTTCATGTTTATGTCTTAATTATGTTTAATTACTTTTTCTTTCATGCAAAAATAAAAGTCTCTTGTAATAAATTTAGGAATGTATAATATATGCACTTATTGTTTTTTTTTCTTTATATTTGAAGATTAAAATGAATTTCATTGGAGCAAAAGATCAATCAAATGATGCTGATTTATGCATAGCGGATAGTGGTGCTACACATACTATCTTAAAATCTCAAAAATATTTTCATGAATTAAAACCAACAAAGGGAAATATTAACACAATATCAGGTCATTCTGACATAATAGAAGGAGTGGAAAACGCTAATTTAGAATTACCGAATGGTACAAAGCTTTTAGTAGAAAATGCTCTATTTTCTCCAAAATCAACTAGAAATTTGTTTAAGTTTCAAGAATATATATCATAATGGATATGATACCCAGTCGAGGACTGTTGATAATGAAAAATATTTACATATTGTAAAGAGAAGTCATATATTGGAAAGGCTACCAATGCTTCATTCTGGTTTGCATTATACATATATAAATGTACCTCAAGTACATGTGGCAGTCAAAGAAAATTGTTGTGATTCTGGTATCATAAACTTATGGCATGGCAGATTAGGCCATCCAGGATCCACAATGATGAAACAGATCATTGAAAATACGTATGGGCATCCATTGAAAGATCAAAAGATCCACATAATAGATAAAATGCCTCAATGCACATCTTGTGCTCTTAGGAAATTAATTATAAGGCCTTCGCCATTAAAAGTTGATAAAGAGTCACCGATGTTTCTTGAAAGAATTCAAGGTGACATATGTGGACCAATTCATCCACCATGTGGACCATTTAGATATTTCATGTTCTTAATAGACGCATCTAGCAGATGGTCTTATGTCTCTTTATTATCGACTCGTAATGTCGCTTTTACAAAAATTTCTTGCTCAAATTATCAAATTATGTGCACATTTTCCCGATTATACCATTAAAAGAGTAAGGCTTGATAATGCAGAAGAATTTACATCGCATGCCTTTGATGATTATTGCATGTCTGTGGGGATTGTTGTTGAACACCCTGTTGCTCACGTACACACGCAAAATGGTTTAGCTGAGTCGTTGATCAAACGCCTACAACTGATAGCTAGACCATTAATAATGAGGACAAAACTCCTTGTTGCTATTTGGGGTCACGCAATTCTGCATGCTGGATCATTAATTCGTGTGAGACTAAGTGCAAATCATAAATACTCTCCCATACAACTTGTTTCCGGCAATGAGCCAAACATTTCCCACCTTAGAATTTTTGGGTGTGCTGTGTGTTTTCCTATTGCACCACCACAACGCACAAAAATGGGTCCTCAAAGAAGGTTGGGAATATATGTTGGATATGAAACATCTTCCATCATAAGATATCTTGAACCTTTAACAGGTGATGTATTTACAGCATGTTTTGCTGATTGCCACTTTAACGAGACAATATTCCCGGCATTAGGGGGAGAAATGAAAAGGCAAGAAAGTGATATATCATGGTGTGTGACATCATTGTCACACATAGACCCAAGGTCAAAACAAAGTGAGACAGAGGTTCAAAAGATAATACATCTACAAGAAATTGCAAATCAGTTACCCGATGCATTTACTAATACAAACAGGGTCACTAAATCTCATATACCAGTTGCTAATGCTCCAGCTCGAGTTGAGATTCCAAGTAAGCAAAACCATGATAATGCACCTCATGAATCCCAAAAACGTTTAAAACGAGGGAGGCCAATCGGTTCAAGGGATAAAAATCTTCGAAAAAGAAAAAATTTTGAAAAGGATAAGGATACTGACCATAAAGAAATAGAAAATGGCAAAACCTTCCCTCAGGAAGAGGTAAATGATATAACCTTCCCTTAGGAAGAAATAAATGATTCCAACAAAGAGTTGTCAATCAACTATGGTCAAACACATGTAATGTGGGATCGAGATGAAATGGAAAATATTGATGATATATTTTCTTATTCCGTGGCAAGTGATATCATGGAAGAAAATGATGATCCTGAACCAAAATCTGTAGATGATTGTCAAAGTCGACAAGATTGGAACAAATGGAAAGATGCCATGCAAGCAAAATTAAATTCACTAAACAATCGAAAGGTTTTTAGACTTATTGTCCTAACACCAAAGTCAATAAAGCCTGTAGGATATAAATGGGTTTTTGTGAGAAAACGTAATGAGAAAAATGAAGTTACAAGATATAAAACTAGACGTGTAGCTCAAGGTTTTTCTCAAAGGCCAGGAATTGACTATGAAGAAACGTATTCCCCTGTTATGGATGCTATTACGTTTAGATATTTAATCAGCTTGGCAGTTTCTAAAAAATTAGAAATGCGTCTTATGGATGTTGTTACAGCTTACTTTATATGGATCACATGATAGTGACATCTATATGAAAATTCCAGAAGGATTTGAAATGCCTAAAGCATTAAGCTCAAAGCCCAAAGAAATGTGTTCAATCAAATTACAAAGATCTTTATATGGGTTGAAACAATCTAGAAGAATGTGGTACAATCGTCTGAGTGATTATCTGATAAGCAAAGGCAATACAAATAATCTTATTTGTCCATGTGTTTTTATTAAGAAGATAACATTAGGATTTGTGATTATAGCCGTATATGTTGATGATCTAAATATAATTGGGACGCATAACGAAATCCATGAAACGATCCTTCATTTAAAGAAAGAATTTGAAATGAAAGACCTTGGAAAAACCAAATATTGTCTTGGTTTGCAGATTAAACATATGAATAATGGAATATTTGTCCACAAGTCGAATTATGCTGAAAAGCTTTTAAAACGTTTCAATGTGGACAAGGCAAATCCTTTAAGTACCCCAATGGTTGTTAGATCACTCAATGTCACAATGATCCATTCCGTCCCTGTGAAGAAAATGAGGAGGTTCTTGGTCCAGAATGTAACACCCCGGCTTAAGCGGAAACGCCCGAGTGTGACGTACAGATTGCTCAAACACACGTGGCACTATTAAGTGACCATAATAACATTAATTCATTAAATAGCCAAGTACACAAGTTCAATCAAGTAAACAATATGAGTTTAAATCAAAGATAAACAATAATCAAAACAAATGTCTCGTTTATTAAATAACCTAGGTATTCTAAGTGTCTTCTAGTCCTTCATCCTCTAATCACGGTACCTATAACATATGTATAAAATATGGTCAGCTATAAATATAGCTGGTGAGTTTCCACAGTTTAAATAAGTACATAAAAACCATACAATACATAGACATGTGATAAACGAGCAAGTAAGTCCTTTCCAGTTGGTACAACCAACGTACTTGGATAATCGCGCAAGTAAGGTCCTTTCCAATTGGTAACAACCAACATACTTGGATAATGAGGCCCTTTTCCACTCGATATAAATGGACTGGAGTGCAAAGGGGGGCGTATGATCATACTTAATGAGGCTTCCCAATCGTGCAAGTAATACAAGTAACACACAAGTCCATATACGAATTGTAGTTTTGTAATAGAAGAAATAATACTTGAATTTTTATAAGGATACATATGCTACCCCAAAACATTAAAACATTAAAAAGGGGTGGTGAAAAACTCACCTTAGTAATTGAAGTGAAAAAGGAATAAGAATAACTTGAAGGCATCAAAGGAAACCGAAGCGGTCAATCCGTACGAACTATAAATAAGAATAAACACGACTTTTAACGGCTATTCTAACGGGATTTTAAAGTTGATTAATTGTATGAATAATTTTTAGAATTTAGTTAATATTTTATAATTTTATTATGAATCTTATGGCTCTTAGATTATTATATTATTATTCATGCTAAATGGTAACTTGTTGATTAATAAGATATAAATAGTTTAACGACGAGAATTATGAAGTTTAAACATTAGAGATACTTGAACTATTGTTTATAAGACGAGAACGTAATTATTGCTTTAACGAGACGATTTTAGAACATTAAAGTTTCCGTTACGTTTAATAACGATTTTTAATGATGGTTTACGAAATCGAGAAACTTGGTTTTTAAACGTAAAATGGTGAGATATATTTTATATTTAGTTTACATAATTTTTATTTAATTTTAAAGGGTTTTTTTATGATTTTATAATGATTAATTAAGTTAATATAATATAAATGAATAATATTAATAATAATAAAAAAAAAGATAACCCGGGTCTTGACTGTGAATGTGCAGTGTCGTAACCAACAGGTCTGGATCTCGTATTCGTTAAGGTATTGATTATTATTATATATATATTATTAATTTTAAAGTTATATAGTATTAATAATAATAATATTATTAGTAACAGTTTAAACAAAAAGACAACGCTTGACCCGGGTTTCTGCTGTTTACAACACAGTGACGTTAACCAGTTGGTCTAAGTGTTCATTCAGTTTGAGCTTGAAAAAGATTATTATATATATAATTACCAAATTCATCCTCTTCATCTTATTAGAACATAAACCCTAATTTTCCAATTGGGGTTTTTGTTCCATGTTTGTTTCAGTAAGTTTAGGGGTTTTGTTTATTGGTGTAACGACATTAAAAAGCATATATCAATTACCTTTAGATGTTATGATTTGGTGAAGAATAAGACGATGCCGGAGCCGAAGCTTTGAAGAACAATTATGATAATTATAGTGTGATTTAGAGGGAAAGAGAAGTATGAGCGAGTTGTAAAGGTTGTGTAAGGTCCTATTTATACTACTACTGGAGCGTATACACGTTAAATGCTTTAATTTTGATTCCCGTAAAATCCGGCGAGTATCACGGGATTTAATTCGCGAATAAGTTTGTTATGATGTAATTAACATGCTGATTACCATGTAATATCGATGATACAACGCGTTAAACAACTTTTTCGGGTCAAATTTTAGGGTTTTAGGGGTGGATGTGAGTCGCCGGCGCCGCCACTCCGGCGGCCGGACTTGTTGGTCGGAAAAACGGGCAGGGGTGGGGGGGGGGGGGGTGTAGGGTTGAGCTTGATTACTTTAATATATTTTAAATAAGAATATTGCAGTTTGGCCCCTGAAGTTTCAATAACCATTTAAAAGATAATTTAAATTCTTTTAAGTTAAAATAAGTGTTTGAAGTTTACATTTTTAACCCAAACTTTATAATTAAATTATAAAGTCTTCGGTTTTGGATTATTTACGCGTTTTACTCGCGCGGCTCGATTAACGTTAAGGTTCGGGAATTTATAAACATTTAAATAACAACGAACAACGAATAATGAACATTAAATGTCGGGAATCACTTTATTAAAATATATTTAATACATCGAAAATTGACGAATGTCACACAGAAGTACCATACCTCAGTGCAATTGGAGCGCTTATGTATCTTACTAACTGTACGAGACCTGACATTTCTTTTGCAGTAAATTTGTTGGCAAGATTTAGTTCATCCCCTACTAAAAGGCATTGGAATGGCATTAAACATATTTTTCGGTATCTAAAAGGAACCGTTGATTTAGATTTATTTTATTCTAATGACTCAAGAGAAGGGTTAGTTGGTTATGTAGATGCAGGTTATTAATCAGATCCCCATAATGCAAAATCTCAAACTGGATATGTGTTTAAGAATGGAGGAACAACAATTTCATGGCGCTCTCAGAAACAAACACTTGTTGCAACGTCCTCAAATAATGCTGAAGTCATTGCACTACATGAAGCTTCTAGAGAGTGTGTTTGGTTAAGATCTATGACACAGCTCATAGTAACCTCTTGTGGACTAGAGAGAGAAGCAAGTCCAACACCAATCTACGAAGACAATTCAGGCTGCGTCTCACAAATGAAAGAAGGGTACATCAAAACTGACAGAACAAAACATATACCTCTAAGGTTCTTCTCATATACTCAAGACCTTATCAAAGATAAACAAGTTGAAATAAGATATGTCCAATCTAGCAACAATTCAACCGATCTTTTCACAAAGGCACTCCCTACAGCAACTTTCAGAAAACATGTTCATGATATTGGCATGCGACATGTACGAACAATGTAACGACCTACAACTTGAGGTGGAGCTATATACTGCACTCTTTTTCCCTTAGCTAAAGTTTTTTCCCACTGGGTTTTCTTTTGCAAGGTTTTTAATGAGGCAGCAATTCAAAATCCCGAAGTTTGAAAATGTTTCATCCAAGGGGGAATGTTATAAACGTTCAAGTAAAGAAACATCCATGTGAATAGATGGACATTTTCAACACAAATTTATTATATTGTCCCCTAAATAGTATTATGAAGTGTATATATAAACCTACCATATGTAACAAGAAAAGACACACAATCAAAAGAGTTACTAATACATATATTAGTAATAGATTTTAACACAATATTAGTAATTAATAATAATAATAATAATAATAATAAAAATAAAGAGAGATTTTGAAATCTGGAAAAAGACAAAAGTAATGTAGTAGTGGCACAAAACACACATGCTTCTTCCTAGTCCTCAATTCAGCATCATTAACATTTAACAGTTGTTAAAATCACAATTGTTGAGAAATAATAATAATAATAATAATAATAATAATAATAAGAAGAAGAAGAAGAAGATTTGGTTTGAGTGCTCAGATGCTCTGCTCTGCAAATGGGGAAATCCCGGCCCCAATTGCCAATTAGCAACAACCACCTCCACCACCACCACCAGCCGTCGTGCTTCCTTCACTGCTCCACCCGCTTGTTCAGTTTCAAGTGCGTTGTCGTTTTGCTTCTTTCCGTTGCCGTTTCACTCTCCGCCATCTTCTCCCTCTTCCGTTTTCACCACCGACACCCAGGCTTTGATGCCACTGATTCAATCAAGCACGCCGGTATGTATAGAGTCTAGGCTTTTCTTAATTGCTTCTTTTGTCGGCTAATTTTAGGTTTAGTATAGTTAGGGTTTATGCGATTTTCATAATTGGGCATACTGATTAACCTAATTTTCAGATTGTGACTAGGTTTAACCATCTCGTAGAGTTGAATTAATGGCTGATGAATCTCAACATAAACTTAGGGTTTTGATTGTTATTTGCTTGTTTTGAGGTTTAATGTAGGTTTATTGTAATTTGGGTTTTGCTACGTTATAGTAAACGATTTTTGAGCGACTGTTTTTTTTCATGGTTTGCATTTTGAAACACTGATTTAGGAGGGTTTATGTAGTTCTAATAGCTGAATAATTTCAGATTTTAGCTATAGGTTTGATGATCTTAAACAGTTGAATTAGGGTTTTGTATGGGTGATGAACTTAGGGTTTGTGATTTGATATGTTGTTTTTCTTAATTGATTATTGAAACACTGATTTACGGCTAAGTAGTTAATGCGGAAAAATATCGGATATCGGTCGAGGACCGAATATTTGAGATATCGGTAATTTTAATATCATGCATAATTTATATACATAGCACTTTAACGCTAACAATTCAGTAAACTCTTCTACTATTAACAAATTATCCTTTTGCAACTTGCAAAACACTAACAATTGTAGCCAGTATGAGTTGATTTAAGACTCAAAACACTAACATTAAACACTAAAAGTTGAAAGTTAAGACTTAAAACACTGATATCGGGAATATCGGTGAAATCTCGGTGAAATACCGGTCAATATCGCCGATATTATCGGTACCGATATTCTGACCGATATTTTGATATTTCACATGAGGACCAATAACCGAGATACCACCGAGATTGACTGCATAGCTTTACGGTTTATGTAATTCTCCTAATTGAGCTCACGAGTTAACCTAAATTGGGATTGCAGTTAGGTTTAATGAACCTGAACAGTTGAATTAGGGCTTTTTTTTATCAGTGATACTGGTTGTTGATTCTCAACATAAACATAGGGTTTGTGATTTGGTATGCTATTTGTTTTTTGAATATCAAACCACGGCGGTATGTATGGCTAATTTTGTTGTTGTAGGTTTTTAAAATTTAGGTTCCCTGTAGTTGGGGTTTCTTACGTTATAGTTAGCGATTTTCGGGCGAGTGTTTTTTTGATGGTTTGAACTCTGAAACGCTGATTATTTAGGGCTTATGTAATTCTGGTTGTTGAGTATACTGGTTAACCTAAATTCAGATTGTAGCTAGGTTTAATGATCTTGAATAGTTGAATCAGGGTTGTTTATGGATGATTATGGCTGATGAATTCAGCATAAACTTAGGGTTTGGGATTTGATATGTTATATGCTTTTCAACTATCAAAGCTAATTCTTGAAACTTAAGAAGTCTGCAATTACAGTTTACTAATAAGTGATATCTTTTATATGCTAAATGTATGCTTATAGTATATGTTATTATTTCAGCTACAGTGCAGGCATACTTCGAACTGGAAAAGCCCATTTCGTTTCTTTTTCCTCAAATTGCAAGACTAGAGTATGATATCAATGATGAAATAGGCGTCCCTGGTACACAGGTTTGTTACAACAATATAGGATTTAGGTTTGTTATTTAACTTCATTAATAGGCGGTCAAGTTGACCCAAAACACGCTTTGTCTTAATATGCTGGTACTGCTATTAATAATTAGTTTGTCAAATATAATTGTATTATTATATTTGAATAATATCTATTTTTTGAATAAAATAATTTAGGTTTTTTTATGCACATAAAATACAGTTTTGGTGACTTGAGTTTGACCCGTAAGTCGTGTTTCTCTAATAGCTATTATTTTTAATTTACTCGTTTGACACGCTAGTAGGGCCATAAGGGTGTAAATAAGCCATGCATCTCGTGACCTACTCGGGATTGGCTTACTAAAAGCATTAATCGATCAAGCTTAAACGAGCTCGAGCTCTATAATGATCTTGCTTTAATGTATGGGCCTTTATCGAGCTCCAGCTTGCTTGCGAGCCTAAATGAGCCTATTTTTTATTTTTTTATAAGTTATACTTAATATACTTAATATATTAAGTTTATGTTTTTATAATAGTAATAACAATAATAATTTTATTATTATTAAAATTATTAATATTATCATCATCATTAGTAGTAAATGTTTTTATAATAGTAATAACAATAATAATTTTATTATTATTATTATTATTATTATTATTATTACTATTATTATTATTATTATTATTATTATCATTAGTAGTATAAATTCTGATTGAAATAACGAAATACAATATATATTATGTTACATACAAAAGTTATAATTAAAGTTTATATAAAAACTAATTATAAATGCATATAAGTTCATTAATAAATAATAAACATGCCGTACCCGAGCTTGAAAAACTACTCATGAGCTGAGCTCGAGCTGTAGAAATAGAGTTCGAAACGAGCCAAGTTCGAGCCTAGATGAGCTTGTGCTCTAGAAATAGAGCTTGAAACGAGCCAAACTCTAGCTGGCTGGGGCTTGGCTCAGCTCAGCTTGTTTACATCCCTACACGTTAGTGATAAACCATAACCCGAACTGGCCCATTTAAACTAAATTGGTTGCAAAGGTTTTGACTTGAAAACCCATCCTAAATCTTTGTTATATTTTCCAGGTTGCTATCTTATCTATGCACGAATCGGGTGCATCTAACTCAACCAATGTGGTGTTTGGTGTTCTCTCTGAACCTATGAATTCTCCTGTAAACTCCGTGTCTTTAAGCATTTTAAGATTTTCATTAGTTGACCTTTTTACTCAAAGTTCCAACTTGAGACTAACAAAATCAATATTTGGAGCACCATCTTCTTTTCAAATCCTCAAGTTTCCGGGTGGGATCACAATTATTCCTAAGCTATCTTCTTGGATGCCACCGCAAGTTCTATTTAACTTTACTCTTCATAATTCTCTATATGAGATTGAGGAAAATTATCTTCAGTTAGAAAAACAACTAAAATCAGGGTTGCGGCTAATGCCTTATGAGGTATGTGTTTTGCTCAAGTTTTTGTTATTTATACTAATGAACATATGTTTCATTTGTCTTTTTGATAGATAGAACATAAATATATGTTATGGGTGTGCACGGATCGAGCTTGAGCTCATATTGAGCTAAAAACTGAAAATTTGGTTTCTGAAAACCTGTTCAGTTTTTGTTTTTACAATGCGTTTGGCTTCAGTATTTACCTTTTTTGCCATTTGGGCTTGAAATATTTTGACCAAAAACAAGGACCAATATATTGAATTTGGGCCTAAAACTTTTGTTACTAATGATTATTGCCATCTGGGCCTAAAATTTTGGGCACCATTAATTATTTGTTTATAAATTACTGAACATTCGGAAATAAAAATTATAATCCAAAAATTCAGTAATAAATGTCGTTTTTTTACGGATTCATTTCCGGTTTGTTTTTTTCGGTTTTCAGTACATGCAAAATCGAAACCAGACTGGAAATTTGGTTTTTGGAAACACATAAAACCAGACTGTTGGTTTTGGGTTGCGTTCAGTTATGTTGGTTGTTTGGGTTGTGTGTCGGTTATTTCGGTTTCATGCACACCCTTAAATTATATTTTGGAAATATTCATGGATAACACAGTTCTTGTGCACAGAGCGTATACCTGCAAGTGACAAACAAAGATGGATCAACAAATCATCCTCCAGTTACAGTCCAGGCATCGATTGCTTCCACCCTGGGGAGTCTAGAGCCTGAAAGACTGAAGGAATTAGCTCGGGAAATAACGGGATCTTCACCTGCAATGAATCTTGGACTGGATCATACTATGTTTGGTAAAGTTAAGGAAATCAGTTTATCATCATACTCTAGATGCGCCTACACCTACGCCTTCTCCTGCCCCGTCACCTGATCAAATGGGGCCCACTGTCTCCCCATCTCCTGACAGGAGGCGTTACTGGTCTTTATCTCCTTCTAGTTCTCCATTGCCTGCGATGGAGCCGTCTTGTGGTGGGTCCCACGCCCAAGTTATCATGCTCTTCCACCTCGTGGTCCCCCAAGTATTTCTCCACCTCGTGGGCCCACAAGTCCTCACCCAGAAAACAGGCATCGGAATGGTTTGGCGCCTTCACCTCACTCTGTTTTACCATCCTCTTGTTAGTCACTCTCTCTCCCCTATATATATATATATATATTTATTATATAGGGAAGGAATCTATGCAGAATACAAATTATTTTGTGAACAAGCATACTATAGTTTCATTTTTCCACTTTTAAAAAGTGTTAATAAAAAAAATGATATAAATGCAACTTTAATGTTTCTCACTTTGAAATAAAAAAAAACTATGGATAGGTTAGTTTGATTTTTGTTTATATAAATAACCTACACATGCATAGGTTATTAAAAAAGCATATGAAAAAAAATTAGTTTTGAGGGTTTTTTATATGAATAATCTATGCTGGTGTATGTAAGAAGCACACCATTTTAGAAAATGAACCATTGATAAAAAAAAACGGGGGCAATGGCATATTTCCCTCTCAAAACTTCAACTTCATTAATTGCATATATACCTAATCCCAAATTTTAATGGCATATTTCCCCATTAACTAATTTGAAAATTTACCCATTTGGATTTATTTTATTAAAAACAATTTATAAAATGACTAATTTACCCTTTCTTGTACTAGCATTTTAATTTACCTTTTGATGAGTTTATATTTGTTTCTTACGTTTTTACTAAGATTTTTATTTTTATTTTTATTCTTTTTTTTTCGTTTAGCTGAAAACTAATAACTCATAAGTCTAGCACATTTATAATACAATAAAACATATACATGCATTCCTTAAAATGGCATCGACAACCACAGTATATTTATAATAGTATCTTAATTCATCATTGGTATGATATAATAGCAAAATCCAAAGCTACAAGCCTGCAACAAGCAATGTACAATATCCAATGCAATGTTTACATACAGTATTCCCATCACAAACCAGAAAAGCAAAAATACCTTTCACCTTCGGATCGTCTATCGGTGTTACTCCGACATCTCCTGCCTCAGCCTGCAAATCCATCGATAAATGTTTGCTCTCCGATCCCACTGACCGTGAGTTCCCCCAAAAAGAACCAAAAATCCTCCACATCCTTGGCGGAAGCCCTAACATTGTCCCAGATCTATCGTCTCTACGAAGAAGAGAACTATCTTCGCATGACCATTGACACGAAGCTAGCGACAGAGCGATGGAAGAAGGGAATTCCGATGGTATCTCGTGGAAGGAGAATGAATGCATTTGATCGTAGGATAGAATTTTTTTGGTTTTTAGGCTGTTTTTTTTTTATTATTTAAGGGCAATCTTGTCATATCTAAAAATTAATTAAATTGGGGAAATATGCCATTAAAAATTTTGGTCAGGTTATATGCATTTAAGAATGGTCTAAAGGGGATATGCAATTGTCCCTAAAAAAATTAACGACTTATTGGTCTTTTGTTCTCACAATGATTCAGTGTTTCAGTAATTATCCTCACCGTATATCTAGGTGTGGTTAGTGATCTGGATATCTTGTACTTGTGGAATGTTATTTATTTGGCCAGAATACCATTGAATGATATAAGTATTGGTGATTAAATGACTCGTTTACTCACAAGGGGGCTTCAGGTATCTAATGTGCTAAAATGATAATAAAAAAGTTGCGATTAATTTCATATGCGCCACTACAGAGTTTGAAAACATCATATATACCCAACAAAAATAATTACCCCAATTAATTTCATCTACTACAAAGTTTGAAAACATCATATGCATACACACACACACACACACACACACACACACACACACACACACACACACACACACACCTAACCAAATGAAAGGAAATGGCTCGTAAGTTGTCAAAATTATATTATATCTTTAATGCACAAAACCTTGTAAATCATTTTCTTTAACGATACTGGATCATGAATGAAACAACGTGAAACTTGTAATGATACATAAGGATCCTAATGTTGATATCCGTCATGGTTTTGCAGCAGCAGCTTCAGGAAGTGGTGATTTGTGGCGTATGCTCTGTCCAGTGTTGTTCATCCTAATCACACTCCATATCGTATAATAGCATGTGGATATGGTGGCTTACGGTTTTGCTATTAGCATCAAGCTATGCATATACAATCAACTTCAACTATATAATAGCATGTGCAGGTCAAAGCCAAAAGGTGGCAGGCCTGGTGACAAAGACAATGTGTCCTCCATGTATGCAGTAGTATTATCAAGGAGATCCAACAAACTAGTTAAATGTAATGATATATTATGGTTCTTTTTGAGCATCTGCATGCCTAGTACAAACAAATAATCAACCCTTTAATTTATCATCATCATAATCATCAAATGTTTAAATACTGTTGATTTAGGATCTTTAACACCTGCAAACTTGTAATCATCTTTAGATAGTCACTTTCACTGTGACAAGATATAACCAACTTGATAAGATTGGAAAGCAATTTAATTTAACAGTGTGAGGTAAATGGATGAAAAACAAACTAAGAGATCTTAGGCTCTATGCATGTTATATATAGAGCTATAGCTACCACATTATGTCCGTATGAGTATCTCAACAAAAGCCTAACAAATGAAGGTAGGGTAGATCCAACGGACTCACCTGCGCTTTAACATGACACGGTTAATATGTAGTAGGTAATTGGTGTTAATAATAACCTTTCGATGCATATCATACAATGACAGTAATGCTTATTTGGATAATTACTCGAGTGAATTCAAAATATGAGCATGAGATCAACCAGAAATGTGAATAAATTTGAGAGGGCAAAATGAGAAACTCAAGATATCGATAAATATTATACACCAAGTGTCAAAATATTGATTTAGACTTGGAAGGCATACCTGGATTGCAGCATAAGAGAAGTGGCAAAGCAGCAAACATTGCTTCCGAACATATTATGTTATAAATCCAAAGCACTAACATAAAACTATAAGATAAAAATTATCTATATTATAACAGCAATAAAGTTACCTTAAAATATTGGGGATACAACAGATTGAGGGGATTTCATGCTAGCATGCAATTTTTTTAGAAATTAATCAGAATGAACTTAAGAATATATCATTGAAGTTAATTTGCTTAATTATCGTTTTTGAATTTAATGAAAGGCTTAATTATCGTTTTAAACATCATCGAAAGCTTAATTAAGGTAGTAATTGGTATTTAAATTTAGAAATGTTGTTTTGTAATAATATTAGTAAATATTAATTGATAATAAATGTAGTTGACCTATAGTTGTTACTTTGAAACATATTATAGTATAACATCAGTTAATTAGAAAGTATTAAATTAATAAATAAATATTAAAAATATGATTATTTTTTCCTTAATGACAAAATAATGTGAATAATGTCCACGATATGAATAAAACTAAAAAGCAAAGATGAACATAACAATTTAGCAATATGCTTGTACCTCATCGTCACCGGAAACCAAGTCGATTGCTGATTTGTTTACAGAGCTGCTCTCCACAATATATTTGGAATCTGGAGGGCAAAAAATGTAAATTATTCATAAGAATTAAAAATAACACCAATTGTGAAAAACTATAAGCACACAAACAATATCATACATGTTGTATAGTGTTTGTGTCTGGTCCCTTGTGTCTAGTTTTCATCTCCTTAAAGATGTCTGCAAGATACATTAAAATATATATCACTAATATGCAATAATGTATATCATAAAAACAAATGAAACCTATAATATTAATTTGATTATCAAACCTTGAATACGAATAATGGACTATTTAGCCCGGCCAATCAAAATTGATTTTAAAAGTTGAAAAACATATCATGAACAAAGTATATATAATTTATGTATAGCAATTATTATTTGATTAAGCGAAGCAAATTATCTTTAAATTAGGGTTTATATAACTGACGAAATTAAACAATTAAGATGAATAAACGACTAATTGATACAAACTAAGATGATAATCCATCAAGGAAATCAAAACCTATTATTACCATAAAACATGAATCTGGGCTTGAAATAATATCGATCGGTAATAAGTATAAGAGAAATAATAGACTAACCTTGTTGACTGTGAGCTTGATTAACCGTTTCATGATAAAAGAAATATCTGGGCTTGATTAACCGTTTCATGAACAAAGAAAATTAAGATTAACATAAGCCGTGTGGTGAGATAGAAAGAAAGATGTTGAATTAGGGCTATGTTGTCTTTGGCACATATTTGTATTTTAATTCTTTTTTGAATTATAAGGACATGTGAAGAAATTATTAGAATGATAGATATATATGAAAGTAATAGGTATGGACTAATCATAAAAGAACATGTGTCTAAAAAGTCAATTTTTTTTAATAGTATACTAGGTTAGAACCCGTCTGACACACGGGTTGGTAAAAATATAATAAAACAAAATAAAAAAACATATATATACAAAATAAGATAGATAATGGGTTCATATTATATAAAAAATTATACTATTTTAAGTAAATATATAAATTATAATTATCTAAATATTTCCTTGACTTTGGCTTACAGTCATCGCAACATAGCAACATATGTATCGGAAAATTTTAATGTATATCAATTAAATTTTAGTAAAGATACTTACAATTATTTTAAACTAAACATGAACCCAAGCCAGTCATTTAAAATTACTTACAATTAACTGATGATAAGGGTGATATAAAGTTGCATTATGATGTGCAGACTGGTAAGATTTGGGAAGGTTCTTCTTTTTGTCATCGCAAACCATTTTTCTTATCCTTCGATTTTCCTTTAAGGTAGCTAAACTTTAAAAAAATATATATAATATAATATAATAGTAACATGGCCGGTTAAAAAAAATAAAATTTACAATTTGTGATCAATCTTTATTGTGTAGAGACTAAATTCTAATTGGTGATACCTATATAAAAACAATAAAAAATTAAAGATGATAATATTACTAAATAAATAAATAACTATTATGTAATCAATAATAAAAATAAGAGTTTAGAGAAATATACCACCAAGAATATTAGATAGAGATATTCGCAAGGTATTATTGCTAAATGTAGAACACATCGTCTCCTTAAAAATAATAAAAAACAATCAACTAAGAATAAAAGTAATTCAAACATTGCATATTCGAAGACATTTACTCGTTAATCTATTAAACATTGAATCTTGTACTATATCAATGATGTGCTAAAAGTAGTCTTAATATTATTAACTAAAATTACGCTAATATAGACACTAAGTAATAAATTCTAGACTCTTAAACTTAACTAAACTACTAAACGGCAAGTCAAACGGTCGACTCTAGTACAACTAAGTAAGTCCGGATATCGAACCCACAGGACTCTTTAAATTACGTTAACTAGCTAAATTTAGACTTAACTACAGACACGACTATTTATTATTGGGGGGTTTTACTTAAAACTAATATTAACTTAATCACCAAGACTTAAAACTGACTTAACCCTGGACTTAATTCGAATGATGACAAGATAACTATCTAGGCTAGAATCCCCGAAATTTCAGTTATCAATTAACCCGGAATAATACTTAGTTATGGAACTGGGATCGTAAAATAAATGCTTAAGAGAAAACCCGAACAGGACCCCTGACCCTTCTCAAGACACACCTATGGATTTCTAATAAGTTTTAACGTACACCAGTATTAAAAATCAAGTTTCCTTACAAACTAGTTCCTTTATACGAAATCCTACCTTACAGCGCGGAAATCAAAGGGAGTCTAATTTATTCAATTGACTCGATAGACAAAGTTAACCGATCAAACCCAGACGGACTACTTACGAAGAACTAAATCGCAATCCTGATCAACAAAGACCTTTTAATAACCTAGCACCTTACAGCTTTAGGTTAGCAGCACCCTTAGATTTATTTGATTAACTAATATTATTCATATGATATTAATGCATATCAATCATAAAATAATGAAGAACACAAAGTAATTGACCTAATAGCGACCTATCATAATGACAAACAATAATCAAGGCAACTATGAAATAATAATAATTAATCAAACAATCCTAAATATCCATATGCATCAATTTAATATAAGTAAACCTTTTACTAGTTCATAAAACCATAACGATAATAAATCCAAAGTCAAAATCAAACATCAAAATAGGTTCATCATAAGCGTAGGCAGTCCATAATGTTTAGCCTAGCATCTTAAAATCAAACAAAACAATAATAGACGAAATCATGGCGACAATAAATAAGAACAAATGAATATAGGAGATAAAACCCGGTGTCTTCGTCCTTGAATATTAAGCACTTCGCCGGCTGATTCCTCGACTCCAAAGTTGCTGGAAACTGACCTCGGATGCCTCGGAATCACCAAATTCGTCTGGAACTTCAGGGTATGCTTAATGGTGAGTTTAGGGGTCTTTTTTATAGGCAACAGGGGTCCAAAAATAAGTTAAGACGGTTAACAAATGAAGATTGTGGAACATGGGTGCTGACATTGGGCCGCCGCGCTCCCTCCCCGTCGCGCGGCGCTCCGGTGAAAGGGGGGGGCCTGGCCGGCCTAGTCGGTCCGGTTTTCTCTTGGTTCGGTCTGGTTTGTTTCCTGACTTGTCGGTTCTTCGGTTTGGCTTGTTTTTGCTCATTTTTCGCCCTCTTTTCAACGGAATTAAAACCCAAAATCTTAAATATAAAACCAAGGTAGTAGTATACAAATCTTACGAGAAACCGAACATAAACTAATAAAATATTAAATAAATGTACATGGGATTAACATATATTAAACGTTATATCAAATATCCCCACACTTAACCTTTTTTGGTCCCTGAAAAAGTCTCATTGCAACGGGATCAGAATCGGAGAAATACAGTCTTACAAACATATATGTTATCTTTAAAATTTAGAACAACGCAAAAACTGCGATCACCGATATTGTTGTTCACTTAAACCCATGCCTTTGTCTTTACCGGGACAAGTAAGATCCAACTATTATTATTATTATTATTATTATTATTATTATTATTATTATTATTATTATTATTATTATCTAGTGGAATCCACAGTCAAGACCCGTTTTATTTTTGATTTTACCGGATCAAACCACCCCAACTTGACTTAAACCTCATAATAGCAGATTAAAACATTGTTGCACATTTTTCATGAACAGCTAAGACGATCAAGGATATTGTTTATCCACCTAAATTTAAACATCAAAGTATACCAAGCAGCCATTAGATACGATTAAGGTTCAATTATTCAACTAACTAGCAAGTGTTCCCCACTACATGACATACCCCCGTTATCAAGCAATACCTCCGACCCATTACCACACGTGATTTTACAAGTTTCCATATGTCGGTTTACATACGTCGTGTCTCTAGTTGATCATGTTCTTAATGGTATGGGATGCAAGTAAGAGGACCACGTATGACTAACAGCGGGATGATCACTGGATCATCAAGATTTTACTTCACTGTAATTGATGTAAGTGAGTGTAATGATTGTAGTAAACTGCGGGTTTATGCTTAAAAGCTTTTATTTATTTAAATATCCGAAGATACCTAGATGAACAACCGTAAAAAGACCCGTGGTCTCCGAACCCGAGGCATGCCATCAATACAGGATTTAAGGCTATAAAACCATACGCCTATGAAGTGTTAACCACTAAAACTAGAAGTATAAGATTTTAAGTTTATATCACAGGCTACATGGTACACTTTAACATTTAAACCTACCCAAGCATCGTATGATAGCGTATTCAGATTTCTATAAAATTTATAATTTTCTACAATCAAACTAAAAATGAGGCTTGAGTATGGTCCGACCTTTCATCTCGTATTTTATACAGACTTAACATATATCCCACTAAAAATCATATTTATCGATAAAAACCAACTATCAAACTGCCATTTCATTCTCAAGGCTGAGCCTATAGACACATCCCAAGTTAAGTGCGTGTTCTTTTAATTATATCTTATTATTAGTAGTTTGAAAAACCGATTCCTGATAAGTATCCTCATCTCTCATTTATACGCAAAAAGAAACAAAATCAAGGGACATTTTTCAAAACCCCCCCTTTTTTTTAAATAAAATTTTAACTACGACTCAAGTATCCTATCCCCACACTTAAATTTAGCATTGTCCTCAATGTAAGGATAAGGACTAAAAATAAAAATAAAATCGAAATACAAAAACCTAAAAACCTAAAAAGAAAAACAAAAAGAAAAATAAACAAGCAAGATAAA
Source organism: Bidens hawaiensis (assembly GCF_021521415.1). Taxonomy (NCBI): domain Eukaryota; kingdom Viridiplantae; phylum Streptophyta; class Magnoliopsida; order Asterales; family Asteraceae; genus Bidens; species Bidens hawaiensis. The sequence continues at coordinate 2,547,749 of NW_027491134.1, forward strand.
TAATGGAAAAGACTTAGCTGGTAATGTGCGCCTGAAAATTTGATGCCAAAGTCTTCATCCATGAATGCCCTCTAACTCCGAACATACGCATCAAAACCCAACCAATGAATAAAACATGATTAACAGCAGCAAATAATAAAAAGAATATAGGTCGGCTGCTCCAACCCCACACTTAAATAAAACCGTATCTCAGCAACCATCTCATAAGCAACCCTAGAACAACCTGAAAATAAGAGAAGAAACACCCCGACAGACCAAAGAAATAAAACCAAAATAAAAATAAAAATAAAACGAAAACATAGTACCGGGTTGCCTCTGTGAAGCGCTAAGTTTACAAAAGAGTCTTCAGCCGGACTCGTTCCCAAAACCTCAATCAGGAGGCTTCTCCTTTATCCTCTTCCCATCAGTGCTTCTCAACACTCTCCTTTTACAACTAGTTGGGAAGAAACTAGTTTTCAAATTCATGTGGGCCCAATAATAAGCATTCAGCTTGATTCACCAATTATTGAAATTCTGAGGATGTGACAAATTCGGCACACTTTGATTTCTGACTCCAGATATCCTCCTTCTTGGGGCTCTTGATTTACGTGGTGATCCACGAACGAGTATCTCTAAAAACCTGCCAGTTTTACCGTGCACACGCGGATGATGTTTCACAATGAGATGCAGTTCTTTATTCTTCAACCCTTCGGATATCTCATGTGATTCCTCTTTGGAAATTAGCTTCTCAACCGGCTCCCCAAATAACAATACTTCAAGCTCTTTAATATCTCTTTCGGGGTTAAAATCTCTCTCATCAATATCAGCTAAACCCAATAACTCTTCTCCAAATTCATCTCGAAACTCGTCCTCTCATGAGAGAATACTCTCTTCTATCTGATTCTGCAAACTAACATCCTCAAACTCTATCACCGGCTTACTAAGTTGTATTCGACATTTTAAGCCTGACCGAAACTCATCCATAAAATCCCCAAGCGGTGTACTTGGATTCATGCTATGGACGACACGCATGAAATCAATGAATATCTCTTCTGGATGAGGTATGTAATCCATCATTGCACGAGATGAGTCCTTGCAACCAACAATATTCCCTATCCTATCATATATCGGGCAAACTTTGGGCTCATAGTAGCACTCCATGAAGATCACTGCAAAGATAAACTTAAACAGAAAAGGATCACGAGCACCAAATAGTAGTAATAAACAATATATTACAGAAATTTAAACTAAAATACATTAACCTAACTCCTACGACTCAAAAACAAAACAAAATACAAATAGCACGTATGTAGCAAGTAAGTCTAATCAAAGCTATTAACGCAATTGCCAAGAGTCCCCGGCAACGGCGCCAAAAACTTGATTTGCTAAAAGTAGTCTTAATATTATTAACTAAAATTACGCTAATCTAGACACTATGTAATAAATTCTAGACTCTTAAACTTAACTAAACTACTAAACGGCAAGTCAACCGGTCGACTCTAGTACAACTAAGTAAGTCCGGATATCGAACCCACAGGACTCTTTAAATTACGTTAACTAGCTAAATTTAGACTTAACTACAGACACGACTATTTATTATTGGGGGGTTTTACTTAAAACTAATATTAAACTAATATTAACTTAAACACTAAGACTTAAAAACGACTTAACCCTGGACTTAATTCGAATGATGACAAGATAACTATCTAGGCTAGAATCCTAGAAATTTCAGTTATCAATTAACCCGGAATAATACTTAGTTATGGAACTGGGATCGTTAAATAAATGCTTAAGAGAAAAACCCGAACATGACCCTTGACCCTTCTCAAGACACACATATGGATTTCTAATAAGTTTTAACGCACACCAGTATTAAAAATCAAGTTTCCTTACGATCACATAATTAATTACAAACTAGTTCCTTTATACGAAATCCTACCTTACAGCGCGGAAATCAAAGGCGGTCTACTATATTCAATTGACTCAATAGACAAAGTTAACCAATCAAACCCTAGACGGACTCCTTACGAAAAACTAAATCTAGCAATCCTGATTAACAAAGACCTATCAATAACCTAGCACCTTACAGCTTTAGGTTAGCAGCACCCTTAGATTTATTTGATGAACTAATATTATTCATATGATATTAATGCATATCAATCATAAAATAATCAAGAACACAAAGTAATTGACCTAATAGCGACCTATCATAATGACAAACAATAATCAAGGCAATTATGGAATAATAATAATTAATCAAACAATCCTAAATATCCATATGCATCAATTTAATATAAGTAAACCTTTTACTAGTTCACAAAACCATAACGATAATAAATCCAAAGTCAAAATCAAGCATCAAAATAGGTTCATCATAAGCCTAGGCAGTCTATAGTGTTTAGCCTTGCATCTTAAAATCAAACAAAACAATAAAAGACGAAATCATGGTGACAATAAATAAGAACGAAAGAATAAAGGCGATAAAACTCGGAGTCTTCGTCCTTGAATATTAAGCACTTCGCCGGCTGATTCCTCGACTCCAAAGCTGCCGAAAATTGACCTCGGACACCTCGAAACTCACCAAATTCGTCTGCAACTTCAGGGTATGCTTAATGGTAAGTTTAGGGGTCTTTTTATTGGCAACAGGGGTCCAAAACTAAGTTAAGACGGTTAACTGTTGAAGATTCTGGAACATGGGTGCTGACGTTGGGCCGCCGCGCCGCGCGGCGGGCTCCTCCCTCCCCGTCGCGTGGCGCTCCGGTGATAGGGGGGGGGGTGGCCGGCCTAGCCGGTCCGGTTCTCTCCTGGTTCGGTCCGGTTCATTTCCTGACTCGTCGGTTCTTCGGTTTGGCTTGAATTTTAACGTAATAGGTAAATAGTGATTGATAGGGTTAGAGCATGTGAATTGGGATGACAAAAATTCTGAATATGATTGGCATCGCAAGTTTGATTTTGAAATTGAATTAAAGTAATTAAAATAATTAAGAAATTTCAAGTGGCACTTTGAAGAAATTTGACACCCGACTTCCAGCCCGATATCGACGATATTTCCAATTCGGAGTCAGAGGATGAAGCGATATTTAGTGTCGTTCTAGAGGTTGCCCAACCAGTAGTCCAGCATTGCGAAAGCTCACAACCACTAAAAAGACGGCCTCATCTTCAACGGGATCGTGTAGGTGTGCATGACCGGTTGATGAAAGATTATTTTTCGCCGGACGCGACTTTTGATTCGGAATGATTTCGGCGCCGTTTTCGGATGAGTCTCCAACTATTTTTACGAATAGTTGGTGATTTAGAACGCGTTTATGCATTCTTCCAACAACGGCCGGACGCGAGAGGTAAACCGGGATATTCAACTATGCAAAAATGCACGGCGGCAATTCGTCAACTATCGTACGGGACTACGAGCGGCGCCATGGAGGAGTATTTACAAATGTCGGAGACAGTGGCTCATGAGGCGCTTCACACATTCTGCGAATGTGAGTATTGTTATTTATTTCAAAACCGTAACATTTTGAGTATGAATTTTATAAAATTTGTTAAACTTAGGTATTCCCCAACTAGATCATAAAAAATATTTGAGGAAGCCGACTCAAAGTGACGTACAAAAAATATACGAGGTGCATCAACAAAGATACGGTTTTCCCGGGATGCTTGGTAGCCTCGATTGCACGCACTGGGAATGGGAAGCCTGTCCTGTTGCTTGGCAAGGTCAATATCATCGGGGTGATCATGATGGCCCAACAGTTATTCTTGAGGCGGCTGCATCATTTGATCTTTGGATATGGCATGGGTTTTTTGGGATGCACGGTGCAAACAATGAGTAGCTGTGATTAATGCTTCCCCTACTTTTGACCACCTCACAGACGGAGTCTCACCCGACACCTTATTTTCCACGAACGATGTCAACTACGAATACGGATATTATCTAGTTGACGGTATTTATTCGGAGTGGGCCACATTGGTTCATAGCTTTACGTGCCCGGCTGACGAAAAACGTCAGTATTTCGAGAAAAAACACGAGTCGGCAAGAAAAGACACGGAAAGGGCATTCGGGGTATTAACAAAACGTTGGTATATCATTAGACAACCGGCTCGTTGTCAACAAATGGATAAGTTAAGAAACATAATGTACACTTGCATTATCTTGCATAATATGATATTGGAGGACTCGGGTAGAGCAATTTGCCAAGGCGAGTACAACGACGAGCCAGAGCTGATCTGTACACTAAACGAAGACGAGAAACTAGCTAATTTATTAAAAACACGAATAAGGGAAACGAATTTCACCCTTTGATCGGATTTGGTTGAACATCTTTGGAGTAATAAGCAAGATGACGGCGAGGACGACGACTAAAAATAGCTGTAATTTTTTTATATGTTTTTTTATTTAATTTATTTTGTGTTTTAGTATTATTGTATTTTTTTTATTATTGTATTATATATTATTGTATTGGTTTTTTTGTTTTATAAAAAAAAAGAAAAAAAGTTGGGCTTCGAAGCCCCCTCACAATAGAGGGGCATTATCCCTCCAGTGCCCACGTGACGCTGACGTGGCACTGTGGAGGGGCTTCGAAACCCCCCACCATAGCACACAGCCTTATAACACCAAGCATAAGGATTAAGAAAGGGAGAGAATTTATGATATTTCATCTTGTGTTGCCACGTGGTGGAATGGTACGTAAGAGAATAAATTGGATCCAGCCATTTGAGATGGCTTATCCAGTCACCCGAGATGTACACGTCATCGATTGATAAATCCAATTCAGCTATCTCAGATGGCTGGATACCTAAAATCCATTTGGTCCAATGTCGGAAACCTAGAAACCACTTTTTTCTTAATAAACCTATTATAAGAAAAAAAAATCCACAAACTATGAATTCTCATAACAATACAAAATAACTCTTGATACTCAAAAAAAATCTTAACAAATGATAACAAGATTATGTAAACGATATAGTTAAAAGTAGAGATTTACAACCTCATCAAGATTTTTAATTGATATTCTTCTTTCATTAGCATGAAGATTTTTATTTGATAGGTAGCAAGATGAAACTTCGTGTGCATTGATCAACCCAAAGTCATGCCATAAAAACGTATAGATCTTGTCTAAGTAATTTTTCTTTGTTGGGGGAATAGGTGGTTTAACATATTGGATTTTTTTTTCAAAGTAGTAGGTTTAAGAAGAAAAAAGTGGTTGTTAGGTGTGATAATGGACCAAATGGATTTTAGGTGTCCAACCATCTGAGATGGCTAGATCATGTTTATCTCTCCTAGTGGCGTCCCATGTAAGCGATGACTTGTACATTTGTTATGACTGTATTAGCCATGATGGCTGGATCCAAATTTATTCCATTGAACATAATTTTGTCACGTTGCAGCATAGGATGAAAACAGTCATCTGAGATAGCTGGATTGAACTATGTATTTTCAATTATTGCAAACTCGTGGGTTTACTTCTTTGAAGATGCAAAGATGATTTCAAAGTCATATAGTGTAAGTTGATGACATGTGACATCTTTTGAATATTATAGTCACTATTTTCATGCAGAGTAAGTCATGAGAGTATATCCATTATACAAGAAGAATTTTGATTTTACAAACGAACACCAATATTCTTTTTCCTATATATATATTCAACCTTTATTCATTCCACAAGTGCAAATCGTCATTAAAAATTTATTAATGTGAGGTAGTAACTTAAGAAATAGGGAAAACGTATTGGTGTTCTTTTGTAGAATCAAAATTATTATTGTATAATGGATAAACTCTCAAACTTACTCGGCATAGAAATAGTAAGTATAGTGTTCAAAGAATGTCACATGCCATCAACTTACATTACATGAATTTAAAATCATCTTTGCATCTTCAAAGAAGTAAACTCGCGAGTTTGCAATAATTGAAAATATAGAGTTTAATCCAGCTATCTCAGATGGCTGGTTTCATCTTATGCTGCCACATGGCGAAATTAGGTTTAATGGAATAAATTTGGATCCAGCAATCTCAAATGGCTGATCTAGTCACAACAAATGTGCACGTCCTATCTTACATGGAACATCACTAAGAGAGATAAACGTAATCCAACCATCTCAGATGGCTGGACACATAACATTCATTTGGTCCATTGTCAGACACTGATGTTCGGTCAATTTGTACATAGTTCGTGTGTTTATTTTACTTGTTTTAGTTGTTTATTTCATGAACTTTGGTACTTCATACGTGTTTGTTATATTTCAGGTCATAGGTGATTAAAGCAATTAATATGGACCCGTACGAGCACAGACTGAAGACCCGGGATGATGTGTGATAGCGTATGGTCAAAACCTGATGATTTGGGTAAAAGTTGATTTCTGAGTATCATATGCTGAAAACATATCATATGTTGAGCATAAGATAAGTGTATATCAGGAGTTTTTAAAGTATGATTTGTTGATTTAGAGTATCATACTCTAAAGTTAGAGTACCATTTGCGAGCCAGAGTACCATTTGCTGAAACTAGAGTACCATATGCTAGACTAAATAAAACCACGTGATTCGCAAATTTAAACCCCTATATAAGGAAAAAGTTAGGGTTTGAGAAAAGGGGATCTTTGGAAGCAGTTACCACATCATTTTCAGAGCAGAAGAGAAGTATCCTATCAATTCCAATCATCTCTACTTCACCTACATGATCTATAACGTTGAAATTGAAGACCGGGAGATGATGATCCACGGCTAATCCTTTCGAGTCATACCCGGGATGTATAGTTTGTAATCTCTCAGTTATTTTGTTATGTACTAGAACAACTAATTTTAATTACTTTTGTGTTAATATATGAGTATTGATGTTTAGTATGTCCGTGCATTCAGTCGGTTTAGGTTTCTGTCGATCAGAATGATTAGTTTGTCGGTTGCTATAATAATTGCTCGTAGGATTGTATTGACTAGTTATTTGCAAGAAAGCATACGATTGCCCTTAGTTGAGTCACACTGGTAGGGACCGTTTGATAACCAGTGCCATGTGTTAGCGATCGTGGATGCCTAAGGTTTAATTTGTTAGTCAGTCTGTAGTTGACACGAGATAATTAATCTGTTAGGTTGCATGAGATTGCTGTTAGTTACTTGAATTCCCGGATGTGATTTGCTTTGTTTATTGATTAAATCTTTGATTAATTATTTGCTTGTTATTAAAACCAAATCAATTGCTAGTGTGATCAACACTGTTAAATGAATTACTTCATAATTTTAGGAATCAGTTTCACTGCACACTGACCACATACTCCTCGTGGTTCGACACCCTACTTACCTTAGCTTGCTTTGGTGATTAGGAACACTGGTTTACTTGTTTTTAACTAGATATCGACAATCTAGCATCAAAATGGCGCTGTTGTCGGGGAGTTAGTGCGCTTAGTGTTTTTGTGATTAATTGATTCCTTAGTTTAATTTAATTTTTGTTATTATTTTTAGTTTAGTTTTATTTTCTCATTTTACGCGGGGTGTGTTATTTGTGCAAGTAGCAGGTTTATGCACACCCGCCATGCAGGAAGAGATTCTCCACTGATTTACGAGCCGAAAATTGAACGTATAGCTTGACAGAAACGAGCTCAGATCAGAAATTTAGAAATCGAAGGTCAGAACCAGAATCAAACCAAAACCCACCACCCGAAGCTTTCCAACCCAAACAGAATCCATCAAATAATGACCAACCATCACCGATAAACACCAATCCACAACCACAAAATTCAACCTAACAATCCAGAAACCGAAACCGAAACCTTGACAGACCCGGGCTGCCACACCCCGCCTTCGGGCCTAGCCGTGTGACTTACAGTTGGTACTACTTTTGTCAATTTACCAAAGTTTGCAGCGGAAAATGTTAATTTAAAACATTTACTTTCATAACAAAGGGAATTAAATACCCTTTATTGTTTTAAAAAAAATTATTGTTTAAAAATAAGTTTAATATATGAATCATTACAAAATTAGCTGAGCCACCAGCTGTATTCTATGCCTAGTGATCTTCTATCTCCACTGGGATATCCATCTCTATACCTTACTCTTGGTTACCTGAAAACAGTTTGAAAATACGTCAGCTATATGCTGGTGAACACACTGACTCTATAAAAGGTTTTCACAATTCGTTATGAGACAACACCAATAGCATTCAACGACTCAGTGGGTCTCAATCCCATCTCATCGGAACTAAACATACGCACAAACCACATAATCGGACTTCACTCGCCCTAGAGACAGTCACTAGCCTCATGGTCAATATGTCTGTAGTGTGCCCACTACAGTACATATATGTAAGGATCAAGACACATGTGTATTTTAGCCTGAGTGTTTAGTACTACCTTGTATCAAAACGTTTTAGAGGATTTCAACCAACCCTCATGCAAATACTTTCATAACTCTTTTACATATGGATAACAATCCATAGTTTATAAGAGTAAATATCTTTCAAAAAGACAGTACATAGACGTATTCACGTCGAAAACATATTCATACTATAAAAAGTTTGGACCTATTCACCTTTTGTTATACCAATGTATCTCACTGACAAATGCCTGTTCTTTATCTCGGATCTATAGTACGAGAATAACATTTTATAAATAACTAGATTTAGAATCTAGCTTTAGACCTTTAGTCTACTTGCATAACCTTTACCTTGATATCCATTTCATTTATAAAATATATGTTTAACACTTATAAGCTACGTTTCTTCTTCATGAAGAAATGTGTTTATCGAGTTTCTTCTTTCATAAGTAATATTTTAATAATATAAAGAACAACATTTCATCTATAATCTTATTTTATAAAAGTTTGTATTTCACTTACTTATTTGATCAAGGTATAGACTATACCCCCGATTAGGGTCTAAGTCATATATAATAATAATAAAGTAATAATTAAGCAGAATCCCTACCTTATGCGGGTATTTTATTTGCCTAAGCTTTACACGGGTAGCACTTCTACTTCCTTATCACGTATTGAAGCTTAAACAGTCAGAACCTTGTTTCGAACTCGCTTAACCACTCAACAGAGCGTCAGAACTTCAATTCTTGCGCGAATTACGAGAAATCAGGACCACGGAAGCTTACAATAGTCGGGCACGCCTCCCAAGGTTATGTGTGTGTAAAGAAAAGTGATTGTGGGATGAAAATGCTTCAAACCCGTAGCCTCCTTTTATGGGCAAAGTTTTGCCCACCATCGCGTAGTGCGATGGCCCTCTCCATAGGCCATCGCGTAGCGCGACACCGCAAATTCACGAGAGCTTGCTACGTGTTGACACGTGGTTGATCCGGTTACTTGGCCGGGTCATCGTGTAGCGCGATACCCCCTTCCTTCTGGACAATCGCGTAGCGCGACGCCCCTTTTTCTAAACTCCTGGGAAACACCATCGCGTAGCGCGATGATCAGCATGATCTACCCATCGCGTAGCGGCGATGGGTCTATAAATCAAAATTTTTATTTTCAGTCCCTGGACTTTGTTAACTATTCACTTCTTGGTCTATCTTCCATAGTTCAAAAATACTAAAGCGGCCCTTATGTGGCTTGCGATGATGCGAGCGTGCGAAGTGCAAAGTGCGCCATCAAAACGCCACATTACGCCCATCGCCCAAGTCCGAGTCCGCGTCCGACTCCGACTCCGTGTCCGTGTCCGTGCGCGTCAGGTGCTTCGCCCCCTCCGCTAGGACTAATGAAAGTGGTTATATAACACTCACATATTAAATTTATTTAAAACACTAGCAGCGAATATAAGAAAATCTATAAAGTTTAGTTGGATAACTAATTTTGAACTTCATATAATCGTGTATGATAAACATAACAAAATGATCCTATAAATATAAAACAAATAAATAATATAGGATATGCTCATGTGAGGGAAGTAGATAATGGTTATGTGATAAGTGGGTGTTTGGCTATGACTAATTGTTAATAATATTGTATTTTTAGTTAAATATTAGTTGGAATGCAATTAAATTGAATTTGTTAGTGAGAAAACTAGTTTAATAATAATAATAATAATAATAATAATAATAAATTAAAAACGAAAGAAAAGATGTGAATTAGTTTGTGTGTGATGTCGTGTAGTTCAAAGAAAAAGAAAAAGAAATGGACATTACTTGTTTAGTTGATTTAGAGTGTGAATTATTATTATATACAGAAGTATGCCATGCCATGCCATGAAGTTTAAGTATAGATATTAAAATGATGCTATGAAGTGGACTACCAGATCATTTAATCACATGGGCTTATGGAACTAATTGTCCCCAAACACAAGTTATGAGGCGCTGGACTAGAGTTCACAAAGTAAAATTGGCTAAAACAAAATGTGGGCCCAACTGGAATGAGGAAAGTGGCGTGAATGTTAAAGGGAAAAAGGTAGTTTTGATTTTAGGAGTTTTTTGTTTTCTTTTTAAGAGATGGCAGTTACAAAAGAGACACACAACAAGGTAGGAGGTTTTTAATTCAATTAATCTTGGAAAAGGTCAACAACAAAAGAGTCAAAAACAATTGTGGCACTTTAACTCCAATTAATTTGGGAGTTACGGGGAATAAATTATTGCATTCTTTTTAAAGGAGAACAACAAATTGGGAAGACCCAACACCATTGGAGATCATCATTCTTGAAGATTGAAAAAGAAAATTGAAGATGGTCTCCACAACAATGAGTGGGTAATCCACCCGTAATCATTCCCTGGTGTAGGGTTTTGTAAGTTTTAGAGTTTTTTCAAATTTATGATTTGAGACAATATTTTATGTAATCATATGGTTTGAATGACATGAATTAAGTAATCTTGTATTATTATGAACTTGCGTTGTTAAGATTTCCTTACATCATTGACCTCGTAAGATGATAATTGCTATGATTCTTTATTTGTGTTTAAGGTTGTGAATGTTCTTAATCTATATAGCATATATTTGTCCATAATTCATATTGTGAAGGTTTTCCTTTCACCATTTACTTGTGATAGACGAATATTGATGTCTTTCGTTATGAATTAATTGCTACCTAAATAACCATTGCAAGTACATGAACTTATTTTTTATAGTGTGTCTTGCCCGAATTGCTTATAGAACTTGAAACCCGGGTTTGATTCGTTTCATAATCGTTGTTTACAACTCAATTTTATTTCTTCCACATTGTTATTTGTTTTCATTAAAACTAAAAAAAAATATTTATTTTAAACCAAAATCATATTTGGTCTATACGACTACTCAAAAGCTTCATAATTATTAATCGAATAAATTTAGATCACCAACCATAAACTCTTCGTGGTTCGACACCCTTCTTACCCTAACTAGTTTAAGGTGATTAGAAACACATTTCTTCTTTATCTTTGATCGGTCAGACGACGACCGATCAAATTTTGGCATCGTTGCCGGGGAGATTGTGCGCTTGGTGTTTTTGAATTTAGTTAATTTTTTATTAGTGATTATTTGTTGAATTATTTTGTTTTATTTATTTATTTTTATTTTTTATTGTTATTTTTATTTTGTCTTTTCCTCGTTTACACTAGGTTTTTTACGTGTGCAGGTGACAGAAGTGCTTGCATACTGATCGACAACAAGGAATTCACCTTTAGTGTTTCAACTGGAAATTGAGCGTTTAGCAAGATAAAACTGAAACCAACAACAAAACTTGCAACCCATTTCACCCGAACCTACAAACATGAGCAACCGTTCAATTGGCAATAATCGTAGACACCCACTCCACCGATGCCCATTAATCCAAACCACAAATCTAATCAAAACCGAAATTCAAACCGAAACCAAAATCCAAATCCCAATAACAACTAAAGAAGCCCGTAACACCAAACTCCTCCCCAACAAAACCTTTTTCCCAACAATGATGAAGAAAATGATGAAGAGGATAATGTTAGTATTCACACATTACACACGGGAGATACGGGTTATGATGATGATGGTGACGAGTTTGGGTATGCGGATAATTATGGGAATGAAGATTTTAATGATGTCGAGGGGGAATATAATCATGAAGATGAGTATGAGCAAAGCAACAATTATGGGGCGTGGAACGGTAATGAGTACGCGGACTATAGGTACGCGAGCGGAGACGGGTTTGATAATATCCTTCTAAACAATAATCGGAGAGGAAACCGGATCAACATCAACAAGAATAATCTTTTTGAATGGTTTCCTAATCCAAACGGAAGGGGTAGAAATCAATTACAACATGGTGTTCCAATCAACAACCATCCACAGTTTCAAAGAAGACGTCATGTGGCACTGGTTCATGGAGTTGATGGTCGGTTTAGACCCGCTATTTCGGATAATACTTCACTTATTGCTCCACCAAGACCGGGTACAAGAGTATTTAAATCAAGATCCAATTACATAAATGTTCTTCCACATTTTCATGGTATGGCCACCGAGGAACCATACACACATTTGTCCGATTTCTCCGCCATTTGTGGCATAATTGGTGACCAAAACCTTGATCAAGATGAAGTGAAGTTGAGGTTGTTTCAATTTTCATTAAAAGACAAAGCTAAGAGTTGGTTTGTCACTTTACCCGCCAATAATAGTATTCACTCATGGGATGAAATGCAACAAGTGTTTTTGGATGAATACTATTCTTTAGCGAAGACGGATGAAGCCCGAATGAAGATTCGAACATTCCAACAACAACTGGGCGAATTATTTCATGAGCCGTTTACCCGTTTCAAAGAGTTGTTGAGGAAATGTCCACATCATCAAATTGAGTTGTGGGAATTGGTCAAGTGCGTCGTTGATGGGTTAACCGAAGAAGAAATGAAATATTTGAAGTCTACAAGTAATGGTAATTTATTATCAAGACCCGAAGAGGAAGATTGGGAATTTTTTTGAGAAGATGAGTTAAAGCTCCAAAGCCGAGGATTCAGCTAGTCGAAGAGCTAAGCATCCTGTTTCAAAATCCAACCCAGATTATGAGACTAAGGAGAAATTGGCATCATTAGAGCGGGAACTAGCTCTCTTGAAAAAGAAGGAGAAAAAGGATGTTGCATCGGTGAAAATCAATGTGTGTGAAAGGTGTGGTGACCTGGGGCATAAGAGTGTTGATTGCCCATTTGATAAGGAGGCGTATGAAGAGGTGAATAATGTGTATGGAGAGGAGAAGAATTATGACATGAACTCCAACTCATATCACTAGGGGTTTAGGAACCATCCTAATTTTAGGTATGGCAATGCATCAAATCAATCAAACCCAAATTTTCATGGGTCAAGCCAATGTGGGAATTCTTATCAAAATTGCCAACAAAATAATTACAACTCAGGAAATTATCAAAGAAACTCATACAACAACCGAGAAATTAATTCATCAAGAAACTACACTCAAGGGAGAAGTCAAAATCAAGACCAAGGTAATCAACAAAGTTCTAATACTCTTGATGACATGATGGCCATGTTGACAAAAATGGCACAAAAACAAGATGAAACCAATAAGAAGTGGTCCCAAAGAATGGAGATTCAAGAGAAATCTCAAGCAGCTTTGGAAAAACAAGTGGGGCAATTGGCCGAAGAAGTAGCTGAAATCAAGAAGAATGCAGGAAAACTACCAAGTGACACAGCTGTTAATCCGGAACATCGAAGTTCAAGTTCCAAGAACGTGCATATCAACGCGGTAAGTCTTCTTCCATTTTTTGAAATTTCTAGTGTTGATGTTTATCCACCACCACAAATTGTCGATGGGGTGGTGGAAGGTGTCGATAATGAATTTGATTGTGAATGTGAAAACAAAACAATTTCACAAAATAATAATAAATTGACACCATCTAAAAATTCTTTTTGTGAAAACTGTTTTTGTGAAAAATGTTTAAATGACAAACTGACCAAAGAGGGATTGGAGGATAAGGGTGTGGAGACGAATACCACCCTGAGTAAGCTCCAATTCCAGGAATGCCCCAATTATCAATACAAATTGGAGAATTTCAAACAGATCGGGCACTTCTAGATCTTGGAGCTTGTGTTAGTATCATGCCGGGAAGTTTGTATGATAGGTACGATTTTGGTCATTTACAAAAAGCGAACACCACCGTGGTGTTAGCTGATCAGACTCATACACTTCCCCGAGGCATGGTGGCTAATGTGATGGTTCATGTGAAGGATTTTTGCTACCCAGTTGACTTTTTGGTACTTGACTATGCTAAGAGTGTGAATTTGACACAACATACCGTCATACTGGGTAGACCATTTCTAGCTACTACACAAGCTGTAATTGATTGTGCCAAAGGGACTTTGGGGATTAAGTTTGGAAATTGTGACAAACGGTTGTTATTATTTGACAATGTTACTAACCCTTTTATTAGCAATGAAAGCCCAAAAGTGGACATTGTTGATGGGTGTGTATCTTTGAGCAAAGATCACACGAAAGAGGAGTGTTATGTGGTTGGTAGGTTTGATCAAAATAAAACAGAAGATGAGATGGTAAAAAAAGGTGCAGTTAATGAGGAGATAGTGACAAGGCAAGGAAAGCGAGAAAGAAGGAAAGTAGAAAAGAAACCACCCGAACGTGATAATTCAAAATGGAGATTGAAAATGTTTGAGCTGGATTCGGGCGTGCCGGATTGGTGGCAGCATGCTCTTGAGGAACAGGCTATAGGCGAGCACCACATTCGCCCACCATGAGTGTTGCAACTTCTAATTAACGGTGATACTTGTATATTTTGTATATTCAAATTTTGAGGGTTTTTTTTTCCCTCTAATTACTTTACATTCTTTCATAACTTATTTAAAAAAAAAAGTTTAAGTTGGTAAACGTGGGTTAATAATGCCCTAACTCCGTTGAACATTGAGGACAATGTCCGGTTCAAAGTTGCAGAAGGGCGTTCGTTTGGTTAACTTAACCCGACTAAAAGAAAAAGACAAAAAGATTTTTAATATTTTTTAGGATTTTAATTCTACTATAGTGTTTTTACAACTGTTGTTCTTTTCTAATGTAGAATCCTAAAAAAAAAAAATAATAATTACCCACCCGTGTCAAAATATGACCCGGCCGGGTCGACGTTCTGTCCAAAAAAAAAAAAATATTTCCATTTTAATTTTGTTTGCTGCTATAGACGCGTGTCAATAGATTTAACTCGTTTAATAAAGCAAATTATAGAGATAATGATTTTAGCCTTGCATGCTTCTACACAAGTTAAGAATCTTGAAGATTATAGTTGAGTCTTCGAAGAAGACAAGTCATCCAAAGCCTAGGACGAACTAGTTGCTCAAATCAGGTGCTCTCATTTCCATGCTTTGTTTTGCCATTCTAGTTAACTCATTGCTTTGTTGAAAAGTTTTTTGTTATTATTGCATCCCGGTTTTAAATTAATATATTCAATCAAATTTTAACTCCATCCTCGTTAATGCTCTTTTAAAAGCTAAATTTTTAGCATTGAGGACAATGTTAACTAAAGTGTGGGGATGGGGGAAAATTAAAAATTTTTATTCCATTATAGTAGCTTGAATGTGCACAAAAGCCGAAATTGTAAATTGTTAATTACTGTTATTAATGCCAAGTTAAAGGTCTTTGGTCATGGTCAGTTTTTAAGCTTCTCGAAAGTATTCTCATCAAATATTTTTCAAAAGGGAAAATGAAATGGAACGTTTAGATGGGGATAATGAGTCATGGGGACGGGTACACATGTTTTACGTTGGCAGCCTATTTCCTTCCGTGCGTGTGTGAGATTTGCCTTATATATAATACACATATAATATATAGATATATACACATGTCATATGAGTGCTATAAAGAGTGTAACCAGTATGTTCATGATATCTAGAACTTGTTTGTCATATGCATACCAAGATCTTAATACCATCACCTGTATGAAGAAATAGGACTGTAGAAACCCACATATAATGGCCTTTACATAAAAAAAAATAAAAAATAAATAAATAAAACTCCAAACCCTACATTATCCCCTATGAGCCAAATTTATGCATTTTCCCTTTCACTTATTAAACCCACATTACAAGCCATGTTAGCCTTAGCCTTTTGTTTTAAACCCTGTGGATGCAATCCGGTATATTAGAATTGTATACAGTCAGTTTGTTGAGCTAGTTACACAATGTATGTATGTCTCAGGTCAGTTGTTTCTATATATTGATGTCAGTAATCTTTAAAAAAAGAGGAAAAAAAAAGAAAATGAAAAAAGAAAAAAAAAGTTGAAAATCAGAAAAATTCAAAAAGAGTTAATGCTTGAAGTCAGTATTGGTTGTAAATAACAGTCAGTCAGTAGTTTGGGATTGTTTGTTTAGTTGTTTGTATAAATTGGGATTCATCCACCATACGTCACTAAATAAATTATATTCCATACCCGAACCTAAGCCACAACAAAACCCTTAGTCCTATTCTTTATGCAGCCGGTGGTTAATGGGTGGAGATATGACTGGTTTGCAAGCTTATTACTTTGTGTTCATACTTGGTATAGAGGGCAGAGAGATACTAGCATACCTTTTGCTAGTCCAGGTATATTAAACCGAGAGGAGCGATATATTTGTGAGGGGTGTGATCATGTGTACCTTAACCGGAAACAAAGTAAACTTGTTTGTGCGGTTCCATTGTTTTTAAATGCATCATTAAATTTGTTTGGCGGGTTATCAATCTTGAAAATGTCAGCCTTGGGAATTGGGTATGACCTTAGACCTTACTAGTATTAATGATGATAATTAATAAACCATTGATTGAGGTGGATGTGTTGCCTGATAGTTTGCTTGAGGACAAGCAAATGATAAGTGTGGGATGTAGGGGTGTTCAAAATCGGATATCCGAAGTTTCGGATATCCGAACATTTCGGATAGTGGATTTCACTATCTGAATCCGAATATGAAATTTCGGATACCCGAACTTTCGGATATCCGATCGGATAGTGATTCGGATATCCGAAAGAAAATCTGAAAATAAAAAAAAATGTGAGAAAGAAACCACACACAATCTGTTTTGCTCTAACAACCTAACAAGAAAATAACATCAAGATATTCCAATCCAAGCAAATAACAAACAAGCAAATCCAATCCAAGCAAACAACATCTGGTTCGAAATTCAAACAAATAAGGGATTCTTGAACAATCCATTGTAGACGGAATAGGAAAAGCGGCGGACGGAGTTGTTAACCGGTGATGGAAGAGTGGAGATGGTGACCGAAGCCATGCAGATGGATGGGAAAGTTAGAGCAAAGATGGAGATGAGAGATGAAGGAACTGATGAATGAAAGAGGGGTGTTTTGTTTTGAAATTAGGGTATTAGGGTTAAAAACTACATCTAACAAGGTATATACTAAAAAATACATATGTATTAAATTTATATTTCGGATAGTTCGGATATCCGAACTATCCGAAAAATCCCAAAAGTTCAATCGGAATCCGAATTTTCGCATATCCGAAATTTCGGATACTTCGAATACGGATAATCGGATAATTCGGATACGGATTCGGATTCGGATATTTTTGAACACCCCTAGTGGGATGTGACGAGTGGTTGTTTGGCTATGACTAATTGATATGCTAAAAGTAGTTTAATAATTATTAACTAAATTAACTAAAAATAAACACTGAGTAATACTTTAGACTCTCTAAAACTCGACTAAACTACTAACCGGCAAGTGAACCGATCGACTCTAGTAAAGCTAAGTAAGTCCGGATATCGAACCCACGAGACTCTCTAAATTACGTTTATTAGCTAATTAGACTCGACTACAAAACACGACTTATTAATTATATTTGTTTTGGGGGTTTTTATTTAAAATATTAATTTAATACTATAATTAAAAACTAATTAAGAAAACAAGTAATTTAAACGAAAGCGAAAGTTTGATTTAAATAAGATGATGATAAGAAAAATACCTAGGCTAGAATTCCCAAAATTTCAGTTATGAGTTAACCGGAAAAATGTTAAGTTATGGACTGAGATCGTAAAATAGACACTTAAGAGAGAACCCGAACAGGATCCTGACCCTTCTCAAGAGACACCTATGAGTTTCTAATAAGTTTTAACGCACACCAGTATTAAAAATCAAGTTTCCTTACGGTCACCTAATTAATTATGATTTAGTTCATTTATATGAAATCCTACCTTACAGCGTGGAAATCAAGGGCAATTTCTTATATTTAATTGATTTGATAAGCAATAATAAATAACCAACCCTAGACGGACTCCTTACGAAGAACTAAATATAGCAAGATTAAATAATAAGGACTTATCAATAACCTAGCACTTTACAGATTTAGGTTAGCAGCACACTTAGGTTTATTTAACAATATTATTCCTATGACCTTATCATGACATCAATAACAAAATAATCAAAAACACGAAGTAATTGACCTAATAGAAACCTATCATATGACAAACAATAATTAAGGAAATTATGGAATAAAACTCATCAAACAATCCTAAACATCCGTATGCATCAATTTAATATAATTAAATCTTTTACTAAATCATAAAAACCATAACAATAAATAATCCTAAGTCAAATCAAAACATCAAATTCATCATAACCTAGGCAGTTTATGGGTTTAGCCAACAACCATACTCAAGAACAAAAGAAAATAAATAGGTTCAAATAATAAATTCACGACAAAAATAATAAGTTCAAACCGAATAATAATAATGTTTGAATGAGTAGATGTTGAACCACATATGCTATCTGGTTGAACCAAGGTGCGTTTCCTCTTTTCTTTTCTTGCGGCTGCCTTCTGCCTCTCTTTTGTTGAACTCTTGATTCCGCCTTTGATGATCTCTAGAAATAATCAACTCTTGTTTTTATATGCCAATATCTTGGCGGTGGATTTTTCTCCAAGTCAAATCATAATTTTGATAATGGCGGCTGCTTCTATTAATATCATCTCTTGACCGACCTCAAAAACCCAAGCTAACGTGAACCCACAAAATTTAACTCCAGCCCCCTAAAATAAATTTATTCATTTTCTTTTTCGTGATGTAGCAGCTCCAAAACATTCTACCTGGGAAATCAAAATAATTAATAGTAGTTAGGAATTCAACTTTATCAAACTCCATATTGAATTATGACTATTTGATTATAATAACTATTACGTACTTAGGTAGTTAAGTTTAACAAATAATATCTATAATCAGTTTTAAAAAGAGATTAAAAATCATGATAATTAAAACTATTTTAAAGTTTCGTCCGTTAGTCTCAAGTGTAGTATAAATACTTCATTTTAGCTCGTTGACTCTAGAAACCATTAAACTCACATGTGAACCAAATATTAATAATATTCAATAAAAACTTGGCTCAAAAATATCCAAAAGTATAGAGAATATATATAATAATATGTATATTTTAGACGACATCACTAATTGTTAATAATATTGTATTTTTAGTTAAATATTATTTGGAATGCAATTAAATTGAGTCGGTTATTGAGAAAATAGTTTAATAATAATAATAATAAATTAAAAATGAAAGAAAAGATGTGAATTAGTTTGTGTGTGATGTCGTGTAGTTCAAAGTAAAAGAAAAAGAAATGGACATTACTTGTTTAGTTGATTTAGAGTGTGTATTATTATTATATATAGAAGTATGCCATGCCATGAAGTTTAAGTATGGATATTAAAATGATGCTATGAAGTGGACTACCAGATCATTTAATCACATGGGCTTACGGAACTAATTGTCCCCAAACACAAGTTATGAGGCGCTGGACTAGAGTTCACAAAGTAAAATTGGCTAGAACAAAATGTGGGCTTAACTGGCATGAGGAAAGTGGCGTGAATGTTAAAGGGAAAAAGACAGTTTTGATTTTAGGAGTTTTTTATTTTCTTTTTAAGAGACGGCAGTTACAAAAGAGATACACAGCAAGGTAGGAGGTTTTTAATTCAATTAATCTTGTAAAAGGTCAATAACAAAAAAGTCAAAAACAAACAATTGTGGCATTTTAACTCCAATTAATTTGGGAGTTACGGGAATAAATGATTGCATTCTTTTTAAAGGAGAACAACAAATTGGAAAGACCCAACACCATTGGAGATCATCATTCTTGAAGATTGAAAAAGAAAATTGAAGATGGTCTCCACAACAAAGAGTGGCTAATCCACCCGTAATCATTCTCGGGTGTAGGGTTTTGTAAGTTTTAGGGTTTTTTCACATTTATGATTTGAGACAATATTTTATGTAATTATTTGGTTTGAATGACATGAATTAAGTAATCTTGTATTATTATAAACTTGCGTTGTTAAGATTATCTTGCATCATTGACCTTGTAAGATGATAATTGCTATGATTCTTTATTTGTGTTTAAGGTTGTGAATGTTCTTAATCTATATAGCATATATTTGTCCATAATTCATATTGTGAAGGTTTTCCTTTCACCATTTACTTGTGATAGACGAATATTGATGCCTTTCGTTATGAATTAATTGCTACCTAACTAACCATTGCGAGTACTTGAACTCATTTTTTATAGTGTGTCTTGCCCGAATTGCTTATAGAACTTGAAACCCGGTTTGATTCATTTCATAATCGTGGTTTACAACTCAATTTTATTTCTTGCACATTGTTATTTGTTTTCATTAAAACTAAAAAAAATATTTATTTTAAACCAAAATCATATTTGGTCTATACGACTACTCAAAAGCTTCATAATTATTAATCGATTAAAATTAGATCACCGACCATAAACTCTTCGTGGTTCGACTTCCTTCTTACTCTAACTAGTTTAAGGTGATTAGGAACACATTTCTTCTTTATCTTTGACCGGTCCGACGACCGATCATTATGCATTTTAGAATTATTAAAGTATATATAATATATATATGTATAATATGATAAACATGCAGTTAGGATATTTAGATAGATACCATCGTTTTAAATTACTTATCCCCAACAACAAACATACTGAAACATGCAAGGGTTTTTGTGTTTAGTGATAATTATCGATTTGTGTATCTCTATTTAAGGCTCATTGAACTCCTATGTCTCTATGCTAAATTCTGTTGCTCCCTCGTCATCTCTGCCTCATTCGGATCCATCGTCGCCAAGCGAAATCCATCCGAAATCACCACCGTTGTACCACCGTCCGCTGCTAGAAGTTAGACGCCACCAGTGTCGTCCATGGTCAGTTAGCGATTAGGTAACACCGAAACCATTCTTATTTCTTGATATAGTTTGTTTATTGTGCCCTCGACTAAAATCTCATGATGACTGTTAATGGTGACCGGTCAACGATTTTGACGACGTATACAATTCTAGTATTCATCTGCATGCTTGTAAATCGGCCATGCACCGCTGGACACTAGCACCACCAACCGTTTCCAGTTCCTCGCAACCGGCTGCACAAATCTTTTAGGCTAATTCGATTTCTGAGGTAATAATTTTGAGCCCCCGTTATCTTATCTGTTCGGCAACTAATACTGGGTTCCGACGACTAAAATTATTGGCCTAAGTATGAAATTTTTAGAATGGAACTAATAGGCTGTTAGTTACGTTAAATGTGTATGCATGTTGGTTTCCTCGTGCAACTGGGTTAAATCCAAACAATTCACATTAACTAGCTATAAATTTATGTGGGTTGGGTTCTCCTTAAACAAGAAAGGTGGTCACTTTCTGGATAAGTTGTGTAGATTTAGAAAGGACCACTTTAAAAATTATAAATCTAATTGATAAGAATCTCATTATTAACCGAACGGTTCTAGCAAATTTTAAATACTTAGTTGTAACCATACATTTTAAATAGAACATATTAAAATGAAAGTAGTGTAATGAATGACTTATAATCACTTACTGAATGAATGTCAAATCAATTATGGAAGAATAAGTACTAGTCGTCGGAGCCGTAGTTGTTATCGAATAAGACAACTAAACCGAAAACTCGTAAACCTTATTCAAGAAACTTCTAATGTAGGTGCTAGAACGACTTGAAAACTATTCTACTTGATTACTTTTGCTTTGCTTAATTAACTAAGGCACGGTTTCTATTTTCGTTTACTCATAGTATAAATTATATTCCATTTTATATTCGGTGTCCGTCACTTTGTAGTGCGGACTTTTCAGTTTGAGTTCGGTTTACTTATTTGGTATGTTTTATATTTATTTTTGTAGCATGCAATAGATTATATATTTTGTACTCGTTATTGCATGTTCCGTTAGTAGTATTTTGTTGCATATTTATATGAAATTAGCTTTTGTACACTGTCACCCAAGCATGTCTGAAATGTCGTATGGGCGTCAACGGCATGCACTTATCGTGACAGTGCGTAATAAAAGTTCACGGCGTCTCTAGCTTGGCCCCTAGAGGCGTATAGATCGATCTTAGCTCTGAGTTTGCGTTTGTTGTGTGGAGATGGAATAATGGGTGTACGCCACGCTCACCATCTCATAGGTGCATGGACTAGCTAGCTGTGTACCAGTCTGTTCTGTTTAGGCTCATGGATGCTTCCTTCTCACGTGACTTTTGAGTTCTTGATATGTGTAGTTACGTGGTTTGATGTGTGTATATGTTCTGATATGTTTCTTTATGCGTTTGATTTTGTTCCAACCAAGTATCGGATTATGCGTCAGTTTATGTTTAGTATTTCTGCGAGTAAAAAGTTGGTTTCGAGTTTGAATCAAAGTTCTTAGACATACTTTTCCCTCGTCTGTCCTTACCAATACTATTGTTCTTTCCGTTACTGGGAAATTTTTGGCTCGGCCGTATTTTCTTTGTCGTGTTATTCATATTTTTTTACAGGTAATCCGGGACTCGAGGGAGTTAGTGATGAGAGAGACTAATGAAGTTCAAGATTTTAAAAAGTTAATTCATTTTGGTTTAATAATATGACTTAGGTTGCTTTAATTTATTGTAATTTAGATTGTGGCTTTGATTTGATATCTGTAATAGTGACACGTCAACCTATTCCTGGTTGGGGTGTTATAGGTTAGCCCCATGAGAACATTACCATGGAAAACTCCTTCCTTATAAAGTGATTTTATTTCTTTCCCACTTTCCATGTGGGATGGAGTTTTCCTTATTTATTCCCTTAACATAAAATGCCTTCTTTTCTTTATCATACTTTTCCCATTACCTTTCTCATACTTATTTTTGTGCCTTTATCTTTATAAATTTGTCAAATTTGAACCTAAACTTTGTGGGTGTTACATCCTCCCCACCTTGAAATGAATCTCGTCCTCGAGATTCGCTAGAACAGATGTGGATACTTCTTTCTCATTTCCGATTCTAACTCCCAAGTAAATTCTGGTCCTCTTTGGGAGTTCCATCTTATTTTGACTAACTTTAGCTTTCGACGTTTAAGTTTCTTAACTTGGAAATATTTAAGTTGTAGAGGTTGTTCTACAAATTTTAGATTTTCGTTAATTTCAGCATCCTTTAGAGGCATAGCTAAAGTTTCGTCAGCCAAACACTTGCGTAAATTAGAAACATGAAATACATCATGTATGCCTTTCATTTCTTCTGGCAATCGTAAGCGATAAACAATAGTACCGATTCGTTCTAACACTTCAAATGGTCCAACAAAACGAGGACTTAGTTTTCCTTTCTTGCCGAATCGTACAACACCTTTCCATGGTGAAACCTTTAATAAAACTTTATCACCTACTTGAAATCCCAATGGCTTACGGCGAACATCCGCATAATTCTTTTGTCGATCTCTTGCCGCTTTAAGTCGTTCACAGATTCGTATTATCTTATTCGTTGTTTCTTGGACTATCTCGGGTCCAGGCATTTGACTATTTCCAGTTTCGGACCAACATACCGGGATTCTACATTTTCGTCCGTACAATGCTTCAAATGGTGCGGCCTGAATACTCCTGTGATAACTATTAATATACAAAAATTCCATCAAAGTAAGATGATCATCCCAACTTCCTCTTAGATCAATCACACAAGCTCGGAGCATATCTTCAAGCGTTTGAATTGTTCTTTCACTCTGCCCATCAGTTTGAGGATGATAAGCAGTGCTAAGATTCAGTTGAGTTCTTAACGCTTGTTGAAAACTTTTCCAGAAAAGAGAAGTAAATCTACTGTCTCGATCGGATATGATAGATAATGGCACACCATGTAATGATACAATGTTGTTCGCGTATATTCGTGCCAATCTATCCATAGAATAAGATTAATTGATAGGTATGAAATGAGCAGACTAAGTTAACCTATAGATGATGACCCAAATAGCATTATGTTGTCGGGTAGTCTTAGGGAGTTTCGTGATAAAATCCATTGTTATCATCTCCCATTTCTGAAAAGGTAGTTCAGGTTGTTGAAGTAAACCTGAAGGTTTTTGATGCTCAGCCTTGACTTGTAAACATGTTAAACATTTGGCTACATACAGAGCAATATCCTTTTTCATCTCGTTCCACCAATAGTTCGGCTTAAGATTCTGATACATTTTATCACTACCGGGATGCATCATATACATCGATCGATGAGCTTCACTCATAATCATTTCACGTACATAATTAATCTTTGGTACCCAGATTCTGTTTCCAAGTTTGAGTATGTCATCATCTCCTTTGACTAAAGAGTCGATTGTACCATTACGCTTTTCTTCAGAGATTTGGTTTTCTTCTATTGCTTTCTTTTGAGCCTCCTTGATTTGTGCAATTAAATCTATTTGTAGTTCCAGTCTTAAGGCTCTAACCCTCTTGAGTTTTTCATGTTCTTTCCGACTCAATGTGTAACACCCCGGCTAAAGCGGCTGAGTGTGACGTACAGATTGCTCAATCACACGTGACACTATTAGGTGACCATAATAACATTATTTCATTTAAATCTTCATGTAACACAAGTTTATCAAATAATACAAGTTATAACAAATAAATAAACAAATGATAAGTTATTCTTTGAATATCCTATAGGCATGCTATGTGTCTTCTAACTTTCATCCTCGTATCTTTACACCTGTAACATATGTATAAAATAAAGTCAACTACGAACATAGTTGGTGAGCTTCCACAGTTTAAATACGTACGTAAAAACCATACAACTCATGGACAAGTGATAAACGAGCAAGTAAGTCCTTTCCAATTGGTAACAACCAACGTACTCGGGAAATTAAGCAAGTAAGGTCCTTTCCAGTTGATAGCAATCAACGTACTCGGATAATGAGGCCCTTTTCCATTCGATACAAATGGACTGGAGTGCAAAGGGGGCGTATGATCATACTTAATGAGGCTTCCCAATCGTGCAAGTAATATTTGTGCAAGTAATACAAGTAACACACAAGTCCATATACGAATTGTAGTTTTGTAATAGAAGTAACAATACTTGAATTTTAATACGGATACATATGCTACCCCAAAACAATAAAAATATTAAAAAGGGGTGGTGAAAAACTCACCTTGAAATTGAAGATAAATGTTGCAATGAAAACCGAAAGCATGATAACGAAACCGAAGCGGTCGAACATGCGTTAAAGAAATCCGAAACGATTGAACTTCTCGAACTATAATTAAAACAAAAGCAAAGTCTAACTATCGGGATTGAAAAGGTTAAAATTATTTTGTTAACGGAGTTAAGCATTATTTAATGTAACTTTTATTATTTTATGGCATTTTTATATTTTAATAATATTGTTTAAGCTTTAACGGGTTTTAACGATTTAAATTAATATTTTATTAATAACTTAACGCTAATACGAGAATTATGATATTTGCGAATCACGGATTTTAACTATAGTTTTATCTCAAAAAAAATGACTATGTTTACAATTTATAAAAGGTAACGAGCTATAGTCAACGAAACAGAAAAATAAAATAATTTTATCGGGTTTAATGAAGGTGAACGTTAGTTTTTAGGCGAAAAATGTTAAACTTAGATTTATACATAATTTATTTATGTTAAAATGATTTTATTTGATTTAAAATAATTTTTAGTAATCTATTTGGTTTATTTAATAATAAAGATGACTTAAAAGAATTTGGTTCATTTCTGGTCGGACCCGGACTCAACTTTAGGTTGGGTTCGTTTCCGACATGGTAAAAAGTATTATATTTTAGAGAGTAAGATGAAAAGAATTAGTTTTAGATGTTGGATAAATAAAATAACTAAACCGAACCGAATAAATACATAAGCGAGTCAAGATCGTTTTTGATGAACTACACTAATGTTAAATAAATAATATAACATTAAGTTCTAAACGACACGAGCAAGCAGAAACTAAAAACATACCCGGAACAAGAACTTAGATAATAAAAGAAGAAATCTTGAACTTCACGGTTTGACTTCATAAATCAAAGTAGGTGAAAATCACCAAAATGAGAAAATAATAAGAATCTTTTGTAAATTGAGTTGTGAGGAAATGGGAAGGAATGGAGCTCTATTTATAAGTGAAGTGAGCTAGAGTTGTTTCAATTGTATTAAATTGGTCAAAATACTTAATAGGTCATGAATACCATTTAAAACTTGTAATTGGTCATAAAAATTAAATTGTAACCTACAATTTATATTCAAACACATTTATTATCATTATAAAGAATTTTGACCAAGATTTAAATGTAGTAGGAATGTATTTTTCTTCATCTTTTAAAACCAACTAAGTAAAAAAAATGTGACATAATTAAATAATAATAAAAAAATGTACTTTGGTTATACGTAAGTAATGTTATCTATGCGACATTTGAATAAAGTATGTATATATATATATATTATTAGTAATGGTTAATATATTTAAATAATTTAGGAAAAGCTATTACATAAGAAATATGTAACATATGATTGTATTTATAACTAAATGGATCACCTCGACTAATAAAACGGATTAGTTTTCAAAATATATTTACTCTTTAATCCTTGAACTTTGAGGTGCAATATATATGAAATAGAATTTATATAACTTGGATATTTTTATATTTTACCCGCACAGTTTGCAAATTGTTTTATCTTTAAAATATTAACTTTCGTTAATTGCGCAAAATGAATTGAAAGCGACAAATGATAACCATAAATCCTCGGAATTCAATACGAATAGAAAATGAAGGTATGATAAACGACGAACAAGAGTACATTAAAATGAAAAACCGGGTCGGTTTAACGAACACAATACTAACTCAAAAATGACGAATGCCACATGAAGTGAAACTTGAGAATATTAATAATATATATATTTATATTTATTTATAAACAAAAACCGAAAATTTGAAATGGGTCGGGTTTTCAGGTTTAAAAAGTAACGAATGTTACATGATTCACAACTTTTGGGAATTTCGTCCCGAAATTAAAATAAAAATAAAATTTTACAAGAAAACAACTAATATGAGGAGTTCTTTAAAACTTTTAACGATTTTTATATACAAATTTAAATAAAAACATTAACATCGATCTTTGAATGACCCGAAAGACGCCACAAATGGCAATATGGTAAGGACACTTATATATAGGATGTACCAGCGGCGTATCCACCATGCCCTTATCGTACTACATTTGTCCCGTCCTTCAAAATCATTATAGGTTTCGAGTTATTGCACACAACATACTTATTATGTCTTCCATGCGAGGACTTGGGTAATTACGTGTCGACCCATAATTACCTTTATCGTCGGATGGTCCACATTATCCGTCTTATTATGTGGGTTAACATAGAATAAATTCTTATGTGAAAGTTTTTAAATTAAGAATAATAAACTATAAGCATTGGAAATAATAAAAATATATGATTAAGTCCTTGAGGTCAGGGATAAGCGAAAGCATTACGTCCACATGAAATCATTGAAATTTAAACGAGGTAAACGATGTTATTGAAGTTTAAACAAAATAAGCGTATCTTATAATAATGAATGGAAACATCACGAACATTATTGTAATTGAACGAAACATTGGATTTAAGAATAACAGGATGTATCATTGTGGCATTGAGCCAAAAATAAAAACATGAAAATCGGTAAGGCATTGGGTTCGTGATTAAATTAGATAACGAAACTTTATTATCAAAATGACATGTTAACCAAAATGTAAATTTCAAATAAAATATCAGTAACAACACAATGACACTAAGAATTAACAAAGTAAATAATTGAGACTTTGAGATCAAAGTAACACATCGGTCTCAATTGATAAAACATAGAGATCAAGATCAAAGTATGACAGTGGTCTTAAATTATTAAAACATTGAGAACAAGGTAATCAAAGTAAGACATTTAAAATCAAATATAACAAAATGATTCGAATAAACTTTGAGCGGAAATAGAACTAAACAGATAATCAAAACAATTCGTGTAAAATTAATAAACTCAACATGTGCATAATCCCACTTTCCACTAAACGATTATGCTTAGGGGAAATCGGTTATAGACCACGAGAGTGAAATAACGAAAGTAAACCAATTCAATAATGCAACTATGAAGAACGTATGAAAATAACTAATTAACGAATAACCAAACTCAACATAAACTTTGTAAACAACCTTTGTAAGAAATCAAAAATTATTTTGATAATGTCCAAACAGAATACATATATAATAATATATGTATATAAAGAAGAAAGAAACGAACTCAAAAGTTAGCTTGCAACGCTTGTTTTCTCGAAGATAGATTGCGGTATGAAAATTATTATGGGGGCGATGGTATGACTTATTAACTCGAAACTCATTGGCGTTGAAAAGGAAGAGGAAAAGAAGTGATTGTTGAGCTTCGTTTAAATTTGTGAAAATCAATTGTAAAAACGCGATTTTGTTTAACTCAGGGAAATAATAATAATAATAATAATTTGTAAAGAAACATTTAGTTAAGTACTAAAGTTTGCGAAATTTTATAAGACCTTTTAGTGTAAAAGATTTTCTGTCGGGTTGTGTCTTATGAAAACACTATGGAGGATCGTCAAATGTTATAACTGTTATAGTGATAATATTTTTATTAACGGGACGCACGGATTTAAAAAGTATGTAGAAGTTGGTTATTGAGTGAAAGGTGATAAGATTAATTTGTAACAAAAAGAAATAATAATAATAATAATAATAATAATAATAATCTTATTTTAAAGATCTTTTTGGAATAATAATAATAATAATAATAATAATTTTTCTTAATAAGATAATAATAATAATAACAATAACAATAACAATTATTATAGTAATAATAATGATAATAATAATAATGATTGTACGAGTAGTAATAATACTGGGGATAACCCATTTGGTTAAAATGAGATTTCTTTTAGAAAAATATTTTAATTATACCAAATATATATGGATATATGTTTGTTAATTGACTATTTAAAATAATCGAGATTTGATTTTTCACATAAAGAAATAACTGTGGAAAATTATGTGTGAAAATTTATATATTTAAAATTTAGGAATGGTTGATGAGTTTGAAAAGACTAAGTATTGATGTCGGAAAACGAATAAACTTTTTAGTGGTCAAGGGATGCGAGGTAAGGTATGGCATGGCGGAAAAAAGTTAGGCATTATAACAGGTGTGCTTGAGTTACTACGAGCAAATGGTTGGAATGAATGGTTGGGTAACTTTTCGTCGGGGTAAATGTGTGGTGTCGAGTATGTTTAGTTGCATTGCAAGAGTTGATGTGGCTGAATTTATCACCATTTGGAGCCTTTCGACATCCCAGTAGCGGAGTGGGGGAATCGTACGTGTCATACAAAGGGTGGGTTCTCGTGTAAATATCTTGGTTGGGTTGGGTTGGGTTTGAGTATCCAAGAGTTAGGTTGGGTTTGGATTTACTCAGGTATGGCGTTGAGGTTTAAATGCATTGTTGTGGTTGATAATGAATCTTCGTTTGTTATGATCGGGATTGCGATGGTCAAATGCTTGATGATTTGGGTTGTCGTTTTGTGGTTTGAGTTTCGAGGCAATGTTAAGGAAAGCGAGAAGGCATGCTACGAAGCGTGACACGGAACGTAAATATGAAATTTGTATAAAAAATCAAACGAAACTTCACATAAAAGATTCTTAAAATCGGAATAAATCTTTATATATAATAAAGATGTTATCGCATGAAGCAAAAGTTGAAATCAAAATTGAAATGCTTATGAGTTTTCGCATTTCAATGATATTCTAATTAATATTGGAATAAACATAGAAAAAAAGATATCAAATTTTGAAGTAAAATATGAATTTAATGCAAGCTTAATATAGGTAACGAAATCGAATTGAAAATCGAGTGTTTACGTATCACCATAACTTGTTCGGATTTTCAATTAAAACCATAAAAATGAACGAATTATATAAAGAAATCGAATTGAAAATCGACAATTCATGCATCACCATGACTTTCCAAATTTTCAATTTTAAAACACACATGTAAATGAGTATTGAAAGTCGACAATTCATGTATCATCATGACCTTTCGAATTTTCAATTTTTAAACCCAAAACAGTAAATGAATATATATAAATAATGAAAACGAATTGAAATTCGACGATTCATGTATCACCATAACTTTTCGAATTCTCAATTTTAGAACATAAGAGATAATGAGTATTTACAAATAAAGAAGATGAATTGAAAATCGACTATTCATGCACCACCATGACTTTTCGAATTTTCAATTTTAAACCTAAAATAGTAAATGAATATATAAATAAAGGAAACGAATTAAAATTCGATGATTCATGTATCACCATGGCTTTTCGAATTTTCAATTTTAAATCCCAACAATAAATGAATATATAAGTAAAGAAATGAATTGAAATTCGACGATTCATGTATGACCTTTCGAATTATAATAATTAAAGAAAACGGGTTGAAACTCGACAATTCGTGTAATAGCGCAAACTTTAGAAATTTCTATATAAACATGGAAAAAAATGAATTAAACTTGACTATTCCCATAACCAATGTCTTTTTAAAACCGTAATATGAACAATGAAGTCTTAGAAATCACACATTGTAAGAATCATCGTAACTTGTGTGTTCCAAACATACGTAATCAAAAGGTCAGTTTGTTAATCAACTTGAACCAAAAGTTGGGTATTCGTGTATCACCACAATTTGACAGACTTTCAGTTAAAACAAATCAAAATGCGTAATTAAATCAAACCAAAAGCTGGTTATTCGTGTATCACCACTACTTGTCAGACTTTTAGTTAAAACATATTGTAAAACATTGAGGGTCAGAGTCACACGTCGCATGAAACATCATGAATTGTGTGACATCCTAAG
This sequence comes from Bidens hawaiensis, assembly GCF_021521415.1. Taxonomy (NCBI): domain Eukaryota; kingdom Viridiplantae; phylum Streptophyta; class Magnoliopsida; order Asterales; family Asteraceae; genus Bidens; species Bidens hawaiensis. Next base: position 2,578,766 of record NW_027491134.1, read on the forward strand.
GAGTGCAACCATATCCTTATCACAAAGAGGACATGGTTTTTAAGAAGATGAAATATCGAAACACTGAATTTGAAGATTGCTTGAAATTGCTTTTGAGAAATCTTGTTTTAGGCCTAAGGACTTGTGTGTGTGTGTACTTGTGTTCATGAGGCGTAAATGAAATCAGTAGTACAGTAATCCAGTAATAGTAAGTGCGTTTAAACAATCAAGTAAAGGCTCACATAATTCTATCATGCAACCCTAACAAATAAACAAATAAGCTATAGCTACCTAGAACACTACGTCTAATGTTCTATCTTATAGCCACAGCTCTGATACCAATCTGTAACACTCCGGCTAAAGCGGAAACGCCTGAGTGTGACGTACAGATTGCTCAATCACACGTGACACTATTAGGTGACCATAATAACATTATTTTATTTAAATCTTCATGTAACACAAGTTTATCAAATAATACAAGTTGTAACAAATAAATAAACAAATGATAAGTTATTCTTTGAATATCTTATAGGCATGCTATGTGTCTTCTAACTTTCATCCTCGTATCTTTACACCTGTAACATATGTATAAAATAAAGTCAGCTACGAACATAGCTGGTGAGCTTCCACAGTTTAAATACGTACGTAAAAACCATACAACTCATGGACAAGTGATAAACGAGCAAGTAAGTCCTTTCCAATTGGTAACAACCAACGTACTCGGGAAATCGCGCAAGTAAGGTCCTTTCCAGTTGATAGCAATCAACGTACTCGGATAATGAGGCCCTTTTCACTACCGGGATGCATCATATACTTCGATCGATGAGCTTCACTCATAATCATTTCACGTACATAATTAATCTTTGGTACCCAGATTTTGTTTCCAAGTCTGAGTATGTCATCATCTCCTTTGACTAAAGAGTCGATTGTACCATTACGCTTTTCTTCAGAGATTTGGTTTTCTTCTATTGCTTTCTTTTGAGCCTCCTTGATTTGTGCAATTAAATCTATTTGTAGTTCCAGTCTTAAGGCTCTAACCCTCTTGAGTTTTTCATGTTCTTTCCGACTCAATGCGTCAGCTACTACATTTGCTTTTCCTTCATGATAGATGATCTCACAATCATAATCGTTTAAGGTTTCCATCCATCTTCTTTGACGCATGTTAAGTTCCTTTTGGTCAAAGATGTGCTTTAAGCTCTTATGATCTGTGTACACGATAAACTTAACTCCATATAAATAGTGTCTCCATAACCTTAAGGCAAAAATTATGGCACCTAATTCCAGATCATGAGTTGTATAATTCTTTTCGTGTACTTTCAATTGACGAGAAGCATAAGCTATTTCTTTGTTATGTTGCATTAGTACACAAACCATACCTGAATGAGATGCGTCACTAAATACAACAAAATCTTCTGTACCTTCTGGTAAGGCCAGTATAGGTGCATTAGTAAGCTTTTGTTTGAGTAAATCAAATGCTTCTGGTTGTTTGGTTCCCCATTCATACTTAACATTTTTTCGAGTTAAAGAGGTTAAGGGAACTGCTATACGGGAGAAATTTTTGATGAATCTTCTATAGTATCCAGCCAAACCTAGAAATCTTCGAACTTCAGTTGGCGATTTAGGAATTTCCCACTTAGCTATTGATTCAATCTTGGCGGGATCTACTTGAATTCCATTTGCATTGATAACATGACCAAGAAATTGTACTTCATGAAGCCAGAATTCACACTTGGAAAATTTAGCATATAATTTCTCGTTTCGAAGTAATTCAAGCAAAATTCTAAGATGAACCTTATGATCCTCTTCCGATTTAGAATAAATAAGTATTTCGTCGATGAATAAGATTACATATTTATCTAAATAAGGTTTACAAATTCTGTTCGTCATGTCCATGAATGCTGCAGGAGCATTGGTAAATCCAAACGGCGTGACCGTGAATTCAAAATGTCCATATCTGGTTCTGAATGCAGTCTTTGGAATATCTTCTTCTTGGACCTTTAATTGATGATAACTTGATCGTAAATCGATCTTCGAAAAACATCTTGCTCCTTGTAGTTGATCAAACAAATCATCGATTCTTGGGAGCGGGTACTTGTTCTTGATTGTTACTTTGTTTAGCTCACGATAATCGATGCACATTCTCATCGAACGTCTTTCTTTTTCACAAATAGAATCGGAGCTCCCCAAGGTAAAGAACTTGGTCTTATAAACCCTTTCTCTAACAGTTCATCTAACTGTTTCTGTAATTCTTTCATCTCTGTTGGAGCTAATCTATACGGGGATTTGGCTATTGGAGCGGTTCCAGGTACTAGGTCTATTCTAAATTCAACATCACACTCCGGTGGTATCCCTGGTAATTCTTCTGGGAAAACGTTAGGAAATTCTGAGAGAATTGGTACGCCTTCTAATTTCTTTTCTTTGGGTTCTTCTGTCACATACACCATGAATGCTAAGCAACCCTTTCGCAAACATTTATTAGCTTTAATCATCGAGATTAAGCTAACATGACCTGCATCTTTGTCTCCGGCTATTTGAATAGTATTCCCGTTTGCACGAATTTCAATTGCTTTCCTATCACATAAGATGCGGGCTTGGTTATTGGATAACCAGTCCATACCTAAGACAATATCAAAGCTTACCAATGTCATGGGTAATAGCTGGACAGGTATGACATGTCCTGCTAATAGAATTTTACCCTTATTCAAGACTTCAGATATTCTAACTTGATTACCGTCGGCCGTTTCTACCATGATGGATTTGTCTAACTTAACTAAGGGTTCATTTAATAGACTACAAAATTTCTTATCTATAAAAATTTGGTTGGCACCCGAGTCAAGCAAAACTCTAGCATAGACATTATTAACGAGAAACGTACCGGTTATGACTTCCGGCATTTCAACTGGCTTCTCGGTGTTGAGCACAAAAACACGTGCATTTCCCTTTCTGCCTTCATTCTTGGTGCCACTACCACTTACACCATCTCCTCCGGTCTTTTTCTTAGGACATTCATTTTGAAAATGTCCCGTCTCTCCACAACCATAGCAAGCAATCTTGTTCTTCCACCAATCAATGGTTGCATGACCCACTTGTTTACAATTAGTACAGGTAAGTGATTGATTGAACCTGCACCTTCCAAAGTGTCTCCGGTTGCATATCATACATAACAGAAATGGTGATTGAGAATTCTTCTTCTCCCCATGATATGGTTTCTTGTTGTCCCTTTCATTCTTCTTAAACACAACCTCCTTTTTGAAGGTATTCTCTTTCTTTTCCTCTTCACGGGTTTTGATCAACCCATTCATCATATATCCAGCCAATTCCATGGCTAAGTCGATAGTTTGAGGTAATGATGATCTAACCATATCTCTAATCTCCTTTGGCAAACCCCAGATATAACGAGTGACCTTGTTATTTTCCGGTGTTACCAAATGTGGTACTATCCTACAATACTCCAAGAACTTAGTATTGTAGTCCTTGAGATTGGTCCCAATTACTTTATGATTTAGAAACATGATTTGAATTTCATCTTTTTCATTCATCAGGCAAAAATTCCTGATTACGAGATCGTTAAATTCTTCCCAACTTAGCTTGTACATGTTTAATCTACCCTTAGCTTGTATAAGAGTATTCCACCATTATAGAGCTTCATCTTTGAACGATTGGGAGGAATATTAAATTGCTTTTTTCTCAGAACACTTACTAATGACATTGATGGCTTCTATTTCTTCAAGCCATCCCAGTGCAGCAATATCGCCATCGCTTCCGTTGAAATCTTTAGGCTTAAACGTCTGGTATGTCTTATAACTACAACCTTTCTTAGTCTTTTGTTTCTTGGTTTTCTTTTCTTCATAATCACTATCAGCATTAGAGCTGACATGTTCTTCTTCTTCTTCTTCTTCTTCTTCTTCTTCTTCTCTCTTGGACTTGTTAGATTTCTCATTGCTCGATGTTTCTTTTTTCCTTATAGTCTCGAGCATAGCTGGGAAAACTTCAGCAATTCCTTTCGCAATCATTTCTTGTATGTCCTCCTTTCTCACGAATTGATCACTAGTGGGAGGGGTAACATTCGTTTCCTGATTTTCGATATTTTTCTTCAATCTCCCTCTCGTATTCCTCGAGGGTCCACTATTAACTTCAACGTTCGAGTTTCCTCTTTTCGACATTCTATAGACGATAAATAGGAGGTAACTATTAGTTACTATCTTACCCGTACTTTCATGCACTTATATTGGTTAAAGCCTAAGTACTTTTATCAAATACTTAATTCGCTAAAACTGATGGCTCTGATACCAACCTGTCACACCCCGCCTTCGGGCTTATGCGTGTAACTTACAGTTGGTACTACTATTGTCAATTTATCAAAGTTTGCAGCGGAAAATGTTAATTTAAAACATTACTTTCATAACAAAGGGAATTAAATACCCTCGATTGTTTTACAAAATTTCTTGTTTAAAAACAAGTTTAATATATGCATCATTACAAAATTAGCTGAGCCACCAGCTGTATTCTATGCCTAGTGATCTTCTATCTCCACTAGCATATCCATCTCTATACCTTACTCTTGGTTACCTGAAAACAATTTGAAAATGCGTCAGCTATATGCTGGTGAACACACTGACTCTATAAAAGGTTTTCACAATTCGTTATGACACAACACCAATAGCATTCAACGACTCAGTGGGTCTCAATCCCATCTCATCGGAACTAAACATACGCACAAACCACATAATCAGACTTCACTCGCCCTAGAGACAGTCACTTGCCTCATGGTCAGTATGTCTGTAGTGTGCCCACTATAGTAAATATATGTAAGGATCCAGACACATGTGTATTTTAGCCTGAGTGTTTAGTACTACCTTGTATCAAAACGTTTTAGAGGATTTCAACCAACCTTCATGCAAATACTTTCATAACTCTTTTACATATGGATAACAGTCCATAGTTTATAAGAGTAAATATCTTTCAAAAAGACATTACATAGACGTATTCACGTCGAAAACATATTCATACTATAAAAAGGTTGGACGTATTCACCTTTTGTTATACCAATGTATCTCACTGACAAATGCCTGTTCTTTATCTCGGACCTATACTACGAGAATAACATTTTATAAATAACTAGATCTAGAATCTAGCTTTGGACCTTTAGTCTACTTGCATAACCTTTACCTTGATATCCATTTCATTTATAAAATATATGTTTAACACTTATAAGCTACGTTTCTTCTTCATGAAGAAATGTGTTTATCGAGTTTCCTCTTTCATAAGTAATATTTTAATAATATAAAGAACAACATTTCATCTATAATCTTATTTTATGAAAGTTTATATTTCACTTACTTATTTGATCAAGGTATAGACTATACCCCCGACTAGGGTCTAAGTCATATATAATAATAATAAAGTAATAATTAAGCAGAATCCCTACCTTATGCGGGTATTTTATTTGCCTAAGCTTTACACGGGTAGCACTTCTACTTCCTTATCACGTATTGAAGCTTAAACTGTCAGAACCTTGTTTTGAACTCGCTTAACCATTCAACAGAGCGCCAGAAATTCAATTCTTGCACGAATTACGAGAAATCAGGACCAAGGAAAATCACAATAGTCGGGCACGCCTCCCAAGGTTATGTGTGTGTAAAGAAAAGTGATTGTGGGATGAAAATGCCTCAAACCAGTAGCCTCCTTTTATAGGCAAAGTTTTATCCACCGTCGTGTAGCGTGATGGGCCTCTCCATAGGTCATCGCATAGTGCGACACCGCAAATTCACGAGATCTTGCCACGTGCTGACACGTGGTTGATCCGGTTACTTAACCGGGTCATCGCGTAGCGCGATACGCCCTTCCTTCTGGACCATCGTGTAGCGCGACGCCCCCTTTTCTAAACTCCTGGGAAACACCACCACGTAGCGGGATGGGTCTAGAAATCAAAATTTTTATTTTCAGTCCTTAGACTTTGTTAACTCTTCACTTCTTGGTCTATCTTCCATAGTTCAAAAATACTAAAGTGTCCCTTATGCGGCTCGCGGCGACGCGAGCGTTCGAAGTGCAAAGTGCGCCATCAAATCGCCACATTACGCCTATCGCCCGAGTCCGAGTCCGTGTCCGTGTCCGAGTCCGTGTCCGTGTCCGTGCGCGTCAGGTGCTTTGCACCCTCCGCTAGGACTAATGAGAGTGGTTAGCCCCATAAGAACATTACCATGGAAAACTCATTCCTTATAAAGTGCTTTTATTTCTTTACCACTTTCCATGTGGGATGGAGTTTCCTTATTTATTCCGTTAACATAAAATGCCTTCTTTTCTTTATCATACTTTTCCCATTACCTTTCCCATACTTATTTTTGGTCCTTTATCTTTGTAAATTTGTAAAATTTGAACCTAAACTTTGTGGGTGTTACACGGGCCATCAGCCCTGAACAATACCCCTCGGCACCGACAGCCGATTATACGGGATTTTGATCATGTCAGTATTCATACTGAAGACGAAGAAGTGGGAGATGAGGAGGAACGAGAACCGAGGAATGATGGTAGTAATGGGGATGAATGGAAGGTTAAAAGGAATGAAGGGTTTGAGCCGAGAAACGCAGATGAGGAGGTTGAGTAACCGGTTAGGGTGAGAGGTATCAGGTGGACGAACAGAAATCGAGACAGATATGGTGGGGGAGTCTTCGAAAATCTTCATGGATGATTTCTCGATTTTCGGCACATCTTTTGAGTCTTTTTAAATCAGCTCGAAAGAGTTTCGGAAAGATGTGTTTAAACGAACTTGGTTCTTAGTTGGGAGAAGAGCCATTTTATGGTCCAGGAAGGGATTGTATTGGGCCATGTTTTGTCGAGTCATGGGATCGAGGTGGACCGAGCTAAGGTTCATGTTATTTCCACTCTACCACATCCCACGAATGTCAAGGGCATTAGATTATTTCTAGGGCATGCCGGGTTTTATAGGAGGTTTATTAAGGGTTTTAGTGACATTACCAAACCCTTATGTAACATATTGTTAAAGGATTTCCCGTTTGATTTTAATGATGAATGTGCAAAGGCCTTTGACATTCTGAAACAGAAATTAGTGGAAGCCCCGATTTTGCAATCACCCAATTGGAAATTGCCTTTTGAAATTATGTGTGATGCGATTTATTACGCGGCCGGGCTGTGTTGGGTCAACGGGTTGAAAAGAAACCCGTTGCCATATACTATGAGAGCAAAACCCTCTCGGACGCTCAATTGAATTATACCACAACCTAGAAGGAGTTGCTCGCGGTAGTGTATGCGCTGGATAAATTCCGTTCTTATATTTGGGGTAGCAAAGTAATTGTTTATTCTGATCATTCTGCTGTCAGGTACCTCATGGATAAGAAAGACACAAAACCTCAGTTAATCATATGGGTTTTGTTGTTGCGGGAATTTAATCTGGAAATCCGGGACAAAAAGGGAAAAGAAAATGTCGTTGCAGATCACTTGTCCCGGATTGTGTTAGAGGATGGAGACCGGGACGGGCCCATTAACGCGTCCTTCCCCGACGAGCAGATTTTGGCGGTTTCCCAAAACCCTTGGTTTGCTCATATTGTCAATTTTAAGGTTGCAGGTGATTTTCCCGAGCATTGGCCAAGGAGAAAGAAGAAACACTTGGTGTCAGAGGCGAAACAGTATATTTGGGATGACCCAGATCTGTTCAAGATTGGAGCTGATCAGATGATTAAGCGATGCATACCCGAGGAGGATGTTAGATCATTGTTGGAACACGCGCATACGCCTGCGTTTGGTGGTCACTTTAGCAGACAGAAAACCGCGAGAAAAGTGTTGACTAGTGGCTTTTATTGGTCAACATTGTTTCGGGATGCTCATGAGTTCACAACACGTTGTTTGAAGTGTCAACAACTTGGTAGTATCTCCAAGAGTGATGAGATACCCTTGAAACCGATCCTAGTAATTGATATTTTTGATGTTTGGGGGATCGATTTCATGGGCCCATTCCCGAACTCGTATGGTAATTTATACATCCTAGTGGCCGTTGACTATGTGTCTAAATGGGTCGGGGCGATTGCCACTAGGACAAATGATCACCTTGTAGTTTTTAATTTCGTTCAAAGCAACATATTTTTGAGGTTCGGAATTCCCCGAACTATTATTAGTGACGGGGGTTCTCATTTTAAAAATTTTAATTTGGAAAGTTGCTTAAACGATATGGGGTGGATCATAGAATTGCAACTCCTTACCATCCACAAACGAGTGGACAAGTTGAGGTTTTAAATCGGCAGATTAAACAGATTTTACAGAAAACTGTTCGGATGGACCGAAAGGATTGGTCAACTAAGTTGACCGACGCCTTATGGGCCTACCGAACCGCTTTTAAAACGCCAATTGGAACCACACCATATAGACTTATGTATGGAAAGGATTGCCATTTACCGGTTAAGATTGCACAACGTGCTTATTGGGCTACTAAAGAAGTTAATACTAGCTATGATGATGCAGGTAAAGCTAGGAAATTAGCATTGTCCGAGATCGAGGAGTTGCGTGATGAAGCGTACGAGTGTGCATCGGATTTCAACGCGAAAATGAAGAAGGTTCATGATGCGAAGATTCGGTTGAAAAGCTTTGAGATTGGTCAAAAAGTATGGTTATACAACACTAGGATGAAGCTTTTCCCGGGTAAGTTGAAGTAAGTGGACGGGCCCGTTTGTGATTGTTAGAGTTGGTAATCACGGGCAGTTTGAGATTGAGGATTTTGATTACCACATTCGAAAAATGGTAAACGACAATAGGTTGAAGCCATATTTGGAGATGGAGGATATTCACAAGATGGACAAGGAATCGGTGAGTTTCATTGTGACCTCGCCGGTTTATGAAGATCACATTTTAGGCATTGTCGAGCTGTAGACACGCAATTCAATGCTGACCGGGAGGCAACCCGGGGTTTGTAAGTGTGTTCCATTTTATTTTCTTTTTGTTGAGTCATTTTTTGACTTTTGTCTCGAGTTTTGTGCAGCAAATCCCATGTGTGGGGAGGTTTTGGTGAAGTGCAAGTCATGGAAGTTCGGTAAGCATTTAGTTAATTTCACGTCTATCCAGGTACGCATTGCAAATTCCGACTTCGGAAACGTGTTCAGGTGATGTCAGGATGTCGAAAATGACCGGGTCGGAAAATGCCCGACCCAAAATCAGCAAAAAAAGCTTTCTGTTCACTAGGGACCATCGCGCTACGCGATGGCACTGGACAGCTCACCATCGCGCTACGCGATAGTGGCTGGGACATTCCTGACGTCTGACATCATCGCGTAGCGCGATGACGCCAGACCAACCCCATCGTGCTACGTGATGGGGTCCAAATCCTAATTTTAAAAGATTGGGTCGCGCTACGCGATGCCCTTGTCTGTGACCCATCACGTTACGCGATGGGCCATGGATAATCTGAAAAAAGTATAATAAAAAAAGATAAATAAATAATAATAACAATATATAATAATATTTATATAAAATATTTATATATATCACCACCGTCCTTCCAGCTTTCCCCATCTCTCTCTCTCTACACTCACACCGCCATCTCTTCCTCTCTCATCTCCATAAACCACCGTCCACCATTGTTCCACCATCACTCACCATCGCCTTACCTCGTCGCCATCATCATCTTCATCCTTCATCAATGTTATCTCTCACCTCCACTCCCGTCACCAACCACCGCCGCCACTGCCATACCCACCACTGTCGGCCACCACTCGACACCATCGTCCACAGCCACTCTGTCCACCACTGCTATCTTGTCATAATTTGTTCACCTTATCCTCTATCATCATTCTCTCTGTCACTCACTCCGACTCTCGAGGTAAATGTTTGATTGATTATTAGTGCGTTTCTGGGTTGGATTTGTTTCTCTCAGTTAGGGAGTTAATCGAGTCTTGAACCGGGGTTAGGTTTCCATATTGATTTGAATTGTGGTTGGAGCCGATTTGTTAATATGCTAGTTCGGGAATTAGTCGAGACTTAGATTCAAGAGGTTTGAATTTTGGTTTCGGTGTCGGATCATTTAGGGTCGGGGTATTGGATTTCTGTTGCCGGGTTTTGGCAGGTTGGTTTATGGCGGGATTGATATTAGTCGGGTTGATTTTAAACGTTCGGTTACGGGCCGGGTTTCGAAATTCTAAAAAAAATATATATTAATATTTTATTATTTTAAGATTATTTTAATATAAAAAAACTTAATTTTAATATTTTAATATATATAATATCATAATAATATTTTAATTAATAATAATATTATTACTAATATTTTCTAATATATTAATATAATGTAATATTTTAATATATAATATAATTTAATAATATTTTATTATATAATATAATAATAATATAATAAGAAAAAAATTGGATTTCGGAACCCGAAGCGCCGGATTTTATGAATCCCGATGTGTGTTCTTTGTGTTGCACATTTTTCGAGACAGTAGTCAGTCATGTCTGTGTTAGCATCAATTGTGTCCGTTCGAGTAAGTTCATGTCGTGTCGAGTTTTCGAAATTTTGAGCGTTAATCGTAGTTGGGTTATCCGCCCGTACTCAATCTCCATTCGGGCGAAAAAACCTAGGTTTATTTTGGTTGTCATAAGATATCCTGATTTTTTCTCGTTTTTTGGTACCAGCTATTGATATTCTATCTTTATCGTGCAGTATGTCAGAGGGTTAGGGTTCTTTGGGAGGAGCCGCCGGGCGCAAGCGGTCGCGGGATGATGTGGTTCCTTTGCACGTCCGAGGGGAGTTCCAGATCCCCCGCAGTCCGTGGTGCGTCCACCACGGGTGATCAGGTACGATTGGGACGAGATCCGGATCACTATAAGGTTCGGGAGTTAATCATAGGGGACGGCCTTCAAATCCCTCACGTTATTCTCCTATTCACTCCTTTTTCGGAGGAGCAGGCCTTGTATCACCGTTTTATGGCGATGCAGCTGCTCCGACATAGGACGATCGACTGGACACTACTCAGTGTAGTAGGCCAGGAGAGGGCCGTTGTAAGATTCCGAATCCTGGGAATTCTACAGTTGGTAATCATACGGAAGTACTAGGTGAGACTAATATGCACGTTTAAAGAATTCCCAAAGTACTAGGTGAGACTAATATGCGCGTTTAAAGATTCCGACTACCAACACGACCCTTAGATACCCCCGAGAATAAAGAATTCCCAAATTACCCCCAGAAGTGCTAGGTGAGACTAATATGCGCGTTTAAGAGTTGTTTAGGCACTTAACACTCAACTCAACCCCGTGTGGACCCAATTTGATAAATTCACAGCCTACTAGCCCACACGACGCTACACGAGTTGGATGGGTCGGTAACTCGCACGCACAACGCACTAACTACTCAATAAATGCGAATTCGCTTTGTACCGACCCGTTTGAGTAACCGACAACCAATTCAGCCCCAATACCTTTAAAAATCAGTTTCTTACAGCCCACAAATTATACCGAGGCTACAACATTCGAATTGGTTGTTAGTTCCCTCAAACAACGCGCTAGACAGCATAATTCACAAACTAGTCAACCGAATTCTAGTTTTCACTTCATCAACAATTGACCAACCTAACGAACGCCAAAATTCACGATACTAAAGTATGACATACTAGACATACCTAGGAAGATTATGGAGCAAAACCCATAACCAAAACAGCCCCGGAAGTGCTTGAATGGACAGCCACCCGGTAAGCCTAAAACATGCGATTTAACGATCAATAAGCGAGTTATAATGACCAATTAAGGTGTAAAAGACTTGTAGCGATGATAAACTAACCTTGAATTGGGATTTCACACCTTAATCTTGGATGAAAAAAAAGAAAAATGGGGGTGTTGGAGCTGCCCTAGCTGCCGATCGGACCACAAGGAAGGGGGGTAGGGTTTTGATTATATTATGAAACTTTTACACTCTAGCCCCTCCAATTAGAAAGAAGTAACAACTAGATTAAAAAGTTAAATAATTTTAACGTACCGGAAAGATGAGAGGGTCATCGAGGAAAGCCGGATAAGTCCCGAGAGATGTACATACTTGACATGCTTTAAATCGTTTATCGAAAATTAACGGGCATTACAAGTTCACCCCCTTACAATGGGATTCGTCCTCAAATCCCGATGCGACAGGAACAACTGCGGGTAGAGTTTCATCATCTCGTCTTCGGACTCCCAAGTAGTCTCGGAACCCCTACGGTGCCTCCACTGCACCTTCACCTGCCTAACCACCTTATTCCTCAAACGCCTTTCCTGATGGTCAAGAATAGCGATAGGTTCTTCAACGTAGTTCAGTTTACTATCGAGCTCAATATCACCCAGAGGCACATGGGCCTCCTCGTCTGCCAAACATTTCCTCAAATGAGACACGTGGAAAGTAGGATGAATCCCAGCGAGCTCGTCGGGCAAATCCAGACTATAGGTTACCTCACCAACCCGCGACAAGATATGGAACGGACCAACGAACCTCGGACTATGCTTCCCTCTCTTACGAAAACGAATAATACCCTTCCAAGGTGAAACTTTTAACATAACCCGGTCACCAGCCTCAAACACAATAGGCCTTCGCCTTTTATCCGCATAGGACTTTTGATGATCCTGAGCGGCCTTCATAAAAGCCTTAATCTTATCAAGCTTCTCAGTCGTAGCCTCCACCACCTCTAAGCTACCCAACTGTTTTTGACCAATGGAGCCCCAACAGACTGGAGTCCTACACCTCCGACCATACAACATCTCAAACGGTTGCATCCCAATCATGGCGTGGTAACTGTTATTATAAGAAAACTCGACAAACGGTAAGTGACGATCCCAACTACCGCCAAAATCAATTACGCAAGCTCGCAACATATCCTCGAGAGTCTGAATGGTCTTCTCGGATTGACCATCCATCTGCGGGTGATAAGCGGTACTGATGAGGAGTTTGGTACCCATCTCCTCATGAAATTTCTTCCAAAACCTGGAGGTGAAACGAGTATCCCTATCCGAAACAATAGATACATGCACCCCGTGCCTAGAAACAATCTCACGAATAAACACATCGGCCAATTGCTCGGAATTATAAGTTTATCGATTCGGCAAGAAGTGAGCGCCCTTAGTCAACCTATCCACGATTATCCAAATGGTGTCATAATTACCCCTAGGAGTACGAGGCAGTTTAGTCACAAAATCCATCATAAAATGCTCCCACTTCCACTCAGGTATTTCCAGAGGTTGGAGTTTCCCAAAAGGCTTCTGGTGCTCAGCCTTGACTTGTAGGCACATCAAACATTTACTTACGTACTGAGCCACCTCATACTTCATCGCAGGCCACCAGTAATTCTTCTTCAGGTCTTGGTACATCTTGGTCGCTCCCGGATGAATGGAATAGCGCGACTTGTGTGCTTCATCCATTATTTTACTCCTGAAACCCCCGTACCTGGGTACCCATAGACGACCATCTTTATACTTCACCCCGTCACCGACGTCCTCCAACAACTTTTCCTAACCCCAAATACGCTCTGACATAATCCATTCCACCAGTAAAGCCTCATTTTGAACGTTGGCTATCTGTTTCAAAATATCGGGTTTGAGAATAAGCTGGTAAGGTTTCACACGAATAGGTTTCGGTCTCTCCTTCCAGCTCAACGCGTCGGCTACCACTTTAGCCTTACCGGGATGGTACATAATCTCCAGATCATAATCCTTAATCAATTCCAACCACCGACGCTGATGCATATTCAGTTCCTTTTGTTCGAAGAAATACTTTAAGCTCTTATGATCGGTATAGATAACACAAGGGACACCGTACAAATAATGTCTCCACAACTTAAGCGCAAACACAAATGCCGCCAGCTCCAGATCGTGGGTAGGATAATTCACCTCATGAGGCTTTAATTGCCGGGAGGCATAAGCTATGACTCAGCCCCGCTGCATCAGAACACACCCAAGCCCCTAGTAAGAGGCATCAGAATAGACAACTAGATCGCTAGTGACATCGGGTAAAGCTAAAATCGGAGCATGCATCAACTTGTTCTTTAATTCGAGAAAAGCCTCCTCCAGCTCGGTACCCCAAACAAACTTAACGCTCTTCTTGGTCAACTTGGTCAATGATGACGCAATTTTCGAAAAGTCGGGGATGAAACGGCGGTAATACCCCGCCAAGCCCAGAAAACTACAGATTTCAAACGATCCAGCATCGGCCTACACTCCCGGTTCATTAGATCCATGAACGCAGCCGGTGCGTTAGTCAAACCGAAAGAAATTCATAATGTCCATAACGAGTGCGGAAGGCAGTCTTAGGGATATCTTCCTCCCGAATTTTCAACTGATGATACCCGGACCTAAGGTCGATCTTCCAAAACCAACTAGCTCCTTGGAGCTGATCAAATAAGTCGACGATCCTAGGTAGAGGGTATCGGTTTTTCACAGTGAGTTTATTCAATTCACGGTAGTCGATGCACATCCGCATGCTACCGTCCTTCTTTTTGACGAACAGGAACGGGGCATACCAAGGTGAGATGCTCGGTCGAATGAAGCCCTTGTCGAGCAAGTCCTATAATTGAGCCATAAGTTTTTTCATTTCGTTTGGTGCCAGATGAGAAGGGGCTCGAGCAATAGGTTTTGCACCCGGCACAAGGTCTATCTGGAACTCAACCTCGCGATCCGGCGGCACATCTGACAAATCATCTGGAAACACATCCGGGAAATCCCGAACAATAGGAACATCACCGACGGTAGCCACCTCGGTTTTCAGGTATATAGCATATGCCAGATACACCCCGCACCCTCGCTACATCAGTGTTCCCTCCTTAAGCATGGATATGATATGTGGCGTCGCACCATTCCGATCACCAAAGACAGTAATTTGGGTCCCATCCGGGGCTCTTAGACGTACAAGTTTCTGACCACAAATGATCTGAGCATCAACACTCGCGAGCCAGTCCATCCCAAGCACCTCATCGAAACAGCCAAGCGGCATCAAGTACAGCCGCACCGGAAATCTATACCCAGACAACTCGATGGAACAACCTTCAATAGCCCTACACACCGAAACGGACTTTCCTGCGGCGACCTCAACCTCAAAAACATCGACTACGCGCTCGGGTAATTTATTCAACGTGAAACAGAAAGCGGTAGACACAAAACTTCTACTGGCACCCGAATCAAATAAGACTGATGCCTGTAATTCATCAAGTAAAAAGGTACCTAGAATAATATTACACTACTACTTAGCTACACGATCACACATACATTTCCGAAAGAATGAGAAATTATAAACGGTAGATTATAAAGATGAATATGGCAAAAAGTACCTGAAACAACGCCCGCATCATCCTTTGCCTCTCTTTTGGAGATGTTGAAGTCCCTCGCCCTGACCTTCGGCTTCTCTTCCACTTTCCCACTAGAGGAAGTCCCCTGACCGGACCCCCCCCCCCCCCCGCCCCCGCCTTGCTGGTAGGACAATTTGATGCCAAGTGGCCGGCCCCCTTACAGAAAAAACAAGTCAACGACGGACACTCGAAATGGGGGTGTCCAACCTTATCACATCGAAAACAGGAACCAGACCCAAGCTTACATTCCCCCTTGTGTGGTTTCCCGCACTTCTTGCATTTACCAAACGTCGTATCACTCTTAAAATCCGAAGTCTCAGTCTTTACCCTCTTCTCAGCCGAATTAAAGTTGTTTCCTCCGGGCCGCTTACCGTACGAATTTGAGTTCCACGTCTTCCTAGTCTCGGTCGGCGGTAACTTCTCTCTCTGATCATACAATGTGCCCGCTAGGGTAACCACCGAGTGAAACGAGCTCATGTCGGTGGTCACCACGCCCCTCCGAATATCCACCGGAAGACCCTTCACATACTTTTTAATCCTCTTGGCTTTGGGAGTAACCAGATCGGGACATAAACGAGCCATCTTATTAAACTTTGTGGTATACTCCCGATGCGTCATACTGCTCGCCTCCAAGGTCAAGAATTCCTGTTCAATCTTATCCAACTCGTGTGGAGGATAAAACTGATCAAGAACCAACATCTTCAACTCCTCCCAAGTCATCCCCCTAATAGAACGATCACCCATAGCCTGCGCCAGATTATCCCACCAACGCAGCGCTGGAACGAAACGAGGCAGTAGCATAAGTCACCATGCCTTCCCTTTTACACTTACTAACTCTCAATACGGCCTCCATCTCCCTTACCCACTGATGTGCTGCCAACGCATCCTTAGTACCATCGAAAGAAGGAGGGTCACATTTCTTAAAGTCTCCATACGAACAACCCCGGGTAGATACACTAATAGTTCGAACCTCGTCTTCATCCTCACTCGGCACAAACACCTCTTCTTCCTTGACTTGCGTCTCCTTACCCTTCCTTTCCTTATCCGAACTCTTACTAACCAATAATTCCTCCATGGCCCTAACGGCCTCAATAACGATCTCGGGAATGGCGCTATGGAGAACCTGATAAACCTCATCTGCGATTGTCGCGCGCATAGCAGGATCTAAGGCGGGGTTATCCCCCTCCTCATGAATCGGGGTCTCTTCCTGCTGGGGAGGGGGATTCTCACTCTCGGCCTCGGCACGTGGTTTACGACCATGGCCAAGAACACTAGGACAACCTCTCTTAGCTGCACGAATATTAACCATGACTCATCCCTACAAAGACAGAATTTTAACATGGTCCAGTACAAGTAGTATTTAGAACATGTAAGGTAAGGGTAAACTGCTAATGACGTTGATCAAGTGTAATTAGTTGTTTACTTTACCTGCCCATCCTAAGCACCCCCTGCCTCTAACCACGTTAGCATTCTATCTAACACTTAAGCAATTAATCATATAATGGAACTTTAAGAACTCAAAAGAATGATTAAACAATTAAAGTTACCTCTTGGCGTGCAGCTACTCGCGGTTGGCATATGTAGTCCTTTCTCTTACAGTTTTAGTCAAAACATTCGGGAATGCTCGGATCCCTCGAACCATGGATTTGATACCAACTTGTAAGATTCCGAATCCCGGGAATCCTACAGTTGGTAATCATACGAGAAACTTAACAAATTATTAAACCCAAGACAGTTCATTTCTTTTCAAAAACTAGTTCAGAGTATAAAATCAGCGGAAAATCATAAGTACTAAAACAAGTTCCCAAAACTCGGGAATTATGCCCAAAACCAAATTTAAATGTGTCTAGTAATATTTAAAAAGAAACAGTGTTCATTATTGGAATTCCCGACTAGATATGCCTTCAACCGTCCAAGTAGTCTCGAGCACGTCCAAGCGGTAAGCATCCTCCTCCTAACCTGAAACTCACATTAACATACTCACAAAGTCAGCTTGAGTTGAGTGAGTTCAAGTTTTAATAATTGACATTTATATAAATCATTCCAATAGTTTAGATAAAATACGGGATATGAGCAGTTAGGCCATAATAAATGATAAGTAGTCATACTTATATACCTATATAATTATATCACTATGCATAACATCAAAGTAATAACATCAGGGTCAAGCACACGTACAACCTAAACACGTAACATTCCATCCACCGTATGCAAACACAAAGTAGGCATACGCAAACATCCTTAGTCGATAACGACTAATTAACATCGCCAATCATTGGCCATAAAGTAAGACATGTATAAACATACGTATATATTATTCCAAGATATACCATACTACAAGTAAGCCTATGGGCCATAAGGTATCACATGTGTATGCATACTTAAATATCATCACAAAATATACCATAGTACAAGTGAGTCTATGCAAAATCATTTAAGCGGTTTATCAAGTAAAAACAGTTCGGTGTGTATGCTAGCCCAAAACTTGAAAAAAGTGAAAAGGGGCATCATGAACTCACCTGACACGAGGTACCAAGTCACCAAGAGCTAGAGGACCCCTAAGTAATTCCACAACTCATGCGCCTGTTGGATTATATACAATAGTTACTAACGATACCGAAGGGACTCGTTTATCCTACGAGGCTTTCTAATATGGTTCAAGTTACCTAAAGCCTCAACCTCACCAAGTCCGATTAAAACAGCCCCCGGGGCCTCATATCTACCAACACGACCCTTAGATACCCCCGAAAATAAAGAATTCCCAAATTACCTCGGAAGTACTAGGTGAGACTAATATGCGCGTTTAAGAGTTGTTTAGGCACTTAACGCCCAACTCAGCCCCGTGTGGACCCGATTTGATAAATTCACAGCCTACTAGCCCACACGACGCTACACGAGTTGGATGGGTCGGTAACTCGCACGCACAACGCACCAACTACTCAATAAACGCGAATTCACGTTGTACCGACCCGTTTTAGTAACCGACAACCAATTCAGCCCCAATACCTTTAAAAATCAGTTTCTTACAGCCCACAAATTATACCGAGGCTACAACATTCGAATTGGTTGTTAGTTCCCTTAAACAACGCGCTAGACAGCACAATTCACAAACTAGTCAACCGAATTCTAGTTTTCACTTCATCAACAATTGACCAACCTAACGAACGCCAAAATTCACGATACTAAATTATGACATACTATACATACCTAGGAAGATTATGGAGAAAAAAACTTAACCAAAACAGCCTAGAAAGTGCTTGAATGGACAGCCACCCGGTAAGCCTAAAACATGCGAGTTAACGATCAATAAGCGAGTTATAATGACCAATTAAGGTGTAAAAGACTTGTAGGGATGATAAATTAACCTTGATTGGGATTTAACACCTTAATATTGGATTGAAAAAAGAAAAATGGGGGTGTTGGAGCTGCCCTAGCTGCCAATCGGACCACAAGGAGGGGGGGTTTAGGGTTTTGATTATATTATAAAACTTTTACACTCTAGCCCCTCCAATTAAAAAGAAGTAACAACTACATTAAAAAGGTTAAATAATTTTAACGTACCGGAAAGATGAGAGGGTCATCGAGGAAAGTCGGATAAGTCCCGAGAGATTTACATACTTTACATGCTTTAAATCGTTTATCGGAAATTAACGGGCGTTATAGCCGTCCGGCCTATGCTGAGCAGACGGTGGGTCCAGGTCCTCACATGTGACTTGGCACAGTACGTCGAGCTCGCACGTGAGTTTTTTTCTACAATTCGACACGTACCCACCAATTTCTTCGAGCCCCATGCGTTGTCATTTGCCCTTGGCCGGCGTACATTCGAGATGTCCGTACCCCAGTTCGCCGTAGCCACCGGCTATTACACTGCGGAGGAGGTGCTGACCCCGGAGTTCCTTACGAGCATCCGGGGTTATACTCTCCGATCGCAGACCGATCGGGATTTTTGGCTGACCGAGGCCTAGTTGGACCAGTTCTGGGCCACGATAGCAGATGGGGCCCACTCGGGCACTGTTGTCTAGTCGTCCATTCGGGACGCCGTCCATCGCTAGCTTTATCGAGTTGTTTCCTGCTCTATCATTGGCCATCATTCGGGCCACGAGAAATGCAACAACATTGATCTATTTTGTTTGCTATCGATGATTGCCATCCGGGAGGCCAATATAGCGACGCTACTTCTCGCGTCGTTCTCCCGGAGCCGTGCATGGCAGGACCTGTTAGCCCAGTTGGCTATGGGACCGTAAATTACTCGTATCACAGAGCTCCTGGGGGTGTACGACCGCTATCCACGTGATTATTTTACCCCAGGGCCTGTTTTGACCCCATATGCATTGGAGGATGCCCGGAAGACCGGGTTCTGTGAGCTTTACAATCCACCTGCTTTCGTCCCGGTCCGATAGGGCCCTCAGGCACCACCACCTCTAGGGATAAACGCAGCTGTCACACTTTAGATGGGAATTCCGTATCCTCTCCGCCAGCCACAGGATCTAGCAACATTAGAGACATTACAGCAGCAGCAGGTGGCGATGCAGATGGAGATGCTGGCCCACATGGGCCGCCAGGACGAGTATTTCCGCATTTTATTTTCTCATCTGCAGGTACCGATCGCAGCATCCTTACAGATACATCAGCAGGCTGGAGATCAGGCGAAGGCGTCAGGTTCGGGTCAGGCAGCTAATCAGCCTGACCCGGCAGGAGATGATTAGACGGCAGCAGACGCCGGTTACTATTTTGGGTTGTTTTTCCTTTTATTTTGTTTTTATCAGCTGGCCTGTATAATATTATATTATATTTGGGAGAACATGTCTGGGTAACCGGTTGGGTAACACTTGTGTATATATCTTGTGCTGTTTGTCTGCTGTGTTTGATTTGTATATTTGTATATTTGTATATTGGTTTATATTTGTGTTTCTTTTGGAACTTTGTGGGTGTGTTCACTATAAACCCTCACGAGACCTCACTCGTCCACATGGGCTACCATGGGGTTTAAAGGGCTTGTTGCATATGCTAAATGCAACCGTGATTCCTACGAAAGTGAGTTAGCTTTTTTTTATTATTTTTAATTGGTTAACAAAATTTTTTATGAAACTGACTAACTCGGCTCGGTAATGCTTTTATAATATAATATTAATTCTCAAAATACCTATGTCTTATACTTGTGATTGGTTGCTTATACATGTCTCAAGATTTGTGCAGATGTGGTTAGTCGGTATTGGTTAGTAATGGAGACGTGTGTCACGAGTATGTTGAGAGTTGTGGGCCGAGTTTAGCATTGCATTGTCATTATTATCAGGTGATTTCGGTTTCATAAACTATTTTTGTTATTTTTATTTTTAGTTTTTAGAAATGTAATTGTATAATTTGCTTAAACCCATTTGTTCCCCGAGTTTTAAGTAGTTAAACTGTCAGTTCAACCCCGTTCCCCAAATGTTCTTTAATTGTTTATTATTTTAACATTGAGGACAATGCCAACCTCAAGTGTGGGGATGGGGGGAAAATTGAAATTTTTGCCCGATAGTACCTCGAACAGTATTCAGAAACCTAAGTTATTAACTGTTAATTATTGCTATTAATGCCAAGTTAGAGGTTTTTGGTCATGGTTGGTTTTTCTGCTTATCGATAGTTATCCCGACAAGTGTTTTTAAAATGAGAAGTTGAAAATGGAATCGTTTAGGCGGGATAACGAGTCAAAGGTACGGGTATACATGTTTCATATAGGCATCCCTTATTTCCAGACATATTGTTAGATTAGCCCCTATACTTAATACACATATTATATAATAGATATAAAATATGTCTTGGCACTGATTGAGGGAAACCGGTATGTTTTACAGAATTAGAACTTGCTTGTCACATGCTTATCGAGATCTTAATACGACCACCTGTATGGAGATTGGGACTTTAGAAAACCCGTTCCATACATAATTCCCTACTAAATAAATTCCTTAACCGACATTATCCTTTAGGAGCCCATTTGGACCTTTTACCTTTTCATTTACTAAACCCACATTACACACCGATTCAGCCTTGGCCTTTACTGTTATATTTTTACCCGTGTGATGAAATCCAGTTCGTTATCGAGTCGTATATATTTCGAGTTGTACTTAGTCAAACGAGTTGTAAAGTTGTGAAGTCAGAGTTGTAATTATCGATGTTGAAAAAAATTCAGCACAAAGACAAAAAGAAGTTATCAGTTTAGTATTTCATTTGTAATTAGCAGTTGAGTATGTAAATAGTTGTCATTTGTGTAATTAGTTCGTTTGTATTGCGAGTTTGTATAATGGTTTGTTTAACTGGGTTTCATCCACCTGAGTCACTAAATAAGCCTAATCCGCACCCAAACCTAAGCCTCAGCAAAACCCTTAGTCCGAGTCTTTATGCAACTGGTGCTTAATGGGTGTAGATAACACTAACCTGCAAGCATATTAAGTTGTAACTCATATTAGTTATTTTGAGGGCAGAGACATATACTAGCACATCTTTTGCTAGTCCATATATTAAACCGAGAGGAGTGTTGATAGTGTGAGGGGTGTGAACATGTATGCCCTAACCGGAAACAAATTACACTTGTCTGGACGATTCTTGGGTTTTATTGTAGCATTAACTTTATTTGTGGGTTGTCAATCTAGAAAGTGTCAATCTGGGAAACTGCGTATGACCTTAAACCTTGCTAGTATTAATGGTGATAATTGATTGACCTATGATGGCGGTTAACGTTTACTTTAGAGTTTTCCTTGAGGGCAAGCAAAAGATAAGTGTGGGGATGTGATGTTTGGTTTATTTGAACGTATATTATCTTGTTAACTTAGTTGTTTTATTCGTTTAGTTTAGGAACTTTGGTACTTCATACGTGTTTATTGTATTTCAGGTCACAGGTACTTAACGCGCTTAATTTGGACCTGTACGAGCACGAAATGAAGACCCGGGATATCCAGCACGCGAACCGAGACACATTTTTGGATCTGCTGAGTGAAGCGACCCATCGCGTAGCGATGGGTGTTGAAGGTGGCGCGATGCCCTTTAATATAATTTAATCCGTTGACTTTTGGTCCATCGCGTAGCGCGATGGACCAGGACAGGAGACAATCGCGCTACGCTATGGTCCCCACAGTCGTGAAAGTTAGGGTTTGTATTTATATCTCATTTTGACGACCCTAGATGCTATCATTGAGTTTACGGAGCATTTTGAGAGAAGGAGAGCAACCTACCATCACTTCCATTCAACTCAAGGCCATAGATATGATCCAAATCATCATAATCGAAGACCGAGAGATGCCGAGACGCGGCTAGATCCTTCAAGTCATACCCGGGATGTAGAGTATTGTATTTAACAGTTTTTCTCATGTATTAAGAACAAATTATTTGTAACCATCTTTGATTAATCTATAAGTATTGATGTCTGGTATTATTGTGCACTCAGTCGGTTTAGGTTTATTTCGATCAGAACGATTAGTTTGCCAGTTGCTATGATAATTGCTTATAGGATTGTTTTGACTAGTTTGAATATGATGAAGCATACGTTTGCCCTTAATTGAGTCACACTGGCATGGACCGTTTGATAACCAGTGCCGTGTGTTAGCGAACATGGATGCCTAAGGTTTATCTAGTTAGTCAATCTGAGTTGATCATTAATAGTTAATATGTTAAGTTTCATGAGATTGTTGTTAGTTTACTTACTTGAATTCGCGGATGTGATTTGCGTTGTTTGATTGATTGAATACTTGATTAATTGTTCATTTCTTATAAAACCAAATTGTTTGCTAGTGTGATCAGCACTTTGATATAGTTCACTTCATAATGTTAGGAATCGATTTCACTGCACACAGACCACATACTCCTCGTGGTTCGACACCCTACTTACCCTAGCTTGCTTAGGTGATTAGGACACTGATTTACTTGTTTTTGACTAGATAGCGACAGTCTAGCATTAAAATGTGGGGATGTGATGTTCGGTCAATTTGTACATAGTTCGTGTGTTTATTTTACTTGATTTAGTTGTTTATTTCATGAACTTTGGTACTTCATATGTGTTTGTTATATTTCAGGTCATAGGTGATTAAAGCAGCTAATATGGACCTGTACGAGCACAGAATGAAGACCCGGGATGATGTGTGATAGTGTATGGTCAAAACCTGAGGATTTGGGTAAAAGTTGATTTAAGAGTATCATATGCTGAAAACAGAGTATCATATGTTGTAAATAAGATGAGCATACATCAGGAGTTTTTAAAGTATGGTTTGTTGATTTAGAGTATCATACTCTAAATTTAGAGTACCATTTGCGAGCCAGAGTACCATTTGCTGAAACTAGAGTACCATATGCTAGACTAAATAAAACCACGTGATTCGCAAATTTAAAACCTTATATAAGGAAAAAGTTAGGGTTTGAAAAAAAGGGATCTTTGGAAGCAGTTACCACATCATTTTCAGAGCAAAAGAAAAGTATCCTATCAATTCCAATCATCTCTACTTCACCTACATGATCCATAACATTGAAATTGAAGACCGAGAGATGATGATCTGCTGCTAATCCTTTCGAGTCATACCAGGGATGTATAGTTTGTGATCTTTTAGTTGTTTTCTCATGTACTAGAACAACTAATTGTAATTACCTTTGTGTTAATCTATGAGTATTGATGTTTAGTATGTCCGTGCATTCAGTCGGTTTAGGTTTTTGTCGATCAAAACGATTAGTTTGTCGGTTGCTATAATAATTGCTCGTAGGATTGTATTGACTAGTTATTTGCAAGGAAGCATACGATTGCCCTTAGTTGAGTCACACTGGTAGGGACCGTTTGATAACCAGTGCCATGTGTTAGCGATCGTGGATGCCTAAGGTTTAATTTGTTAGTCAGTCTGTAGTTGACACGAGATAATTAATCTGTTAGGTTGCATGAGATTACTGTTAGTTACTTACTTGAATTTCCGGGTGTGATTTGCTTTGTTTATTGATTAAATCTTTGATTAATTATTTGCTTGTTATTAAAACCAAATCAATTGCTAGTGTGATCAACACTGTTAAGTGAATTACTTCATAATTTTAGGAATCAGTTTCACTGCACACTGACTACATACTCCTCGTGGTTCGACACCCTACTTACCCTAGCTTGCTTAAGTGATTAGGAACACTGATTTACTTGTTTTTGACTTGATAGCGACAATCTAGCATCAGACGCCTAGAAACTACTTTTTTCTTTTTAAACCTACTACTTTGAAAAAAAATATCTATATTGCGACTATTTCAACGTCGACTTACAACTCACAAAGAAGTTTCATACAAATAAACAAGTGTTTAGACTTCTTATCAGTATATTCAATGTCTTGCTTGAAGATTGATCATTTTTCTATATTATTAGCCTTTTTATAAATATTTTGCATTATAGTTAAAAGATTACTTAAGTTTTAACATCCATATATGATTAGTTACATATTTCATGGTTTTCTTTATTTTATCTCTATTAAAAATCTATAATATATATAAACGAAACCCCTAAAATCCTACGTGTCATAATGTGGTCGATTCTCCTTTTTTATGGAAGCCATCAGATTGCTTAATTTTTAAATGGAGGCCTCTCATTGATTTAACCCAAATTCATGGGTATGGGTCTTACCAAAACCAGATAGCTCTTAAACGGGTTATAAAATCTCATTAGATTAAAAATTAATCTTACCAATTATTTGATATGAAAATCCTATAAAATAGGGATATGCTAAAATTTAATATCCAATTTAAAAAGAAAAAGATATTATTTATAATTAATAAACAATTTTATAGTAAAAACATAAGCGGGTCATGGGTCACCAAATCCAAGTAGCTTTTAAACGGGTTATAACAAATCATTTATTTATGAAACCCTTTCATCATCATCATGAAACCCTAAGTATATTATTAACTTTTTTATAAAATCCAAAAAATAAATATTAAAAAACGAAAAATATAAAACAACCATTCTCTCAAGCCATCAGATTGCTTTATTTGTAAATGAAGGTTTCTCACGCATTTGACCCGAATTCACAGGTAAAGGTCTCACAAACTCAGATAGTTCTTAAACGGGTTATAACATCTCATTATATTAAAAATTAATCTCATAAAATATTTGATATGAAAATCCTATAAAATAGGGATATACTAAAAATTAATATCCTATTTTATTTTAAAAAAAAGATATTATTTATAATTAAGAAACAATTTTATAATAAATAAAATAAACGGGTAATGAGTATCACCAAACCCAGATAGCTTTTAAACCGGATTATAACATATCATTTATTTGTGAAACCATTTTATCATCAAGCCTCAAGTATATTAATTATTAACTTTCTTACAGTAAATAAAATTAAAATCTAAATATATATATATATATATATAAATATTAAAAACGAATAATGTAAAATAACCCCCGTAATACGGGAGGATAAAATCTAATGATTAATAATCTAGTTTAATAAGTATCACTTTAGATATATGTTATATCACCAACATGTTTTAGATGTGAAGGCCGTGGATGAGGCCAAAACTCCACACTTAACAAACATAATAAATAAATTTATTAAGTTTTTTTTTATTTTCCTTTTCATTTGATCTTGATTAAAGGTAAAAGTTTGTTCAACATATGTAGTTTTCGAATTGTATCGAACAAATTCGGTAGTTGTCCTGTGACACGTTTTAGAAATGGGTTGATCAATCATACCCACCGGCCACATGTGAGCAAATAAAAAAGCGAAAGAAAAATAAAATTCAACAACAAGCATTGTGTAAGATTCTGTACAAAAACTAAGAGAAACTGGAATGCTGCTAAAAGAGAAAATGTGTTCTATATAAAATAAAGGTTTTGATGATCTTTTTTGTGAAATAAAGAGAGGACATAATGTCATACTAGGGTGCAAACTATATGAGTTGTTCACAAGCTACTCGAGTCTGGATTGATTAAAACCTTAAAACGACCGGAGCTTTTTTGAGCTTTTCTAGCTCAAGCCGAGCCCGAGCCTCAAAGAAAGCTCGTTTAGTTATCAAGCTCGAGCCTTGTATGGGAAGCTTGTTTAGGCTCGTCGAGCCTTAATGAGCTTTATGTATTTTTGAGTTTTACCTCTTTTGGACTTACAAGTATTAAGTTAATACTCCATAGTCGAGCTCCAGCCGAGCATTGGCTCGTTTAAGGTACAAGCTCTAGCCGTGCTTACGTTCGTTTAAGGTTTTTTCTCAAAATATATAAAAATAATTAAAAAAATGTATGTAAATTAATTAATAAATAATAAACAAGCTGAGTTTGAGCTTGGAAAACCAAGTCACGAGCCGAGCTCGAGCTTTAGAGAAAGAGCTCTAAATGAGTCGAGCTCGAGCTCGGCTTGACTTGGTTCATTTACACCCATGCTGCAATCAGTGACGGATTTAGAAGAAAACTTCAGGGGTATCCCAAATTTTTTTTTAGAGCTAGTGGGGCCAATGATGGGCCCGGCCAAGAACTTTTATTATGGGGTCAAAAGTTTTGAGAGCTCGGTTGTCTACCCAATGTTTTAAAAATAGTATAACTGGTTCAACCAGGGCTGGGTCACATAACCAAAAGATAAAAACAAATTATATTACAAATACATAACTCAATTACGTCAATCGCGAGGGCCGAGGGGCAACGAGACGAAAGAGCCTAGAGTCGAGAGCAAGTGCAATGATTTAAGTATACAATATAATATGAATAACTTTTATATATGATTATTATATAGAATAAATGAGAACTTTGGCGACGTAATAGTATTATTGGTTCACGTGGCGTGATGAGATTGGCCAAGTAGTTTTTTATTATTTTATATTTGATAAAGAAATGGTTATTCGCTGACACTCACTGCCGCAACACTTGGTATCGCAACGCTCGGGTTTTATTAACACCCCGGTTTTACCAACCTTTTGTGTTTGTGTTTTATTAACACCCCGGTTTTACCAACCTTTTGTGTTTTAGTTCTAGTAGCGTAACGAACGCAAACGAAATCAACAAAATTTGTGTCGACTTACCGCCTCAGCCCCCAGCATTGAAAACACTAGGGTTTTACAGACTCACCATCTCAACACTTGGTACCTAAAACACTTGGATATTACATACCCTTTTGTTTTAGTTTCGGTACTGTAACAAATGTAACCGAAATTGACAAATTCGTATCGACGAATGCCCAGGACCGACAAAGCTTCTGTTTTACCAGCGTTTGGGTTTTACCGACCTATCGTCGTCATAACGAAAGCGAACCGAACGTTGGTTTTTTTTAATGTTTTAGTTCTAGTACCGTAACAAACGTGTTGGAAACTATCCGAATTTGCTTAGACTCACCTCCTCAACTCGCGGTATTGATAACGATTGGGTTTTACCAACACTCGAGTTTTACCGACTGACAGCACCCCATTAGTCCACCTCAATTTTTATAATTTTTTTTTACTTCAGGTATAATAATGGATGTAAATGAAACGGACCAAATTCGCATCAATTTACCACATCAACGCTTAGAACCAACAATATTTGAGTTTTGCCACTGTCTGTGTTTTACCACCCTGCCCTGCCACAACGCGCCGGGTAAAATTCTAGTTTAATATAAAACGAGACTATACTTATATATAACCAAAGAAAACTATTTTCATTATATACTTGTGCACAATATAAAATATATAAAAAAAATAATATGTAGTTACTTAGGTGTGCATAGTCAAAACCAAAAGTTAATTTAACTGTATCACAGTGTATTATTTTTACATTTGATATTGTATAACTTTGATTTACTAATTTATAAATGAATAAATAAAATATAAAAGTAAAAGTAATATATCATAAATGAAATAAAAACAAGAAAAGTGAGTAGAATATGTGACAAATTCAAGGAAAGAAACGAAAGAACGACTTTCTTTTAAATAAATATTTAATAGCTTTTTCATTTTAGGAGAAAAGGCAAGATTAAAATGAGTAGACAAAAATAGTAGACAAAGCAAATGAAGGCTTTTTATTAAATATATACTAAATAGTTAAGGGACCTTTAAACAATAAATATCTTTATTCTCTCATCTCCTGCCTAACTTACCGCTGCAACTTCATCTTAGCTAGAAAAACAAGATTCCAATAAATTTCTTATGTAATGTGGTCATCTATTTTTATAGTAGGGGTAATCTACACGTAAAACTAAGAAGAGAAAAAAAATTCGGCACTAAATTGGCACTTCGCTGAAAAAGTTGAAGGGTAACCCGGGCAACCCTTGAGCTCTTCATAGATCCACCCCTGGCTGCAATGCAATCACCAAATTTTTATACAGATTACCATGAGAGGAGAGTTCTTGAATGCTACCAACTATAACCAAGATTTTGACTGAAGTTTACATGATATGTATGGAACATGGCAAAGGATCACCAAATGAAAAAAAAAAGTTATCTTTTATAACGTTTTTTACTCTCGTAGCGGCGTGTAAGCATTAATTCAATAACTTGCCTCTCAAAGCCTAACTTATACAATACTCTAGTCTCTTTCTTTTTCTTCTCATTTTAAGTAACATGTACTCTTGATTAAAGACAAAAGTGACACTTTGTTTCAACATAAGTAGTTTTTGAACAACAAATTCGGCACCTTGAAGTAAATGCTATCCATATGAGAGAAAAAAACCCGACCCGTTTTAGAAATGGGTAGTACAATTATGGATCAATCATAGGCATAGCAAATAAAAATACCAAGTTTTCTTCTTTCTGCTAAAGAAATCAAAGGCTAGCTCAATAAACAAATGAATCTTGATTCTTGAACAGTAAAGTTTCAATTTTTAATTATAAAATGCAATCAAATTTCCCAAAGCCTCTGTTACCCCTTTCTTTAATCCCAAAACATCAACACCAAGCTTTGTGTAAGATTGTTTCATGTGCCAACAATAATAATTCTTCTTCATCTTCTTCAGCAGCAAATAAACATGGGTTTAAGCTTCTGGGTCACTCTATTGATGATATCAAATCAAGAATAAATGATTTTGATGGCAGTGAGTATGCTTTCTCTTTCTCTTTATTATGTAATTTAATTCAACTGTTTGCTGAATTATTGTTCCTGTTGATTTATTTGTACTGTTATTAAGATTTTGCTTGTGGGTTCGGTTGAAATTGAAATTATTGTTCTTGTTGATTTTGCTTGTCGGTTCCTAAATTCAGGCTCTTTTAGTAAAAATAATATATATATTTTTTTAAAATTGTTTATACAGTTGAGCTGCCCTTATTGATCTTGATCAGAACCCTTTTTAGGATAATTTCAGTTTCGCAAAAATCCAAACTTTAGGTTCAAAAAGTTTGTGGCTCGCTTGAAGCTCACATCTAAACGATCCGGCTCGGCTCGATTTCTAAACAAGCCAAGCTCAAGCCAAGGTTGACTCGGCTCGTGGCTCGGTCTCTGCTGGGCTCGCTAGCTCCGCTTGTTGGCTCATGTAGATTAAATCCTAATTTTTAATATATAGTAATAACAATAATCTACCAAAAAAAGAAAAAAAACAATAATACATATATTATGCCACTCGAGCTTTAAAACATTTTACAAAAATAAAAAGTATGATCTTATAAATTCTGTAGTTATAAATTTTATGTAATTGTTGTTAAAATTATATTTTTGTCGTTTATATATCAATATCTGTAATAAAAATAATAATATTAACAAGCCAAGCTCGTAATAAAAATTAGCAAGCCAAGCTCGAGCCATCTCGTTTAAGTTCGAGCTCGATCCCGAGCTCGCCCTGACTCGGCTCGATTACAGCCCTAGTTCAATTTGGTTTAGCTTCAATCTGTGGTCCCAAGTGTTATTGTGATTGTTAAATTTTAGGACCCTTTTGTATAACAAAGACCATAAATGGAGTAACCATGAATAAATTGTTGTTAATCAACAAAACGATAATCTAATTTGTAGGTTCCCTAAAACTTTTTTATGTATTTAGTATAATAAACTTATGCACATACATGGTTGGATGTTAAAGGTTCGGTGCAAGATGCATTAAACATTTGGGTATCAAAAACAACAAACTTTTTGAATGAAGTGGCTTCTCCACTTGTCAAGAATGTTCACGATAAAAATCACCCAACGGGAAATGCGTATGAGCTCGGTGACATGGACGAATTCTTCATGGCGGAGCAGACTATTGATGGCCGGACGCCTGGTGGCAATCTTTCATTGGCTGCTATCGTTTCCGTTGAGCAGTTTAGCAGGTGTGCATAAGTTTCTAAGTTGCTATTCATTAGAATCAATTTCAAAATATTTAAATTTAATTTAATTATGGGTAAGAGTGTTAGTGAGTCAACTCAGCTTGACCGGCCCGTTTTGAAAACAAAAGCCAATGAAAGGTTTCTAACATTTTGTATGCAGGATGAATGGGTTGACTGGGAAGAAAATGCAACGAATCTTTAAAGCACTCGTCCCTGCACACGTGTCTAATGATGCACGTAATTTGGTGGAATATTGTTGCTTTAGGTTCTTGTCTAGAGATAGTTCTGAAATCCATCCTTCCCTTAAGGTTTGTGGGTCTCATTTATTATATTAATTATCTGTTCTTATGTTTCATAATTCAAGCTAGAAACTTTCGTTATGATCTTTTAAGAGAACTAGAAGTAGCAATTTCTATCTATTTACATATAGATTGGTTGATTTTGGTTATTGTTTCGTCGGGTCAAGCGGGTGAAGCTAAAACTTTGACTAAAAATGAACTGGGTCAAATGAGTTGAAAGTCATTCAAAGTGTATTGAATGTATAAAACTTCCTAGATCACTTAATTAAGAAATGGGTGTGTAGACTTTGGGGTCATATTGACTAAATTCAGTTTTCAGAACAAATATCAATTTCCTATATTTGTTGTAAGTTTTAACATTATATGTGAATCTTTGTACCACATGCTACTATCAGGAAGATTTTTGTGTTCAATTTGTTACATGATCAGTGCCAATTTTTTTTATTCCAAAAGTCAAATGTTTGACAACAAAAAATACTATACACCTCTTTTTACGCATTTGGACTAACTATTACCATAAACTTTGTTATTATGATAGGAGCCGGCGTTCCAAAGACTTGTATTTGTAACAATGCTTGCATGGGAAAATCCATACACCAACAAAAAGGAATCCCGGGGTTCAATTGGAGAGAAAGCTTCATTTCAGGTTCATTTTTCTGTATGTAATCATCCCTATTGTTCTCCACTAATTATCTTACTTTTGATTCTATAATTAGAGTGAATATATGCATGTTCTTTGTGAGAAGTTTCCAAGAATTTTGTGCATGTTTCATCTCTATGTCGCATTTTAAAAAATGTATTTTTTTTTATTGAAGAGAAAGCTTGTTGGAGAAGAGTCTTTTGTCCGAATTGCCCCGGCTATCTCGGGCCTAGCGGATTGGCCAACGGTACATAACCTTTTCAAAGCTCTTTCTGGTGGCCAAAAAAGCATCTCCTTCCAAGTGTGGTCCAAATATATTGATGAACTTCTCAAGTAAGCTTCTCATTAACTTTTTTTTTTTATTATCGGTTAAATGACTAAACTACCCCTCAACTATTACAAAACAAGGAACTCCGAGAACCAAAGTACATTGACATCCATAGGCAAAGCAGTAATTTTGGATTAAAGCTTTTTTAAACTGAATATGTTATTTATTTAATGTAAAGGTGTCAATTTCAACATCATTTGTACAAACGGGTCAAATCTGGTTGCATTTGTTTGATAACGGGTCAAATTAGTTGAAAGGGCATGTATTCATATTTCAAATGCTTTCAAGTTTCAACATCTCAAAATGTTTTATTTAAAGAAAGTTATATTTTTATGTTAATAACATAGTTTTTGCAGTCATCTAATAAAACTAACTATTTACAATATTCAAAAATATTGGATGAAAAGATGTTGGCCCGTTACCTGGACTTCCCGTTTCACCACCTCTTTTTTCAGAAGTCAGTTACTACTTTCAGTTTAAAGTTTTCTTGATCTCCTACTGACAATTAGTTCTTTGACCCTTACTCCCCATTGGAAGAGTTTATGAGGGAAGGAATTCATACCATGTGAAAGAAATCACTCAAATTTCCGGGGAACAAATCTTATGTCTTGGATCTTGCCGGAAGAGACCCGTTCTTAAATGGGAGAATAACATCGCGTGGCCCGGAAAATTAACGTTGACCGACAAAGCACTTTACTATGAGGTATATGAATATATCTCGTCTCACTTTACATAAAGTTAAATGGTATTATTATTATTATTATTATTTTATTATTATTATTATTATACTTCGTAAGCATCTAGTAATGCACCTGCTTACAAAATGTTGTAGGCAATTGCGCTTAAGGGCCAAGTGGATGTTATTAGGATGGATCTAACAAGACCCGGTGCACAGGTTGAGAAAACACGGGTTGGACCATTCGGGTCTGATCTTTTTGACTCTGCTGTCTCGGTTACCTCCGGTCCAGAGTGAGTAAGCTTCAACAACTCATCTCCTCATTTCTTCACCATAGAAATATCTCAATTGTGAGATCTTAATTTAAGATTTTGACCCGTGCACTAATGAATTGATCATTCAGGTTGTATTTGATGTCTAATTGGTAGTAAACGAAAAAGTTAGCTAAAGAGGTAACAAGTCAAATGGGTCAAAATGTTACATTATTATTGAAGTAATATAGTTAGTTATGTAATCTTATTTGACACTCCAATTTTTCTTTAAAAAATTCTAAACTTATTCAAAAATATGTTTGGGCCAACCCAACCCGACTCTTCCAAAAAAGCATGTTTTGACCCATTACACGACCTTTATAGTTTTGTAATCTTATTTGACACTCTAATTTTTCTTTAGTAAATTCAAAATTCACACAAAATTATGTTTGGGCCAATCCGAAAAAAAAAAACAAAAAAAAAACGTGTTTTTAACCCGCATAAAAACATGTTTTAACCCATTACATGACCTCTGTAATTTTGTAGTCTTTTATAACACAACAAAATTCAAAACTCACCAAATTATCACCAAAACCGTACCCGTTTTGACCCATTACTCAATCTCTATAACTAACTTAAAATCATCACCAAATTATCAGGTCTAAACCATGGGTACTTGAATTTGTGGATTTGGGAGGTGAAATGAGGCGAGACGTATGGTATGCTTTCATCAAAGAAGTCATATCTTTATACCAGTTCATAAGAGATTTTGGACCCGAATATGGTGATCAATCTTTAAAGCATATTTACGGTGCGCAAAAGGGTTATTCACGAGCCAAAACTTACGCCATTAACGGGATTGCACGACTCCAAGCTCTTCAATTCAGTAAAAAGCTCTTAGATGAACCTACAAAACTTGTCCAATTTTCATATTTACAAAATGCACCTTATGGAGACATAGTTTATCAAACACTAGCAGTAAATTGTTGGGGTGGACAATTAATTACAAGATTTGAGGAAACCGAGTTTGATGATGATGATATGCGATCGAATGCTTATAACGGTCATGTGTACGATTTTGATGGTGGGGTGTATTTAAGAAAGTGGATGAGACATTCATCATGGAATTCTAGCGCTTCTATTGCTTTTTGGAAGAATAGTTTGATGAAACACGCGCTTGTCTTGAGTAAGAACCTTGTGGTTGCGGATAAGACGTTGGTTGAAAAGGCGGCGGTTATGTGTCGGCGTAAGTATGCTGAGGTGGAGAAGACACAAGCTACTATTGATGCTGCAATGATTGAAGGGATTCCCAGTAATATTGACCTTTTTAAGGTTGTAATTCTAGCTAATTGGTACTCCTTTTTGGTGTGTACATGAGTCGGTTTTGGGGTTTTTGAAAACCGTTCAGTTCCGGTTTTCACAATGGGTTCGATTCGGTTTCAGATTTTTGGGTATGCCATTTGGCTTAAAATTTTTGGGTTGATAAAAATTTGTCCAAAATCATAAGTTTGGGCCTAATTTCTTTTAGTGATTGATTGATTTACTGTTACGCATTTGGACCAAAAATTTTTAGGCTACACCATTTAGTAATATTTTACAGATTACTTAGCATTCAGAAATAAAATCATAAATTTAATAGCAAAAGTCGGTATTTTGGTTCTTACTGGTTCGATTCAGTTATAAAAGTGGGTTTGGTTTTTACGATAAAAATCATAAAAATCAAAGAGTCGTCTTGGGTTGAATTCTGTTATGTCAGTTATTTCGGTTTTGGGTCGGTGGCACACCCCTAGACCGGTGTCCTTGTCAATTGCAACTTCAACTTCTTTGATCACCTTTTCAGATAAGAACCACATATTTGGTCTGATTTGTCTTCTGGGTAATCAGTTTCCATAAAACCCTCAAAAGTTTAAAAATTTTAAGCGCTTTTTTAGCATAAAAAATCAGCATTTGTTTCACACACCATTAAAGGGACAGAGGAAGTTCTGCAATATATGACAAAGTAGTCGGTATTGTTGTTATTATCATTATTGTTATTATTTTATTTATTTAAAAAAAAGGTCTTGTTCAGTTTTAATGTTGGTTTATCACATTGGTTTAGGAGCTCGTGCTTCCTTTAACAGTCGTTGCCAAAAACTTTGAAAAACTTCGACGTTGGGAAGAGCCTCACTTGACCGTATCTTTTCTTGCATTTGTATACTCGCTCATCTACAGGTAAAACGCATAAATGAAGTCTATTTTTTTATATATATATTAAAGTTTCATTTTTCTTGCATTTTTTAGGAATTTATTGTCATATGTGTTCCCTATGAAATTAATGGTATTGGCAACAAGCATGTTGGTATTAAAAGCGCTCAAGGAGCAAGGCCGCCTCGGAAGAACTTTTGGCAAAGTTACCGTACGCGATCAACCACCGTCTAACACCATTGAGAAAATCATAGCCGTTAAAGAAGCCATGCGTGATGTGGAAAAATATATGCAAAGTATTAACGTTTCACTTCTTAAAATCCGTACAATTATTCTTGCGGGACAACCACAGGTTAGTTTTACTAAATCTACACAGAGTAAATAATTTAAGCTATTTTTTTAATCGTTACAAGTTATTTTTGTTTTTTTATTAGTTTGCAAGGTTCCAATACTTTGTTGTTATAAAGGTTAATTTTCCATTTGACTAAATTTATCCTACAACTAGGGGTTCAAACGAGCCGACCGTGAGCTCACCTAGGCTTGAATTCGGCTTGTTTCGAGCTCTTTGTCTAAAGCTCGAGCTGAGTTTGTGAGTAGTTTTTCAAGCTCGAGGTTACTTTTTTTTCCATAATTATATATAATGTATAATACTTAGTTATTATGTAATTATCTATTTATAAAAAATATTATATTTGTATAACTAGGTCAAGTTATTCTACAAAGGGAGACAAAAATGAGAAGGATGAGAAGGGGTTATAGTCACACAAAAAAAACCCTTAAAAAAATTAAAAATAAATAAATTAAAAATCATAACTCAAAATTTAATAAAAAAGTAAAAACACAAAAATGTTTCCACCATCTTCATCGTTCTTAAAAAAAAAACTCGAAAAAGACACAATGTTGAGTGAAAAATACCATTGTGTCTTTTTGTTTATCATTGTGTTTTGTATTTATTTTCGTCATTGACTGTGTCTTTTTTCCTTGGCATTGTCTTTTTTACTTGATATTGTGTTATATTACTCAACATTGTGTTATATTTTGTTCAACATTGTGTTATATTTTGCGATTTATTGTGTCTTTCTTTAGTTATAATAGTGTCTTTTGTTCATTTTCGTCATTGTGTCTTTTCGGGGTTTTTTTTTTACGAGAATGATGAGGGAAACATTTTCGTTATTTTAATTCTTTTATTTTTTATTTATATTTTGAGTTATGTTTTTTTTTATTAATTTTTTGGAATTTTTTTTTAGGGGTTTTTTGTGTGGCCACAAATCCTTCTCACCCTTCTCCTTTTTGTCTCCCTTTGTATTTTAACTTTTCCCTTGTATAACTAACAGGCTCGTTTGAGCTTGCAAACCTAGTTAATCTAGTGCTCGAACTCGTCTTGTTTTAAGCTC
The DNA here is from genome assembly GCF_021521415.1 of Bidens hawaiensis. Classification (NCBI taxonomy): domain Eukaryota; kingdom Viridiplantae; phylum Streptophyta; class Magnoliopsida; order Asterales; family Asteraceae; genus Bidens; species Bidens hawaiensis. The sequence continues at coordinate 2,614,996 of NW_027491134.1, forward strand.
TCTATCTATAAAGCTTACGTTAAGCTTGTGGTAAGTTTTTCAAGCTCAAGGTTTACTCGTTTATTAATTATTAATAACTAGGTTGTTTTTATGTATATTTATAACTATATATATAGTATTATTTAGTTTCTTTTATCATATTTATATATGTAATACTTATTTTTCATTTAATCATATATTTATTATATTAAATAAAAAATACAGTATTTAAATAATTAATAGGCTCATTAAAGCACACAAACCTAGTTAAGCTTGGTATATGAAGCTCTAGCTTGTTTAAGCTCGGTATATTAAGCTTGAGCTTGTAACGCTCAAAATCTGAAGCTCGGCTTGAGCTCATTTAAGCTCGCCTCCAGTAGCTTTAGCGAGCCAATCCCAAGCAGCTCAGCTCGTTTACACCCCTACCCACAACCGAATTTTGTAAATTTGATTTAACTTATTCCAGTTCTTCAAAATAGCATAATCTTCTTCAAACAATTGTTTGTAAAATCAACTATTATCTAAACTTTTGCTTTTTTTTTCTCAGATAACAACAGAAGTGGCTATGGTGCTTTTATTTGGTTCCACTATCCTCCTCACAGTACCTTTCAAATATGTCATCTCTTTCCTCATACTTGACCTCTTCACACAAGAACTCAAATTCAGGAAAGAAATGGCGATCAAGTTGTTAACTTTCTTAAAAGCCCGTTGGGACACCGTGCCTGCAGCCCCCGTCTCGGTTTTGCCATTTGACTCTAGGCAAACCGAAAGTCAAAAGAAGGAGACAAAGGACCAGACAAAATTAGAAAGACCGCGGTACAAATAGTCAGTCAAAATTTTAATCATGTTTATTAAACATTTTCTCAATATTTTGTACATATAGTATAGCTGAAACCTTTTCAAGTTATTAGAAATGATATCGCGAAAACCGCCTACACGTAAGTAATTTGCTTCAACCTTCCCGACCCGTTACACACGAGCTTGTTATCGTGATACGTGCATTGTTCTGTTTGGTTCCTGCATTTTGTCAAAAGTCAAAGTCAAGAGTTTTGTAATGAGTGTTATAAACAATACCTTGGTGAACAAAATGAGACAATAAAATCTGTAGTGTCACATGTTATGATGCTTGTGGGGTCATCATAAGCGTAGCTATATGCTACGGGGCACGCAGTTTTAAATATTATCGAGTAATTCGTCGGCATACACGTGGCAGGATTCGAGTACATTCCCTTGCAACAATACTCGTCGGAGTCGAAAATGTTGCACGTACTCCGGCAGGCAGCGGATTTTCCGGATGACCGGAAAGTTAGCTCCGGTGGGCAGTTTGTCCGGAGATCCGTGTCACAGCCCGCAACCCTGCAGTCGCCTTTGCCTTGAATCGGTGACGGTTATCGGCACGTTAAAACCGTCCACGAGGCTAACATCGTAAAAAGCGGTGTCGCCAAGGGTAAATTCGGCAATTGATGCGGGCGGGGTGCCAGGGATAGAGCAAGTTACTGTGGTCCCGCATGCTCCAGTTTCGCACAAACCGTTGCCGTTTTTGTCAAAATGGCACCCGGTCCGACCCCATATTCTGCCGCCCCAGCCGTGTGGGGCGGAGAAGACGGTGGACTCACCGGGTTTGAGGGTGAAACCGCCGCCAACGAGGGTGGTGTTGGTGGCGGTGATCCCGGGCCATATGGTTTCATGGCAGTTGTTGACAATGGTGAGGTTGGTGCAGTTTGCCCATGATGCAAGGGTAATTATTAGTATGATAATATGAATGGAAGAGTGCATGGTGTGAGTGAGTGTCTTATATTGCGAAAGTAAGTGGTAAGAAAGAGTGTGAAGGAGTGATGGAATACTTGTTGATTACATTATACCTTGCTTTTTGTATCTTCTTGTGTTCCTTGTCACATAAGAATGTTGTACAAAAATAAATTTAAAATTAATTACCAGGATAATCACTTTTTGTTTATTGTAATTAATCTTAAAATGAATAAGCATCACCAAAGTTTAGTTTAAAACAATCATTTTTTTTCTCTCTTTTGATAATGTATACTTGCGATCTTAAATTATATTTTGATATTAGTTTATTTTTGTGATAATTTATACTTATAATATTGATAATTTATTTTATTAATTGCTAAAATCAAAAACTAGAACCACCACCACCTTATATTGTCACTATCACCATACGTAGGTCGTGAAAATGGTTTAAAGAGTTTGCATTGTAAATTGTAATACATGTAAGTTATAGTGTTTGTATTTGTCTGGATGAAATCACTCACAAACACTATATATCTACCACTTGTGGGGTGCCACTATTCTTTGTGTAGTCATGAAATCCAGCCTTCGATCCGCTCTGGAGAATGGAACCCTTCTCTTCCAGCAAAACACCAAGATAACCCAGTTGGGTAAATCGGGTCGGGTCGAAGAAGCCCGCAGGTTATTCAACCAAATGCCTCAACGGAACACCGTGACATTCAACTCCATGATCTCCGTCTACGCCAAAAACAGAAGAATCAAATCTCTTCCATAAAATGCCTAACCGAAACCTGGTTTCTTGGAACACAGTCATTGCAGGGTGTTTACGCAATCACAGAGTTGAGAATGCACGCCAACTGTTCGACCAAATGCCTCAAAGAGATGCTTTCACGTGGACGCTGATCATTACTTGCTATACACGTAATGGGGAGATTGAAAAGGCTAGGAATTTGTTTAATTTGATGCCGGATAAGATGAACCCGGCTTGTTGGAACGCCATGATTTCGGGTTACTTGAATTCTGGAAAAGTTAAGGATGCACGGAAGGTGTTCGATGAAATGCCTGTGAGAGATTTGGTGTCTTGGAATACGATGCTTGGCGGGTATACCCAGATTGGTGAAATGGGTTTGGGTTTGAAGTTTTTTGAGGAGATGCCGGTTAAGGATGTGGTTTCCTGGAACTTAATGGTGGATGGGTTTGTTACGGTTGGTGATTTGGATTCCGCTTTGTGTTTCTTTAACTGGATGCCAGATCTGAATGTCGTTTCTTGGGTCACGATGTTATCTGGGCTTGGTCGAAATGGTCAGGTTGTGGAGGCTAGGAGGTTATTTGATCAAATTCCAGTTAAAAACACAGTGTCATGGAACGCGATGCTGGCAGTTTATGCCCAAAACTCCAAGGTTGATGATGCTTTGAAGCTGTTTGATGAAATGCCTGAAAGAAATGCGGTGTCGTGGACTACCATCATCAATGGATATGCTCGTGTCGGTAAGCTAGATGAAGCGAGTCGTTTACTTGATCTAATGCCATATAACAATGTCGGGGCTCAAACAGCAATGATATCAGGATTTGCTCAAAACAAAAAGATTCACGAGGCGCGTGAAATTTTCAATCGCGTAACCAATCGGGATACGGTTTGTTGGAACACAATGATTGCAGGATATGCTCAGAACGGGATCATGGATGAAGCACTTGATCTTTTTAAGCAGATGGTGAAAAAAGATATAGTTTCATGGAATATTATGATTGCTGGTTATGCTCAATTAGGTCAAATGGATAAAGCGGTTGCTTTATTTAAGGAAACAAAACATAAGAACATAGTTACTTGGAACTCCTTGATTTCGGGCTTTACCCATAACGGGCTGTACCCGGATGCATTCAAGTATTTCATTTCAATGATACAAAATGATAATAAACCAGATGAATCTACATACTCATCTGTTTTGAGCTCGTGTGCAAATCTAGCAACTTTACAACTAGGTACACAAGTTCATGCGGTGGTTGTAAAGACAGGTTATGAGCAAGACTTATTTGTAACTAACTCTTTAATTACTTTGTATGCAAAATGTGGTAAAATGGCGAGTGCAGAACGGGTGTTTTCTTACACCCAACGTGTCGATGTGGTGTCATGGAATTCTTTGATTAACGGGTATGCTTTAAACGGAAACGGGCTCGAGGCGGTGAGGCTATTGGATGATATGGAGGCTGCAGGAGTGAGCCCAGATGACGTCACGTTTGTTGGGGTTCTATCGGCTTGTAGCCATTCGGGTTTGATCGATAAAGGGTTTAGGTTATTTGAGTTGATGAGTCAAAAGTACTTGATCGAGCACTATGCGTGTATGGTTGACTTGCTTGCAAGAGCAGGGCGGCTAGAAGCCGCCTTTCAAATGGTGAAAGAGATGAAAACTGATTGTAATGCGGGTGTATGGGGTGCTTTACTTGATGCGTGTCGGGTGCGTAAGGATTTGAAAATGGCTAAATTTGCTGGTGAAAAACTGTCAGAGATTGAACCGGAAACGGGTTCAAATTATGTGGTGTTATCGAATATGAATGCAGAAATGGGGTGGTGGGATGTGGTTGAGGAAGTTAGGGGGTCGTTGAAAGAGACGCGGGCGGTTAAGCAGCCCGGGTGTAGTTGGATTGAAGTTCAAAACCGGGTTCATGTTTTTATGTCGGGTGATAGGCTTTGGCTTGAGCATGTGACCTTTTGTGGTCATTTGAGGGCTCTAATAGCTCATATTAGCAACACAGGTGAAACTCCTGTTGATGCCCCATAAAATAGTGTCAACAAGGGTTTCATCCGTGGGGATGTTATAACCACCTCCGTCTCATATGAACCGCCAAAAAAAAACACAACCAACACGTGTTGGCGGCGGATCATGGTGGTGTGATTTGAGACGGAAGCTTTAAAACATGGCTAGGTAAATAGGTCACGTACAAACAAGTGCACTACTTGTTGATGATTTAATGGATGTTGTGAACTAATTGTGGCGATCCAAATTATCCCCAAAGAAAGTGATATGAAACACGTTAGCAATCCATGTATTTTTCAAAATTGTACATTTCTGCTTCAATTTATGACCATTCATTCTCTAGTAGGGGGTGGGGGTGGTTTAAAAACCATCACTCGCTCCCACCAATACAAGTGTGTCACCTCACTTCATCACTTTCCATCACTAGTGATGGAATTTTGATGGGGGTGGTGGTGTGGTGTGATAGAAATTTTTTTTTTTGATATTTTTTTACAACTTAAAAATTAAAAACAATAGTAAATTAAAAAAATAAAGGTTACATTAAACAATCTACTCTTCGTCCGAATTCGGAAATTCCAAACCTAAAGAACCTACAAGTTCAACTAGATCATATCTCAACCGATGGTGAATATCTTCGTTCCGCAAGTCTAATTGCACGTTCTCAGGAACGGGAACTTGAGTAGGAGGATCCGGCACCCAATCTGGAGAAATTGCACGTCCGTCTTCTTTTATTAGCATATTGTGCAATATGATGCATGTATATAATATGCTAGAAATCATGAGTTTTTTCATTACACGAACCGGTCGACTAAGTATGCATCATCTACCCTTTAAGACACCGAAAGCTCTCTCAACATCTTTTCTTGCCGATTCTTGCAACTTCTTGAATGCCTTTTCCTTGACCTCGACAGGAAACGAAAAGGCTTTCACAAAAACAGACCATGCCGGGTAGATACCATCGACAAGAAAGTAGCCACGTCTGTAATATCTCCCGTTGACAAAATACGGACAGAAGGGTGCGGTACCATCTGTCACGCTTTGAAACAACGGTGATGTGTATAGAACACTGATGTCGTTGTTTGAGCCAGGAACACCAAAATAAGAATGCTAAATCCATAAATTATTTGACGCTACCGCTTCAAGTACGATAGTCGGTCGTTTGATATCAACCCTAACATACGCCCCTCGAAACTCCCGTGGACAATTCCTCCATTCGATATGTGTATAGTCGATGCTACCGAGCATCCCTGGTAAATGCCATCTAGCCTCATGCGGGCGTAAAGACGTGTAATGTCATGTCTTGTTGGTTTTCGTAGAAACTCTTTGCCATACAATTTAATAATCGTGTTACAAAAGAATGGCAGACATTCACGTGAAGTTCTCTGAGACATTTGTAAGTATTCATCGAATTGATCGGGTGGGTTACCTGTCGCTAATTGACGAATAGCGGATGTGCATTTTTGAAGCGCCGTAAAACTTCGTTTGCCCCTCGCATCATAAGATTCTTGAAACCATTCTTCGCTTGCTTCGACGTCCGCTACAATCTTTAAAAATAAAGATTTCGGCAAACGAAACCGATCCCTGAACGTCTCGTCATTGTATTTCGGCTCCTCCACAAAATAATCGTTCATTAGCACTTTGTGGGCATGTATACGATCATGATCCACCATTTTTTTCTTTCGATGGCTCAGGCCTTCAAGTTCGTTATATAACAACGGGAACCATTCAACAATGTCATCGTCCGAAGACGAAGAGCTATCGGTGTCCAGCGGAAACGAGTTGCTCGGAAAATCCATATTTTGTTGTTTTGAATTGAAGTGGTGAAGAAATAGGTTTTTGTAGTAGAAGATTGAGAGTGTTTTGAGTTGGATTTGATTTTGAGTTGGATTGAAATGGTTGTTAATTTATATTGTTTAATTTTTTTTTTAATTCCTCAACCCAACTGTCGGATTTCTTGGTATTCACCACGTGATGGCCATCACGGCCGGACCCCCATCACGCGTGATGGGGGACCGGCGGCGGTGTTCGTGAGTGATGGCCCTTCGATAACGGACCACCCCCACCATTCGTATCATTACATTTTCACATTATCCTCAACTTTTACCTTTATTTTTCATCATAAAACTTTTTATTGTAATAAAAAATTTCCCCTTATTTAGAGCATGTTTGGGATTGAATTTGAAAAATGCTTATTGTTTTATTAGTGTTTTAAAAAAGCTAATAAATTAAAATGTGTTTGGCAATCAAAAAAATCTTTCTTATTTTAGTTTTTTGAAAGGGTTAAAAAACAGTTTTTCAAAAGCTTCAAATCTTGGCTTTTTAAAATGGCTTTTTGAAAAAGCCAATAAACCAATAAGCATTTTTCAAACGCAATCCCAAACATACTCTTAGTGTAAGCCATATATTTTTATGAAAGACATGAAAAATTATACTGAGAAAAAAAAACTTACTTTTGAGAAAGCTATATATAAATGAGAAAAACTAGAAAAAGTAAAAATAAAATAAAACTCTATCGTCATCGTCATCGTCATCGTCATCGTCATCGTCATCGTCATCGTCCCCATCCTCACTTATGCTAAAAGACCGTGTGTGGTGGATAATGTTTTATGGGAGCGTTGTGTACTGTGTGGTGTCACGTCACGCGTAAAAGGAAAGTAATGGATAATTTCACTTCTAATCATTATTCCATTATTATATATTTTTAATAAAAATAAAACAGTACCACTTTTTATTAAATAAAATAACATAAAAGATTACATTAAAACTAAAACAATACATTAAAATAAAAAATACGAAAAAAATAATAATTAATAAAAAGCACTTAAAATAAATATTAATCGTCTTTTGTCTTCTTTTTTCTTGTCTCCTTCGTCATCTACACCATTTTCCCCATCAAACCCGTCTTCACTTTTCTCGTCTCCTTCTACATCATCGTTCGCGCCCTCACGGTATCGTTCAATATAATCTCTTCTCAAAATCGGGCGAAAAGAAGAATGAATAGATTGCATATACTTTGTTGCGAGCGTAATTGCACTCGTAACCGCCCCCTCCTTGGCTTGGTCGAGTCGGTCATGTGCTCGCTATTTTCCAAATATCGGTTGATTGCCTCGAAGGAAGATGGAGAATCCATTTTTTGATGTTTGAGTATAGAGATTTTTAGGAATTGTAGATAGAATTTATAAAATTGTGTGAAGGTTATGGTTAATATATTAAAAAATGATTTTTTTTTAACTTTTAGCTGGTGTCAAACGACTATGTTTGACTCACCAATCATCAACCAGCACTATGTGGGAAGCGCCCTCACATGCAAACACCTCAAGGCGCCCTGGGGGGTGTTTCCCAGCACTTTCGGGCCGTTTTGGGTGGGGAAAGCGCCCCACTACGAACGTTCTAAGTAATGTAAGATCAAGGTTAAATAAGTTTATAATGGGTGAACACAATTTGAGTCATAGGGCATACATCTTTGCTATTTAGAGTACATGTCAAATGGTCCCACCATTTTTTTTAATGGCAAAAAACTTTTATTGAGTAAAGCTTGTAAGGAGCTAGAGCAAAATAATACAAATTACAAACATATTAAGGCCGACCAAAAATGCCTCATACTCTGCTTCATTGTTTGTACTCTTGAAGTTTAGTTTGATGGCATAAGTAAACTCTTGGCCGTCTAGGTTAACTGGCTTTAGGCCTGTGCCTGAGCCTTCCCCGCTAGATGCCCCATCTGTGAATAAGGTCCATTTCTGACTCTTATCTGTCGGGGTTGGGGGTTGTTGCTCGTACAGGCACTCCTGGATTTTGTCGGTCGGTATCTACGTAACAAAATCTGCCAAGGTCTGTCCTTTGATCGCGGGTCTGGGTTTATACTCTATCGAGTGTTCCCTTAGTTCGATTGCCCACTTAACCAATCGCCCGGATAACTATGGTTTCGCCAACACACTTTTCAACTTGTAATCGGTCAACACATTGATGGGATGGCCTTGAAAGTACCTTTTTAACCTTCTTGCCGCATATACCAATGCCAGTACCAACTTTTCTAGCATTGAGTACCTGGTTTCAGCATCCGACAGTGTTCTGCTGACATAATATATTAGTGTTTGCACAGTCTTCCTGTCTATTAAAAGAACTGCCCCCACTACGATATCAGATGCGGACAGATACAACGTAAGGGGCTCTCCTTCCTGGGGCACGGTTAGTGTTGGAAGTTCCATAAGACACTTCTTTACCCCGAGGAAGGCTTTCTCAGCTTCTGGCGTCCATTTGAAATCTGCCTTTTTCAAGCAATCCCGCAAATGTGGACACAAAAGGATAAGATTTGGCCGCATGATTCGTGAGAAACCTATTCAAGGCAACCAACCTTCTGTTCAACGTCTGCACTTCTTTTACTAAGGATGGGGAAGGCATTCAGGCGATTGCCTAGACTTTGTCCGGGTTTGCCTTGAATCCCTCCCCTGTTACGATCACTCCGAGGAACTTGCCCTCTTCCATCCCAAAGGAACATTTCGAAGGATTCAATTTCATATTGATCTTTCGTAATGTGGAAAAGACGTCTTCGATGTCTCTCAACATTTGATCCTCTTCAATGCTCTTGATGACCAAGTCATCCATGTAGACTTCAAGGTTCTTCCCAATTTGCTCATGGAACGTGTTGTCCATCAGACGCTGATACGTGGCACCCACGTTCTTTAGACCAAATGGCATCATTTTGTAACAAAAAGTGCATTGGTCGGTACGGAAAGCTGTTTTATCTTAATCGCGGGCAACCATTTGTATCTGGTGGTATCCTTTGTAAGTGTCCAAAAAACATTTGAACTTGAAGGGTGCGACCGCGTCAACTTTCAGGTCAATTTCCGGGAGCGTATAGCAATCTTTGGGGCAAGCCTTGTTCAAGTCTTTGAAATCGATACACATATGCCATAAGCCGTTGCTTTTGGGGACCATCACTGGGTTAGAAACCCAGGTTTGGTATTTGAATTTTGCGGATGATCCCAGCGTGCAGTAAGTCTTGCACTTGCTCGTTCATGGCTTTGGTTTGTTCGGGTCCCATCTTCCTCTTCTTTTGTACATACGGCGTATAAGCTGGATTGACCCGTAACCGATGTTCCGAAATTTCTCTTGGAACGCCTGTCATGTCTGAAGGTGTCCAAGAAAAAATATTGGCGTTTTTTATCAGCAATTGTTTCAAGAAGACCCGTACTGTTTCTGAAATGGTTGCCCCGATAGTAACAGTCTGTTCCGGGTACTTCGGGTTGACAACACATTTCTCTGGTTCTATTCGCAATGCCTTCTTGGGGACCTTTGCGGGTTTCGATCCTTCTGTCGCGTAACAGTGCTTGTTGACTCGGATGATTGCTATCCCCGTTCTTGTAGGGACCCCGACAGCGCCGTGTGCTGTAGAAGGATTGGCGTTGAAGTCACCAATCGCCTCCCGCCCTAAGATGATGTCGTGTTTAGACCTTGCGGGTAGGACGAGGAACTCAACGTCCTCGGTCCTTGTATGAATTCCGTTACTGAGCGTGACTGGGAATGTTATGACCCCCTTAGGGTGCATAACTTCATACCCAAACCCGGAAACTAGGGCGTGCATAGGCTTCAATTTTGCCTTATCTTCGTCATCTAGTTGCTCAAAACATTGTTCATACATTATATCGGATGTGCTTCCTGTGTCAAAGAAGACATATTAGGACTGATAATGTCCGAACAGTGCTGTGATAACCAAAGGTTGCTTCATGCATTGGCCCCTTTTCACTTTTGGATAAACTACGGGTTCGCTTTTCCATTCATCCTCATCCGCCTCCATCCGCTTGTATTTTCGAGCAGGCCCCCCTTGAATCATATGCACGTTCAAGTCTTTGATCTGTTTCATTGGGGGACCTTTATATGCGGGAGTTGTGTTTTTCTGCAGGCCTTACCGCACGTTCTTGAGTAAATGCTCAAGTTTTCCCGATTTGATGGCAGATTCAATTTCATTCCGTAGGCTTACACATTCGTTCGTGTCATACCCGATGTCTTCATGAAACATGCAGTGCTTGTTCGGGTTCAGGTTTACCCGCCTAGTTAGTGGTTGAGGCTTCCTGAACTTGATGTTTTCTGTTGTCAGGATTTCTGACGGAGTTTTCTTTAAGGGAGTCCAGTGTTGCTGATCAAACTTACTCGCCTTTCTATCTTTCTGCTTTTGCTCGATCAGTGACCTGGCAACGAACTATTTGGCAGAACTTTCCGGGGGCTGAATTCTGGACCAGATCGAACCCTTCTCTTCTTTTTTGGGTTGGGCGTTCCTTAGTTCAGAATTCGTACTTTGTTTTGATTTTTCTCGCCCTAGCAGTTTTTCTATGGCTGCAAAGACCTTGGCTGCGGACATAATCCCGTCCCAAGTCTGAGGCATACCATCTCTTCCAATCAAACAGCGGACCATCTCTGGACTCTTTGCGTTCACCCTGAATGCCCCCCTCAGCATATCTTCGCTGATTCCACCAATATTCAAGCTCTCGTTGTTGAATCTGCTGATAAAATTTTCTAACGACTCGTTGTCCTGGCGAACAACGCTCAAGATTTCTGAGGGGTCGCACGTATGCATGCGTTGTTGGCTAAAGTGTTGTGAGAACTTGGCAACCAAGTCATCCCAGCTTTTGATTTGTCCGTCCGAAAGCTTTTCGAACCATTCCCTTGCTGCCCCTGTTAGTGTCAATGCAAACACGTGACACCAATAAGGGAGCGTCCATCCGCTTACCCCGTCAATTGCTGTGAAGTTTAGAAAATGATCACTCGGGTCTGTCATTCCATTATACTTTCCCAAATTGCTTGGAATTTTGATATTCGTTGGGAAAGGAGCAGTGGCTATCCGCGGAATAAATTTTGATTTTTCCGTGAACGCGACTGTCCGGTAGGGCTTGGTAAAATCTTCTTCCGCATCACTGTAGTATTCAGTGTGCTTCACCAACAGTCATGGGAGACTGGTGTCTTCCCTGCCGTATTCCCGGCTATCCTCACCGGCATAACCGTCTTCCTGATAAGTGACCTCTCTGTGTCTTCGTGAAGCGTGGCTGTTATCATGCAGGGTTCAGCGAGATGGGACCTGCTGAGTCTGAAAACTCTTTCCATGGCTTTTCGTAAGTGAACGACCAACTGACTGAGACACGTCATTTTCCATGTCTTGAGCACGTCAAACTGCCGACGGCGGCGACGGAGGTGGTGAGTCGTATGTCAAGGTTCTGGCTTGTAGTTGATTCATTCTCACCCGTCATTCATACTCCTTTTTCAACCTTAGTTGTTCCTGTTGGTACCACTCGTCCGAAGTAAGAATAGCTTTTCTAGATCGAGACTGGTGACGAACTCTTGTTTCGTCACCGTCGAGTATGGGAAAATCTCCGGTTCTGTCTTCCAGAACCGGGGTACGAGTGGTACGGCGGGGCTCAACGTCTTCGTACCTCGGGAATTCTCCCGTCCTGTCTTCCAAGACTGGAGTTCGGTTATTCCGGCGAGGTGCCAAATCTTCATGCCTCGGGAACTCTCCGGTCCTGTCTTCCAGGACCGGAGGTAAGTTGTCGGACGAGGTGCTACTGGCGTTTGTCCCTCGAGGACGGACTCATCAAGGACTTTAGAACGTCGGATTCTAGCCGTAGCGACTGTAGATGGTTGTTGGTTCTGACTCATTTTCTGATCACGAAAAAACTTTCAACAAATCGTTCGAATGACCGTATTTCTAGCAAAAACCGGATGGCGCCAATGAAGAAACACAAGCTCGAACTGGATAGTTCGAACTTACGTTTACCCTAGATGTGAGTCTACTGAATAACAAGACGTCAGATCCAAGCTATTTGCCTGGAAAACAGAGCACCGTGAGTCTCGTTACGGGCTGGACACGATGGGGGGACTTCCCACAACCACCCTCCGGCGTGAGAATAATTACTGTTCTGATCGGAATAATCAATACAAGTACAGTTAATTGCGTAAGGCTTGCGTAAGTGAATGAATACCTGAAGTAGATGAAGTTGGTATTTATAGCTGAAGGGTGAGGAAAGGTGATTGGCGGAGTTGTCACTATCATAATATTCCTTTCTCAACTGAATGGACACGTGTCGAGCCACTATTGGATGTGACAGCCTGGACCCGTCTGTTATCTGTGCATGTCGTGTACGTCCATTACGTGTCCAGGTGTCATCTTTCCATTGGTCAATGTCGCTATCAGGTGGTTATGGAGGAATCTTCTAGAAATAATTTGTTACAACTGCTCTTCTATATCGCGTGGGGATCATACGTGTGATGAGTCCCTTACGTTGCTTGCGGGTTCCTTCCGCGGATGGTCATTTGGTAATCTGCGGGTTACGATGGAGATCTTCAAAGCATGTCTTTATGAACTGTGGATGACTTTGCTGGTCCACGTGTTCCTCACATGGATGTCTCTTGACGATCTGCTGGTCAGATTAGGGATCCGCGGGTAGCTTTGCTACCCTACCTCTATAATAACCAATCATTCTAACTTAATACTTGTATCGCCTCTGGAATTTTGTTCGTTTGTATATGATTGGCGTTGAAAATTTCCTATTCCTATGTTGCCACCACCATCATTCGAATCGATCTTTGTAATGCTTGGATCCTGCATATGATGATGAAGACTCTGATGCTTCCTTGCCGAGCTCAAATGGTAGTTTGCACCATAATTTAATTTTCTTCCATACCAAGCTCGAATTGGGACATGATATTAATAAGTGATCGGCATCTTCATTCGGGTCATTACAGTTTGTACACAAAGTGAAAGACACATTAAACTGGCTATCTAACCAAAGAAGTTTACTTTCAACGGGATCCATTACAACAAGGAAGGAGTCCTGGAGTGCAAATAAAGTTAATCAAAGGAATATAGATAATTATCAGGTTTGGATTAATTATCTTTATTGGTTTTTTTATAAACGGGTTTATGTTTTGCTATATAGGGTCAAGTTAAAATAAGAAGTATGATATTTGTAGGAAGGATAAGAAGTAATCTTATCCATTGATTTTAGATTTGAATGATTAAGATTAGTTTGTGAGAAAACTAAAGATAAAATAAAAGAAAGGGCAAAAAAGGAATAGCACATATTGTTAGCTTTCTTTCTTCACATGTAAGTTACATGCAAATTCCCCTATCATTTTAAAACGCCAATAACTATTTTATATGACATTGTTTTTTAAAAAAAAAAAACCACCATAATAACGAGTGCTTTTGTATCTTTAATATGAGTACCATATTACTATATAAAAATAAAAAAAAATTTAGTGGGTTTTTTATGTATTGTGTTATAGGTGGACTATTGTGTTTTTACTTTATTGTGTTTTACATTGTTTTTTTATTGTGTTTTTTTTTCATTACCAAAAATATGTTGTGTTTTAGCGTTGTGTTTTTTAATATTGTGTTTTAGCATAATGGTTTTTTCGTTGTGTTTTAACATTGTGTTTTTGTTAATTGTGTTTTAACATAATCATTTGTATATTGTGTTTTAATAAATTAATTTATTTTCTTCGTTATTTTTTACATAATATATTTTTATTGTGTTTCTTCATTTCAATCAACCCAAGCACTCCATCAGTTCTTTACAAATTTTCATTTTCAACACAGCCACTACTTTCAACTCTCTCTCTCTCTCTCTCTCTCTCTCTCTCTCTCTCTCTCCCTCTCTACATTTTCTCATTGCAACGTACTATTATAAAAAACACAGTATAAAATAAAAGACAATAGAGTTTCAACAGAAGAGGGAGGAGTTGATGTCGCCACTGGAAGTAACCGGAGTCTGAACAGTCGCCGGATTTGGATCTGCAGCCGAAGGCAGAAGAGAGGACGACCTGAGTTGGAGCGGAAAGACAAAATGGTGTTGGTTGTTTCCGGCAACATGGCCTGAGTCGCCGTATTTGGATCCGCAACCGTCGACTTTTGCCGCTGCCGGAGCAGTAGCGCTCTTCTGTTATTACGCCGAATGCCGGAAAATCGAGGTAGCGGCGGTGGCCGGTTAGTTACGGTGGTGTTTGTTTGTGTTTAAGGTTGAAGGTTTGGCCGGAATTACAGGGTGAGGGCGGTGGGCGACAGTGGCGAGCGGCAAAGTTGGGTGATGGAGGTTGCAGATGGTGGCGGTGGGAGAAAGGTATAGGGAGAGTTGTGTGTTTTTTTTAAAGAGTGCTGGGTTTTAATTTTTATGGATAAAAATGTCCTCCTTAACTTCTTGTTTGAACTCAACCCTTGATATATATATTGAGTTATGGTAAGGATTGTTACCAAATTTTGAATTATTTTATTAATTAAAATAACTTATTCTTAAATTAATCTTTTTACTAAAAACCACGTTTATATGAATATCAATTCATTTTGGAAGTAGTTAGGAAGGATTTAACCACGTTTTATATATGATTGCTAAACTATATTAGTATATGACTATAATAGTAGCCTGTCTATTTTTTTAAAAAATGATTTCCTACATCTTTTAATGTTTGAGTTCATTTTTAGTTGAATCTTTTAACTCCAGGAATGGGATGGCAAACAACTTTTGACCCGGTTATTTGATGGATTAACTCATAAAAAACAGTATTCTGCAGATCCACCACACAAAACAATCGACGAAGAATCATAAATTCAAAACAAAGTTTCTTTCCTACCATAAATCAACAATCTTTTATTTCTTCAAAACTCACAGTTACTAAAAGTAAAATCTCAACCCGACCCTTAACAAGAGCTGCAAATTCCACAATTTCTATCATAAACATTTCCAGTATTCAGTCGATTCTTTCGTCAACATAAGGTTTCCCATTGCCACCAGAACCATTACACTAGTCAGCCACCAGTATCCCATTCAGGTACAAAACTGAGTTGACTCAACCAGACCGTGCACTCAAGTTGTCACCTTTTTCCTCACAATTCTCTTTCTGCGGGCCTTGGGTGGTGGCGGTGATCCTCCCTCTGTGGCGGTTTGACTTTGGTCCTGTTTAAACCCTAGGAGCCCGAGCCCTGAAGTTACAGGGTTCTTGGATATGAACCATTTTGGAGAAGTGTTGTTGGCGGGTTCAGATGATCGGTTGTATGCTTGTTTCAGTAAGTTATCTGAATGGGCTAACGGGTCCACCTCTACCCCAAGCCACGCTAACCTTGATGTCTCTCCTAGTTGTGCATTAAGAATTCTGTGTATAAACATATGTTTTTATAAATATTAGATGATTTTAGTATAATATAAATACAAATATAAATATAATAGTATACCTCAAGGCTGTGCTGAAAGCCAATCCCACTCCAATAACATCAAACTGAGTGACAACTGCTCTATCAAATCCGCACAGAAGCTGGTAACGTAAATTGGCGTAAATGCCAAGAAATGCTCCATACCCGAGTGCATTAGTACTCACAGATGGAATTGTCACAGATAATCTGATGAACCGGTTTTATAAAGAAAAAAAGTTAGAATATATACAATTAAAGTAAAAACCATTTAAACAATCCTGTGTATTAGAGGTGAACTATTTCACCCATTTTCTTACAAAAGGGTCAACTCAAGTCAATTTGTATGAAAATTAGCTAAATATAACGTGGTCAGACAAGTTGAACCGGCCCAAAGTGTAGTTATTATGCAAAAAAGCTCTTAAGTCATTTGGTTAAAAAAACACATGATCATTGAACTAATGCGACTTTTAATATCATATACATCACACTAATTGTTTGATTATTGATATTATACATAAAATATAATTATTATTAACTAAATAATCCATATTATGCTATATAAAAAATTTATAATTAAAATATATATAAAATAACTATGTATATAACTTAATTAACTAATTAATAATTAACGAGCCAAGTGCTAGCCGTGCTCAAGCTTGAAAAACTACTCAGAAGTCTTTCTCAAGGTTTACAAAAAGAGCTCGAAACAAGCCCAGCTTGAGCTTGACTCTGTAACTCTGTAAGTTAAATGAGTCGAGCTTGGCTAGGCTCAACTACACCCTACCCATATTGCACAAAAGAAAGAATAAGTTATCCACTGCATACCTGTCCTCTTTTTTCCGGGCAACAAGGTTTGTTAGGGCACCTTGTGCAGCCCCCGCAGTTAACCCCACCATACACAACTCCGCGGCTTTATAAAAAAACGACTGTATCCTCTTTTGCATGTCAAATTCCCTCATCGGGTAGCTTTTTTCAAACACATTATTCGGAAGCTTTTGTAACGTGTTTTGCAAATCAAACCGAAAAGTATTTCCATATGAACGGCAGGGAGCAAGAGACCAAACAACAACCGCATTGCATGCTGTTACAGTCAGCACATTAATCAGAGCAAGATCCCATTCCTCTTTTATCCTATATAACATTTAACACAAAATTAATAAACAAATTAAATTATGAGATAAGATTCCAATTCATTAATAGCAATATAATAAAGTACCTTTCTTTACGGTTTTTAACCTCCCACAAAACCGAGGAACCGATTGTAGCAGCCTGCTCTAAGAGGAACCGGTATAAAAATGCAGGATCCGTAATCATCCTGGTTAAATAAATTCAAAGATTAAACAGATTATACCAGTTCATGTTTATAGGCATATGGAGTAACATAAATGTTAAGTAGATTATAATAATATTAGATTATTATGTTTTATAGAATACCTGCCAATGAATCCCCTAGACAGCCCTTGAGGAAGTGCACGTGATATGAACCGTGCGGTTGTTGGCCTTGCATTCATTGCTATATATTTTACCAGTTGAGCTGAGCTAACCAGTCCCTAATCACCATTGCACATTTAATATGATAAACTTTTCACACATCTAATAAATACTAATTAAGAAAATTATTTACCATTTCATAGGCTTGTCGGAGTCCTGATGGCAAATCCATCATTGTCTTTTGCCACTCGTTCAATACAGCCTCGAGAAACTTCCGATCAAATAACTGCCAAAATGTACATAGACAAAAAAATTAATATTCACCACGCACGGAAAATAATAAAAAAAACTAAATATTTGAATAACTACCTCGGGGAAAATAATTCGCTTCCTGAAGAGTCCGCCATCATCCCCTTCATCACCTTCATCAAATTCATCAAAGTAATCATCGTCATCACCATCATCATCACCGCCATCACCCCCGCCAAAGTTTATGCTCTTCCCGATATTGCCACCACCTCCTCCGATTGCCAGCTGTAAAAAAAAACAAAGGTGTATGATAAATGAGCATTTTATTCATACAACTTTTTTTTACCATGTTAATACACATTTTTATAATAATTATTAATATATGAAATATTATGATGAAAATAAGCAAACAACTTATATTATGTGATATATGAAAAATTAATATTAAAGTAAACAAAAAAAAATACATATAAATATCATAGTTGTCAATAGTGCCCGCTATAGCGTATAGAATAGCGTAGCGGCAGGCTAGCGCTAAGTGGTCTATAGTGACAAAATAGCGACCATCTGCATTTTTTTGAATTTTAATAGCTATTTTGGTGGTATTTATTAATTACAATAATCGCTATTTTGGTGGAATGCTTTATGTACAAACTTTCTAATACTTTATCGCTAAACATCAAATAGCGCCCGCCATCGCGAAGTGGCGTATAGGTAGGTTTTCGCTATTGACAACTATGAGTAAAACAGATAATAAATAGTAAGGGAGTCGAGCTCAAGCTTTAGAAATAAAGCTCGAAACAAGCTGAGCTCGGCTCATTCACACCCCTAGACGGACGCGATTATAGTATCATTTGTACCCAACAATTATTATCACATGTTAAACAAAAATGATCATCTCTCTAATTGTTTCATAATAATCCTGGATATATTCACAATTAGGGATCAAATAACAACAAATCCTAATTAATAATACAAACCTCAGGACTGGATTTGGTTTGCTTCTGCGTCATATCCAGTTTCGATTTCTCCAAAGTCACCGCACCAAACGCGCCGTACTGTCCCTTCATCACCGGTCCATGAGCCACCGCCGCCGGGGTCATCCGGAAACAGCGTTCGAGTCCGGCCACGGCATCTCCGTCAACCACCGCCGACGAGTTCCTGACCACCAGAAGCTTCCGGCACGGCGTCAGAAGCTTCCGGCCGGAGAACGGAAGCAGAGGATTGATCGGAGATGATGATAAGGTCTTGACGGTAGGTATGGGGTGAGTGCTTATTGGTGTGATTTGAGGTGTTTGGAAGACGACTGTGTGATGAGACATAATGAATTAGGGTTTTGAATTGGGGGATAATAATATTATTATTATTAAGATGAGGTTATTCAGCTCTGTGTTTCTTTTCTCTCTGGGGTTTTGAGAGAGAGAGAGAGACTGTGATGCGACTCAGTGGTTTTGATAAGGAGGAGGATTGATGGCTACCAACTCCACTCGCTGAGTTTTCTAACTGAGTTAGTGAGTTGAACTCGGATGATGATTGTCAGCCTCTTATTCTACGATCAACCAAAGGCCAAAAAGTGTAACAAAACAAAAAATACCATCTATTTATTTATGTTGTTATTTTAATATATTAAGTTTTATAACCTTTTACCGGTTACTTTTATGAATAGTTGTATGTAGTTTTATCACAAATAAAAAGTAGATGACTTTAACTGTTGGAGCATGTTTGGGATTAAGTTTGAAAATGTTTTTTAATCATTTTAAAAGATTAAAATGAAAGAGATTTTTGTGATTGTCAAACACTCTTATTGTTTTTTTTTTCTAAAAAAACTTATTAAGTCAATAAGGTGTTTTCTAACTCAATCCCAAAATGATAAAGTTACAAATACGACTTCAAAAGTCGCGTATGAGGAGATATTAAGAGAAGTGTAATTTCTATGTTTATGTATCATTGTATAACTGTGTACGTCGTTTGAATCCATAATGTATATTATCAAACTTAATTTTTTTTGTTGTTTTCTATTTTTATTATTTATTGATAAATAATTATTTAAATTAGTTTAATATATAAATATAAATTTATATTTGTAATTGTTTTATAATTTTCATCTGTGCACAGTTACTAACCTAGTTCTACAATAAACGAAAGGCCAAAATGTGCAATAAAAGAAAAAAACATATATATACTATTTATGTATTTATTTATTTTAATATACTAGATTTTATAATTTACACGTCGCTTCGAGTTTGTGTAAATAAAAGGTAGAAAAATAAAAAATGACTACCAAAGTAAGAAAATGAAGAACAGGAGTCGAGTCATTGATTGTATGCCACACAAACAAATGTAATCTCATATGCCACACAAACAAATGTAATCTCAAGACAACATCAATATTGCATAAACGGTAGCTTGTATACTAAAAAGCAAATAAGAGTCAAACGAGGGGAAAAAATAGTACATTAACAATCACAATCAATGCCCCAGCACCATCTTGAAAATTGTGAAAAAAGTTTAGATCGGCGGAAAAAAAAATTAGAACTTAAATTAGTTAAGCAATTAGGTTTAAACAATAGAAACATATCCTTTTTAAAAAAAATATATATATATAATTTAAAAAAAAATCGGGTATATCAGGATGTCATGCTGGGGTCGGTCGACCACCCGGCCCTACATCATAGCCGGCCTTGCCTAGCAAGATACAGTATACTAAGGGGGTGTTTGAGTAAGCTTATTAAATTTGCTTATTTGTTATTTGAAAAGCAAAGGCAATTTTGAAACTTTTCAAGCTTAAAAATAAAGTTTTATCAAACAATTTTTATTTTTTAAAAAGTAAATAAGCAGATTTTAAAAGCTCACCTAAACAACCACTAAGGCATATATGTCATGGTTGCATGTCATGCAATCATTTGGGCTTGCTTTACAACATATAAAATAGTTATCATCATAACCTCCAAATAGGGACGACACCAATAATCACGTTTCATGCAAGGTAAGATAAAATGTGCCACAATAAAGACGTTAGAGACCAATGTCAATGGTAAATGCACCTCCTCAATGCGGTTTTTAAAACAACATGTAGGCTCGAGACTAGGGATGACAAATGTGACCTATGGGTTGAATGAGTTATAATAAAATGTATATAATGGGTCAAACTAAAAAAAGAAAATGATTAAAACGGGTCGACATTTTTTGAGTTTTATATATATATATATATGGAACGAGAAAAACGGAGGAAATTTTTTAGCTTTTTACTTTTTTTAGTTTTTTATTTATATTTCAAGTTATGATTTTTTAATTATTGTTTTTTTTTTGAATATTTTAGTGAGTATTTCTGAAATCTTAACTCATTTTGACCCATTTCAAAAGCCCCTCACTAAAAAATTCAAAAAAAAAAAATAATAATTAAAAAATCATAACTCAAAATATAAATAAAAACAAAAAAAATAAAAAACCAAAAAGTTTTCTTCGTTTATTCTCGTTCCATAAAAATAAAAAAAAATTCAAGAAATGTCAACCATTTTTGACCCACTTCAATCATTTTTGACAGAATTATAGAAATTGTCCTTTATCTTTCACCCAAATTTCACTCGTAGTCCCTCATCTTCAAAATTGATCTTTTTTGTCCTTTACGTTTCAAAATCCAACAGCGTTTGTTCTTTTCGCCTAACCCGGTTAGATTTTCTCGTTAAGTCAGGTCATGTGCCTTGCACATCAGGGCAAATTGGTCAATTTACCTATTTAATTAAAAAGTGTTTTAATAAATAAAGAATAACAATAAAAAACAATTAATATAGATTTATATTCTTTATCCCTCTCCTCCCTTCTTCTTCCTCCATAGCCACCACCAAGCTTTTCTCGTTAAACTTGGTTTCAAACAATCGTTGTAAAAGTAATGCATTTCTTGAAACTAAATATGGACGTTATTTAATAAAAAGAGTCTATATATATATTGTAAAATATAATAACCTTGTATTAACCGATTATCTGAATAAAATTGTTTTTGTCCATATATCGTATATATATTTTTATATCATAAATTTAAACGAAATTGCCCAAATCTCGATTGTACCGTTTTTAACACTCGATATTAATTAACGGTTTTCTAAATAATTATTATCAACATTTTGATTGTCCAAGTTATTTTCGATAACAATATTTATACTAATCTCACGTTATCTAACTTTTTCAACACTTACAGATATAAAAGATATACCTTCTCACGTACGGTTCGGATCTAGAAATCTGCTCAAAACTCGCATGTTGTCACACCCCAGCCTACGGCGGAAATGCAGGGGTGCGAACCGTTGGTTCATAGCTCTCAAGGTACTATCATGCAATATAAAATATGACAATATCTAATTAATTTATTTACTTCAAACTTCAAAGAAGTGCACAAGTTCCAATTATGATAACAATCCAAATTAAACAAATAATCTCAAAACGAAATAAAATGCAAATATCATTTATTTTAATATCTAGGGTCTTTTTATAACCATAGCATTGCTATTGGTGGGATATACTGAGTACGATGATGATGATGATGATGATGGTCTTTTTATGTGTTCTTCACCTTAGATTCAAACCAACTAATAACCTGCATATGCATATAAAATAAACATAGATTTGTCAACACGAGGTTGAGTGAGATAATCACCAGTTTTTGTTGATATGATAATAATATATAATAAATAAGCAAACAAAATAACATTAGTATAAATCAATCAAACCATGAGCAAATAGTTGTGTCAGTTGACCATTGCTATGCAAATCGGGCGTTGGAAACTATGATGGTCGTATGATCATACTATAAGTGATTATGATGGACCTCTCCGAATGCGATAAAATAAACACTTAAACAAATAGCAATTAGCATTTCATTGAATACCCACAATATTTATATTTGCTAGTTTGTGTTTATATATAATATATAAAAATATGAACTAATACACGTAAGTTCCCAAAAGTTATTAAAATCAGTAAATAAGAGGGGAATGATCACTCACCTTATTACTTGGGTGAGTTTGCAAGATAATAAGAATAAAAGATAATAAAACACGTGAATCGTCCTTTAATGTGTCTTTTGGGATAAACCGAACAAACCTTAAACTTTGAGACAAATAACTACAATTAAAACCGAAAACATAGCCGATGGAATCGATCCAAACGGATGTTTACAACTCCGGTTATGAGATATTTAACGATTAAGAGAGAAGGTACCGACAAGAATCCGAACTGAGAGTCGGAATTCGGGTTTTGGTCAGTAGCCTTCAAGAGGAAAATAAAAGTCTTCTGGACTGAAAGTCGGTTCCGAACAGAAGTGATAGGAAACGATTGGTCAATGTTGTTGACCAATATGCCCTTAAACGGGTCAGAGTCAAATTAACCCATCAATTCCCCTCAATCTCAGAAATTGATTGAGGGTTATTGACTATTGAGTAATAATGAACAACTTTATGGCAAACAACTTACCCAGAAAATACTTGAATCGATGAGAAAGCGGAGTCAAAGGCCGGTAAGAAAGCAAAGTCAACACGAATACTAATAACCTTGAGTTTAATAGCAAGAACAAAGGAGAAATTGGGTGTTCCTGGAAGGTGACGGCTGGAAGAGATATTATTAGGGTTTAGGGAAGAGATTTTCAGATGAACAGGGTCTTGTTTATATAGGATTTATAGACACAAGTTAATTTTAGTCAAAAAGTTCGTTTAAGTAATCAAATCTCGTTTAATGGCTAAATCAACTGAAAACTCATCAAAATTCGTTCTTGAGGAAGGGGCTAATGAATGTGGACATGTACCAAGTCTAGGAGGGTTTTCTTAGGGCTTAAAACACGCGATTCGGTCCAAAAATAAACGATTTTGCGTTAAAATACGAACTAGGAGCTAAAATAACAAAGAGAGTTGGTGCAGACACTTGGCCGCGCCACGCAACCATTTCACCCTCCTAGGTTGCGCGGCGTGGCGTGGTAAAGGTGGGGGATGTTTCGCTTTTTGGCACTTTTAGTCCTTGTATTTCATAAGATGTTAATTTTTGGCATTTTAGGAGTTTTTAATCACTAAAAGACTAGCTTGGATAACATAAAGGGTATGAAATGAAAATACATTCATGAATACTTATAAATGCATGACTTTAATAATGATAAAGATCCGCATTACGTTCGCAAACCGATAAAACAAATACGAATACGATTACAAAAGATCCGAAATGTTATAGTATCCCCTACTTTTGGGAATTTCGTCCTGAAATTAGAGAATTAACCGTGGCAAACAGATGAGGATACTTCACCTTCATTTGATCTTTACGCTCCCAAGTAAACTCTACGCCTTGTTTAGATTCCCAACGAACTTTAACCAACGGTATGCGACTTCGTTTAGTGGTATGAAAGTTAGTGTGCGGTATGTGCCACGATTTCTTAACCGAAAATCATTGGCTTGACAAACAGAGAAAAATGATTTTGAGATACTTGTTTTGGTTTGTGAAAATCGGTTGCAAACATGTGATACTTTTGTAACTCAAGGTAAAAAAAATTATTTGTGTTATCTTTATGATATACAAAAAGTCTTTGATTAGCGCTAAAGCTTGCGAAACATTGTGAATTTTTAATGTAAAACATTGTTTAGATTCCCAACGAACTTTAACCAACGGTATGCGACTTCGTTTAGTGGTATGAAAGTTAGTGTGCGGTATGTGCCACGATTTCTTAACCGAAAATCATTGGCTTGACAAACAGAGAAAAATGATTTTGAGATACTTGTTTTGGTTTGTGAAAATCGGTTGCAAACATGTGATACTTTTGTAACTCAAGGTAAAAAAAATTATTTGTGTTATCTTTATGATATACAAAAAGTCTTTGATTAGCGCTAAAGCTTGCGAAACATTGGGAATTTTTAATGTAAAATTATGATTCTGGGCGGCGTCCTTGAAAATTGTGGGTTGCTAGATAAAATGACTTGTTATAGAAAAATAGCCTCGAAAGGCTTAAGACTTGTTTTAAGCAAAATATTTTTATTTGATTTTAAGATTTCATTGAAAAAATAAAAAATAATAATAATAAATCATATGATTTGATTTAAAGTCCTTTTGAAAAAAATCAACTTGATTAAAAATTAATTAATTAATTAAAATAATCAAGGGTTTGAAATTATGAGTATAAGGTGTTCAAAAAAGATATAAACGTGGAAAAGTATGTATGGATTTTTATAAAAAGACATGTTTGATGAGTATGAAGGGACTAAGTATTAATGCCAGAAAATAAATAACTTTAAGTGGACAAGGGATGTGGGGTAAGGTATTGCATGGCAGAAACAAGTTAGGCCTTTCTGAGTATGGCGGGTGTGCTCGGGTCAATACAATGGTAGCAGGATCGCATGGTTAAATATGCTTGGGCATTAGGTATGACATGGGTTGAGAAAAGGGTTAAGTAACAAGATAATTTTTGCATTTATTGTTGTGATTGGTGTGGGTTTTGATGAATTTTAGGTTATTATGGTCGGGATCCCGGCGGCCAATTGGTTGATAATCTGGGCTGTCATTTTGCAAGTTCATTTTCAAGGGCGACGTCAAGGAAAACGAGAAGACATGCTACGAAGTGTGAATATTTGCGTATCATGGAACATAAATATGAAATTCGTATTAACAACCAAAAGAAACCTTACAAGAAACATTCCTAAAATCAGAATCAATCTATATAAATCATAAAAATAAAATCGCATGAAACAAATTCTAAAATCAAAATTGAAATGCCATGAGCCACCATGAGTTTTCGCATTTCAATAACAATTTCATAAGTTTCTGAATAACCATATGAAAACTATATCAAATTTGAAATTAGAATATCCATGGTATCCCAATAATATAAGCAGTGAAGTCGAACTGAAATTCGAGTGTTCATGTACCACCATGACCTTTCGAATTTTCAATTCAACCCATAAGAATAAATGAATATATACTGATAAAGAAAATGAATTAAAACTCGACTATTCATGTATCACCATAGCTTTTCGAATTTTCAATCAAAACAACAATAATAAATGGATATATAAATAAAGAATGTAGGTGACGTGTAGTACCGTAGGATAGACGTGTAATGACGTGTACGATGATATCTACACTTCAATGATATGTGCGGAATCCATAACAAGGTGAAACACTTAGGACGCATTCGTTTCACAGAATAGAATGGAATTGGAATTGGAATTGGAATTTGCATAGGATTTGGAATTGGATTTGGAATCTGAACATTCCAATAGGAATTGGAATTTGAAGGATTTGAAATCCAATTCCATTCTTGATGTGTTCGTTTGACAATCGAATTGGAATCGGGTTTCTTTTAACGAGGATAACGGCAGAAACATTTTGTTTTTTTAGATTTTTTGTTTTTTATATTTTGTGTTGTGATTTTTTTATATTATTTTTTTTAGTTTTTTTAGGGGTTTTATATTAAGATTAAAAATCCCTCAAAAAAATATTCAAAAATAATAATAAAAAATTCATAATTCAAAATATAAATCGAAAACAAAAAAAGTAAAAAAACTAAAATGTTTTATTCGTTGTTCTTGATAAAAAAAATCTCGAGAAAAGATTCCACCGAATTCACTTGAAATCCTCCATATTTTGGAAGAATTTGGAATCCCTTTATTTAAAGGAATTTGAAGGAGTTGAATTTCAATTCCAATTCCTTAACAACCAAACACAACAAAACGGAATTAAGATTCCAATTCCAACGAAGCGAACACGCCATGTCATGGGATTTTAATTTCAATTCCTTTGAATTCCCACGAATTCTGTGAAGCGAACCAGCTATTAAGGAAATCTCTTTAATCAAATGCTTTAAAAACTGGTTTTTTACTCATACCGGGTTGAGCTAAAAACTTGTACAACCGGTTGAACCGGGTTATACCGGGAGGTTCAACCGGTTGAATAGTTTATCTTATAATTAACTATAAACGCAACTTGAACTCCAAAAATAACCCAAAAGTAAATGATTCCATAATAAAAAATAATCCAAAAGTTAATCCATATTAAAAAAATAATACAAAAGCAGTCACTTTTAAAAAAATAGTCCTAAAGTTTATACGTTTCAATTTTAATTGTTGGGTTAAAAGTAATTTTGAAAATATATGGGCTGAAAATATCAAAAACTTCTATGACTTAAAACCGGTTTGCTAGTAAAAACCGATATTTTAGAAAATACTGCCAGTTCGATGTTCTAGCAAACTGGCCAAAAATACCGGGCTTAAATTACCGGCTTGCTGTGCGAAATCCGGTTCAACCGGCCGGTTTGAACTAGTTTTAAAACACTGAATTAATCAGCTTATATTACTTGATAACAGCAAAGTACAATGATGATATGACTGATTACAAAGCAGGTACTCTCTGGACAACTACTCCTAAATGTATGAGGCAACAACCCTATTTATAGACAAGCCTAGGACTTATATGCCGTGTATCTTATACGATGCATAAGTTATGTGCCGTGTAAGTTACACGCCACACAACCCTTTATATGTTCTAACATTAAGCGTATTCTAAACTGTTGGGCCGTATTTTGTGGTTTATGCTTTGTAGTATTGAACTTAGTTGGGCCATATTATGTAAACCGAAATCTCTAGATTTCGGTGGGCTTTTGTATGTTTTGGGCTTAGGTTGGTAGATCTATATATACGATATATGCAGTTCATTGTAGGGTTGTTCGTCTAGTTGGTCGTTCACTGTGTAAGGTTGCTAAAGGGCTTAAGCACCCGACGTAATAATATACTTGTGTTTTGAAGCTAGTTTCATCGTGTTCATCGTTATTATTTGGTTGTTATAGAATCGGCTTGTTGTTAGTTTCCGCCTAATCAACGAGTTAGTTGATATCACATTGAAAGATCTTATCCCGGGACTTACAATTGGTATCAGAGTCTATAGACCTATTCTAGGCTTGGTTTAAGGTGATATCAAGGATTCTACTGGTGATCTTTGGTTGCGGTTTGGTTTAAGATTTCTGGATTCTGAAGAACTGTTCTTCTTGTTCTTCGGGCTGGTGATATTTTTCTGGAAAAGATTTGGGCTAATCTTCGAATTTAATTAAAAACCCTTATTCTAGGGATTTGGTTATATCTTCAAAGATTACCATATCTTGAGTTTTTAATAGTTCTCGGCCACGCTTTGAAGGTTCTCGGGAAATATTTGATAGTTCTCGGTGGTTTTGTTGGATTCTCAGGAAGTTTTCAGTGTTCTCGGGAAATTTTCAGTGTTTTCGGGGAAATTTTAGTGTTCTCGAAAAGATTTCAGTGTTCTCGGGATGATGTCAGTGTTCTCAGGTAGATTACAGCGTTTTCGTGCATTATTGACTGTACTCGGTCAATTTTCAGTGTTCTCGGGAAGATTTCTGGGTTCTCGGGAAGCTTTCACTGTTCTCGGTTTTTATCATCTAAATTCAGAGTTTTCGGTCAAGTTTAAGATGGACCAATCAGTTAGTGCATCTTCAAATGCTACTTTACACCAAGAACTGGACTCAATCATGGGGACTGCTACTCGTGTACCCCGTTTACTGTCTTCTAAGGGGTTCGCTGAGTGGAAGTTCAGGTTTGAGAAGTATGTAAAGACGAAGGATGCAAAGATCTGGAAGAGCATTGCCAGAGGTCCTCAAGTCATTACTTATCAAAGAGAAGGTTCTGACGAGGTGGAGACATAGCCTATTGAGTTATATGTAGATGCAGATTTTGATAGGGTTGAGGAGGATGAGAAGGCTCTAGTTACATTGACCATGGCACTTTCACCTGAAATTGCCTTGGGGTTTAGAGAGCTAGAATATGCTAAAGCGTTGTGGGAGGCCCTAATTGAAGTATATGAGGGAAATCAGGATATGAGGAGAAGCAGGCAGGATCTTCTGAGACAACAATTCAACATGTTCAATTATGTCTTGGGAGAGTCATTATAGAAACAGCTTCACAGGTTTATCTCATTGGTCACAGAGATGAGATCAGCAAACATAAACCTCACTCTGTTGAGATCAACAACAAGCTGGTCAACTCCTTGCCGCAAAGTTGGGACATGAATGTGGTTGTCATTAAGAAGACTAAGGATTTGGCCAGGCTAACTCTCTCAGAAGTGATGGCTATTATTAAGGCTTGTGATATGGATGACAAGCAGCGTGCAATTAATCATGCAAATTCCTACAATGTTGCTGGTTATAGTGTTGCTTCGAACAATGCTCTCATTTCACAAGACAGCGTCTCCATATGCAAGTCTTCTCAGGGTCAGCAAGCTCAACCACGGTAGTCTCAGCAGACCTTCTCAATATTCAAGTCAGCTCAAGGTCAATTCACTTCGCAACCAGCACAGCTCTTGTTTTATTCCCACAATCGGCTCCTGCAACAAAGCCACATGCTTCTGCAGCCGCCTCCAGCCAGTCTCCCATTAAAATTCCTACTGTTTCAAAAGAGACTCAAGAAAACATTGCTTTGATTGCAGGTTTTATGAAATGCTACAATGCTTTTCTTGCTGGAGATTTGGTTCAACCCGTTGTAGCTACTGAGCTTGATCAGATTCATCCTGATGATGTGGAGGAGATGGATATTACTTGGTAAATTGCCATGGCTATGTTTAGAGCCAAGAAGTTCACAAAGAGAACAGGCAGAAACAACTGGAATGGGCCTTCAAATCAGAAGGTGGGGTTTAACAAGAGTGCCTTGAGGTATTATGTTGATACACGTTTTGTGCGTCTCAGTCTTTATCAGGGCATTAATGTAATTAGTCGAAAGTATAGGGGTCTTAATGTAAATATGGCTAAATGGGCCATTCGCTCTAATGTTATGTTACATTCGTTACCCCGTAACGAATGTAACACATTCGTCTATTCTGTAAGCTCATTCGTTAACCCAAATTAACGAATGAGATAATGAATGAGGGCTATTCGTTATATGGTAAATGTATTAACGAATGAATAGTTCATTCATATGGTTTAATGTAACGAATGACACATTCGTTAACTGTTAAGTTAATGAATGTGGTCATCTCCTATTTATATGCTGTAACTTATTCATTAATGTAAGTTTTCAAGTTTGTTTATCAATTCTCTCTGGTTACTCTGCCAATTGATTCTCTCACTTCATTCATATCAATCATAACGTATATCGACCTTAATCGTATACCTAAACATCATGTATCGTCGTAATCATAAGTTCTAGATCCTTTCAGTGCTCAACCAAGTGCTTTCAAGTGGTATCAGAGATTTGGAGCTGATCTTCGATACATAATCGAGTTAAAACCGTAATCAATTGATCAATTTCGAACATGAATTGATTGATTTTGTGATTTAATTGAAGTTCAAAACCAGAGACTGGTTATTCGTTAAATTGAACCTGATTGAAGAATGTTTGTGACTTCGGACATGGCTAGATAGGTTCGGATTTGGTGTTGGATTGTTTTGATATAAGTTTTAAGTAGTTTCAGTAAGATTCGGACGAGTTTGAAGTTGAAATTGGAAGTTTGAATCGTTGAAGACTGATTCGTTAAGATGAAGTCTTATTCGTTAGGATGAAGACTGATTCGTTACACTCATTCGCTAAGACCTAACCGCTCATTCGTTAAAATTTCAATCTCATTCGTCATCTTATTCGCTAAGATCAAACCTTATTCGTTAAACCTTCTTCATTAAGCCTGATTCGTTAAGCCATATTCGTTAACTTTCATTCGTTAACGAATATCTTAGACATTCTCTAAAGTACTCAATTTTTAACGAATATCCCATTCGTTAAAGTATCTCAGTTTTAACGAATATCCCATTCGTTAAAAGGTTAACGAATGTGAAGAGTTTCATTCGTAAAGAACCCATTCGTTACTGGTTCATTCGTTACTGACTCATTCGTGTGAACAGTAAACTTTGTTAATACCTAAAGTTTATCAGTTGGTTTATCATGGCTGCTCAGAATTCATCTTATTATGCGTTAGCGTCACAGAACGTCTTATTGCAACAGATGCTGACGATGGATAACGAGATAGGCAGTCATAATAAATGTCCCAAGCTGTTGAAACTATCGGACTTTGCACATTGGGAACCAAGATTTCGTGCACATCTGGGATCCGTGCATCCTAGCAGTGTTCGTTTTCTTGATGATGTTTATGCTGCACCACTGATCGGTAATGACAACACGAGTTGGACTCCGAAACCTTTTAAAGAGTACGAGACACATGAGTTGAAGGACTTTGAAAGTGAGACGAAAGCATATTCTACACTCACTATGGCTTTACCGGAACATATTTTTCATCAATATAGTACAATCAAAGTTTGTGCTTCATTGTTTACTACCTTGAAAACGAGAAGTTTGGGCAATACTCTCGAAAGCAAGAAGACCTTAGTGAAATTCCAATTCAAAAACTTTATTCTAATGAAAAATGAAACTGTAGAAGTAATGATCAACCATTTCAGCCACTTGATTGTTGAGATGTCTTCTGTTGATCTTGAGCCAACAGAACAAGACAATATTGATACTTTGAAGAATGCTTTACCTACAGACTATTCGACTTTCCTGTTTGTGCTTAAAGAGAACGGATTCTTTCAGAAACCTGAACTGACTGCTGTACAATTCATTAATAAGATCAAAGAAACGGAATTCGATCTTAAATGTCAATTTACTTTGAAAGAAAATCAACATCAGCAGTCGTCAGCTCAAAATCCGTTACTTTATGGTGGTGCATTACCAGCAAATAATGCAACAAGCTCAGTGCCTATTAATGCATTCTTTGCTCAATCCCAAGAGGATCCTAACGTAAACAATCCTCATAATGTATGTTTTATGGAAAATGGTGCAACTGGCAACTCAAATGCTCATACATCAAGCTTGCCCAAGGTTAATCTACAAGAAGCTGAACAACAGTTTGCTTTTTGTATGTGCGTTCATGACTTCATATGAACAACTAGTGGGAAGTAAAATTGCTACGAGCGATCTCACAGATAAGGACTACGATCAAATCGACCCGGATGATCTTGAGCTTATGGATTTGAAGTGGAACATGGCCATGATTGTTCGAAAGGTTAAAAGGTTCATGCAACGAACGGGAAAAGATCTTCCCACGTTGAACAAAAGGGTTGGGTTTGATAAGTTAAAACTCAAGTGTTATAATTGCAGTGAATTTGGCCACTTTGCCAAAGAGTGTGACAAGCCGAAGAAAGATTATTCTGGCCCATGCAATTCTGACCGTGCTTCTACAAAGTCTTCATCTGGAGGAGATAAAAGTAACACTGCTGGCTCTGGTGATCAAGACAAATCTCCCGTTACTCAAGCTTTATTGGTAAATGACGGAATTGATTGGTCTCAGCCTTTATTGGGAAACCAAGCAAATGTTGCTATCATTGAGCCTGTGGAGAATTTTGAGGATGCCAGTAGCGATAAAGTATTGGAGAGTAGTGGGGTTATCGTGCGAAATAAGGCGCGATTGGTCGTTCTTGGTTACAATCAACTGGAAGGCATAGATTATACAGAAGTGTATGCTCCAGTGGCACGACTGGAGGCTATACAAATCTTTCTTGCCTATGCAGCCTACAAAAACTTCAAAATTTATCAAATGGATGTACAATCGGCATTCTTGAATGGAGCAATTCATGAAGAAGTGTACGTGAAACAGCCTTCTGGCTTCGAGGATCCAGACTTTCCTGAGCGTGTTTACCGTTTAAACAAAGCTCTATATGGTTGGCATCAGGCCCCGAGAGCCTGGTACAGCACGTTGGCTGACCATCTGATTGAAAATGGATTCAAGAGGGGAACTGTGGATTGTACGTTATTTTACAAGAATATGGGTGTTGATCTGCTCCTCGTCCAAATTTACGTGGACGATATTATTTTTGGTTCGACAAACGATAGTTTATGCAAAGAATTCGAGAAAACGATGCAGACAAATTCGAGATGAGTTCGATGGGAGAAATGAGTTTCTTTCTGGCTTTGCAAGTTCACCAGTCTGACGCCTGGATCTTTATCCATCAGACAAAATATGTGAACGATGTCTTGAGTCGATTCAAGATATCCGATGGCAAAATTCCCTCTACTCCTCTTCCCGTGGGTCACAATTTATCACCGGATGAATTAGAGGATACCGTTGATCCGACACTGTATCGAGCTATGATTGGATGACTCATGTATTTGACTGCTTCTCGATCGGACATTATGTTTGTGCGCTAGGTATCAATCGAGTCCCCGAGTGACTCATCTGGCTGCAGTAAGGCGTATCTTACATTATCTGAGGGGAACTCCAGACATCGGGTTATGGTACCCCAAAGACGATAAGTTCGATCTCACCGCCTTTACTGACTCGGACTATGGAGGTTGCAAGATCAATTTCAAATCGAAAACGGCGGGATGTCAATTCTTAGGAAACCGGCTTGTTTCCTGGCAGTGTAAGAAGCAGACGACGGTCTCAACTTCAACAGCCGAAGCGGAGTATGTGGCAGCCTCGAGTTGCTGCTCACAGGTTCTCTGGATCCAGCAACACTTGCGGGATTACGGTTTGAAGTTTCTTACTACTCCTATTTTTATTGATAATTCTGCTGCAATTTCTATCACCAAAAATCCGGTTCAACATTCAAAAACAAAACATATTGAAATCCGTTATCACTTTATACGTGATTGCTATGAAAAGAAATTAATATCAATTGATAAAATTCATACGGATTTTCAAAAGGCTGACCTTTATACCAAAGCTTTTGACAAAACGCGTTTTCAATACTTGCTTGGTATAAATGGTTTAAAATCTTTCACAGAAATTCAAAAGCTTGGTTAGATCATTTTTTTTTTTTTGTTATTTCAATTTTTATTGTTTTTAGGGGGAGAAAATAGAAAAATACAACAATATTGTGTTTTTGTTTTGTATATTTTGAAAAATTTTCAAGTAGCAAAGAACAAAACACAGTAAATAAAAAGCATTACATATTTTTATGAGTTGAGCATGGAATCATATTGATGAAAATGTTACTAAGTAACACTTCAATTTTAATAGTTATTATACACGTAACCCAACGATGATTGCAGATATAATTTTCCTTTTAAACTTTTCACAGACTTGTCAGGAACTTTACGATATACTTTATTTGGTTCAATTAGGCACAAAACCATATGTGGACCCCATCAATCAGATATAACTTTTCTATCTCTTATACAATGAATATCACATGTACGTTTTTCTTTTGGTTTTTCAAATTTTGATTAACTATGACTCATGCAAAAATAATAAAAAGAAAATAAAGCAGAAGGTTAAAATTTTCCTTTAAGGTCGGTATGACTACACGCAAATAAGGTTCCATTTTAACAAAATAAAAAGATAAAATTAAGCTGAAATTGCATAAAATCTTAACTCTTAATTTGGATAATACCATATTATCGCGCGGAAAAAGTCCAAGATTTTATACGAAACACCAAGTAAAATAAAGCTGAATACCCAAATATTAACCCTCAGGTCAGATAATCTTATCACGCACGAGAGGATCCAATATTTGAATAAAAATAAAGAAAAAATAAAGTTGAATTTCTTTGCAAAATAAAATAAAAAAACAAAGCAGAATTTTCTTCAAAAATGAAAACATGCACACACAGTAATCATTTTGACTTTTGACTTTTCTTTAAATCAGATATAGTATCAATCTTTCAAGATGTACTTCCACTAGGTTCGGCATTCATTATCTTTTATATCTTATCAGTTCCTATATAGTTTGTCAAACCTATCTTTGCATATCATATTGCTGGCCTTACGATAATTTTTTTTAATCAAGTTTATCCATGTACTAGATCAATCCCGTCAATGTACTATCATTTTCCCTTTTTGCTTCAAAACTCAATTTTGAGGAGCATTTTTCAATGTTTTTGAATTTTCAATATTTGAATGTTTTTGGAGTTTATAAAATTTTTCTGTATCTAGCCTCAGGTGCCGACACACAAATATATTGACGAGATAAATGCACGCACGGGATGGAGGAAGTTAATCTTAATAGTGAAGCCACCGAAGACGATGAAGAGGGTTCCGATGAAGATATTCCCTCAGAGTCTCTTCACTTCATTTAATTATTGGTATTATGATAATCGTACAGGTGAAGCGGTTATTGTTTATGGCCAGGGTTTACGCACGAAGACGTTACGTGTATTTGATCCGATGTGGCTGGTCAATCTATCTGAGTCTGACAACGCCGCATTATTCACAAGTCAGATCAGATTCGCTAATGTAAAGGATTATGATCTTGCAATGCAGTTTCAGAGGGTTGTTCGTGTCTGCTACGCATACAAGATTCATAGCTGCGTTGATTGGAAGACAAAGGTGTTTCAACGCTAAAGTATGATAAAGAGCTCGAGACGAGGGGGAGTTTGTTGATACACGTTTTGTGCGTCTCAGTCTTTATCAGGGCATTAATGTAATTAGTCTAAAGTATAGGGGTCTTAATGTAAATATGGCTAAATGGGCCGCTCGCTCTAATGTTATGTTACATTCGTTACCCCTTAACGAATGTAACACATTCATCTATTCTGTAAGCTCATTCGTTAACCCAGATTAACGAATGAGATAACGAATGAGGGCTATTCGTTACATGGTAAATGTATTAACGAATGAATAGCTCATTCGTATGGTTTAATGTAACGAATGACACATTCGTTAACTGTTAAGTTAACGAATGTGGTCATCCCCTATTTATATGCTGTAACATATTCATTAATGTAAGTTTTCAAGTTTGTTTATCAATTCTCTCTTGTTACTCTGCCAATTGATTCTCTCACTTCATTCATATCAATCATAACGTACATCAACCTTAATCGTATACCTAAACATCATGTCTCATCGTAATCATAAGTTCTAGATCCTTTCAGTGCTCAACCAAGTGCTTTCATATTATAACTGCCATGAGCCGGGTCATTTGCTCGTTAATGCACAAATCCGACCAAGGAGGGAAACAAGGAGAGGGCATTGGTTCCGATGAACGGTGATAGAGGTGAGAATGCGGCTAGTTCAAGTGAAGGTGAGCGGGGTTTGGTTGCTCAACACTTCTCTTGGGATGATCAGATGGCAGCTCTGGATATCAGCAATCAAACTGCCAACTTTGCTAAGGTTGATATCGATGTTGAAGAAGAAGAGAATGAAGCTGAGGAGCAGGTTAAGGATCTTCAGCATGTTTTTATGGCCTTCACCTCCTCCAACTCCTCTGAGGTAAGTTCGGTATTGTGTTCCCAATCCTGCATTAATAGGGTAGATTTGTATAAAATTCACAATAGCAATATGCTTAGAGAAATGGAGGGAATTAAAAATGAAAATCTCACCCTTAAGAAACTGGAAAAGGCTTTAAAGGAAAAACTCAAGGCACAGCAAAAGGATTTTTCGAAACTTCAATATGATTTCAGCATAAAATGTTGTCACCACCTAGATGCTAGAAAGAAAATTTCCAAACTAACCGCCGAGTTAGATATATCCAAGTTGGAGATGGCTAAATTAACTAATAAATTTGAAAATGTTGAATTCAATTTTAAGAAATTTGATGTCTCTAGCGCTGTCGTTGAGTCAATGATTGAAAACCAGTTAAAATGGAAAGAGAATAAAGGTGTGGGTATTGGGTACAACATGGTTCCCCCTCCATATAATGATAACTATACTGGTCTTACCAAAGAAGAGAAAGAAAAGGAAAAATTCATGCAATATGGTAAGTCAACTACAAATGGCAAAGGTATGGTTGGTTCAGTAAGAGCTACTGAATCAACATCTGGGGTGAACGATTTTAATGTGTTTACTTCACGTGTAGATGAAGTAATAATTGAAGATTGGACTGATAAGGATGATGATTCACCTATTGATTCTCTTGTTTCTTTGAATTTGCCTGTTTTGAATAATATTGCTACTGATGTTTGTGTGGGCTCTGTTTTTAAGAGCAAAAACAATTGTGTGGTTGATTTTTCAAAAACTTCTAAAAGCAGTGATCTGCTCTCTAATAAACTTGATGAAAGTAAAAATCCGAACAAACATTTGTCACGTAAGTTTGTTAAAGAAAAAGGTTCATGTGCTCACAACTGTGAGAATCTAGTGCTAAGTCCAAAGGAGGACAAACAAGCTCACACAACAGAGCAAGACCGGGAATCGGCCACAACGATTTTTTCGTTAAAAGTCAAACATGTTTCAATTTTGGCATTCCCGGTCACATTGCTAGAAATTGTTCACGTCTCCCGTATATCCCATATTACAGACGTCATCAGAGGACTATGCCTCAAATACCCACAAGAATTTGAACTCAAATAAAACGAGGTATTATAAAGCAAAGCCCTCTGACGGTGATTGAAGGAGAAACAAGGCCGACAGGTCAAGTTCCCATCAGACCAAGCCTAATTCGGTTTAAAAGCGAAACGAAAACTCGGTTTTGTCTCCGAGACCCAAGTGGGCCTCAGAATCGAAATCGTTTAGAAGGTTAAAGTCAAGTGTGTCTTCCGTCCGCAAACCGGAGACGAAGCCAACCGTTTGTACAAACAATAAAGTTTTAAAACCTAAATACAAATGGTTGCCTAAGTATCCGGTTACCAAGTCATTAAAACTAGGGGTGAGCAGAAAACCGAATTGACCGAATCGAAACCGAATTAACCGAAAAAACTGAACCGAAGCATTAACCGATGGTTAATTTTTTGTTTTTTTGAAAAACCAAAATTTCGATTTCGATTCGGTTATCCATTTTTAAAAAACCGAAAAAAATGATCCGATTGATGATGATAAAGATTATCAAGATCATGAGGAATGAACTAAACTTTTAAGATAAATAAATAAGATAATGAATGAAGATCGCTATTAAATTTTTAATGTTTTTTAATTCTTAAACTCTATTTAGCAAC
This sequence comes from Bidens hawaiensis, assembly GCF_021521415.1. Taxonomy (NCBI): domain Eukaryota; kingdom Viridiplantae; phylum Streptophyta; class Magnoliopsida; order Asterales; family Asteraceae; genus Bidens; species Bidens hawaiensis. Next base: position 2,652,147 of record NW_027491134.1, read on the forward strand.
TTTGTATTCGTATATTCCACATAACACGTGCCTATTTTTGTTTTTGTATTTAATATATATGTGGACTGTGAAACTTTAACACGCCTTATACAAGCTTAAAATATGCACTTTCATTTTTTAATTTTTTTTTGCAATGTCAACACATAATTGAAAAAAAACCGAAAAGAAATCGAAATTAACCGAAAATCGAAAAACTGGAAAACCGAACGGTTTGCATATTCAAATAACCGATTACTTAGGTTTCGGTTTGGGTTTCGCCTAAAAACCAAACCGAACCGAACCGTGCTCAGCCCTAATCAAAACCTTCCTGTTCGATCTTTGATAATCAGGAAGACATGTTATGGCAACCCGTGACACATTTGAACAAGTCAGGCCTACCCAGAACGACTATGGACTGAGTACCTAAAACTAACTAATCTCGCACATCGTGCAGGAACAACTATGGAGGAATATCATCAGACCATGGTATGTTGATAGTGGCTGTTCCAGGCACATGACATGAGACATCTCTCAACTGAGAGACATTCAAATTTTTAATGAAGGGTATGTTTCCTTTGTGGGAGGGGAGACGGGAAAGATTACTCAGAAGGATACTATGAGTAATGGTGTTCTGAATTTGAAAAAGTGATGAAGAAAAGGTTTGAGATGAGTTCGTTGGGGGAGATGACGACATTTTTGGGTTTGCGAGTTCGTTAAAGCTCGACAAGTATCCTACTACATCAAGGGAAATATGTCGAGGACATGTTGGCTAAGTTCGAGCTTCAAGATTCCAAGAGTGCAGCGACTCCTATGGCAGAAAAAACTCTTTTTTCATCAGATCCTGAAGGGAAACCCGTAGATCAAACGTACTATCGATCGATGATCGGATCCCTGATGTATCTCACTGCAGTCGCCCAGACATCATGTTTGCAGTTTATCAATGTGCTCGCTTCCAGGCTAATCCTAAACTCTCTCATTTAATTGATGTTAAACGTATTTTTAGATATCTTAAAGGGCAACTGAAGCTAGGTCTTTGGTATCTTAAAAACTCATAATTTGATCTATATGCTTTTGCTAACAGCAATTATGGAGGTGATGATATTGACAGGAAATCTACGTCTGCTGGATGTCAATTCTTAGGGGATCGACTCATTTCATGGCAATGTAAGAAACCACAAACGGTGTCCACATCCACTGCTGAGGTTGAGTATGATGCTGCTTCTGCCTGCTATTCATAGGCTATCTGGATGCAACATCAATTGCTGGATTACGGTTTCGAATTTCTTGACATTACTATTTTCTGTGATAATGATGCTGCCATTGCCATTCTGAAAAATCCGGTTCAGCTTTCTAAAACTAAGCACATCGATATCAAAATTCATTTTATCCATGACTGTTACGACCGGAAATTGATTCATCTTGAACAAGTTCACACTGATAATAAAGTGGCGGAATTATTTACAAAAGCGGTTGGAACAGCCAGATTTAATGTGTTTATAGCGTTTCTTAAGATGCTGCGTTTTGATGACTAGGTATTTTTTAGGTTAAATTTTGTACATAAATATTTTCTTGTTATATCATAATTTCTGTACAAATTTAGGGGGAGAAAAAGAAAAAAAAATACAAAAAGAGTGTATTTCTTTAATTAAAAAAAACTGTTTATTCTGTCACTTAAAACTATGTCGGCTACTCAAGTTCGAGGGACATATTCTTATGTTTGGTCCCATTGTCAATCTTTGACGTACGGGATAGCCATTAACCTAAGAACTGAAAGTAACTAGGGCGACTGAATAAAAATAATTATATAATGTTTTCGTTTTAACTATCTGATTTTAATTCTTTCACTGAAAATTATGTCGGTTACCTAAGTTTGAAGGACATATATTAATATATGTATGGTCCTATTGTCTGTCTGTAGACATATAGGATGGCCATTTACCTGAAGACTGAAAGCGACTAGGGTGACTGAATCTAAAATTGTCTTCTAAGTTATTATCTTGGGAAGTGATATGATTATTCAGCTAAAAGCTTTTTAGAAGCTTAAAATATTTTCAAATGAAAATGAATCCAACCTTTGAAAAATGATAGATAAATTGATCTTGAGTGCCTAATGTGTGAAGTTATTAAGCTAAAAAGGCTTTTTAACAGTCATTGATGTGTATGGTAGCTTTCAATGACAAATAAAAGTTTGAAGCGATATAAACTAGATGTGCTAAACTTATTGTGGAGAGTCATTTTGAAGATGTTTGCATGTCTCTAGATACATCTCTCCGAATGATAGGCGGAAAAGCAATTACCCATTCATACACGAGCCCGTTAGTGTCTTGATCGCCAAAAATATTATATTTCCCTATTAGCATAAAAAAGGGGTTATATATATATGAAAAATTATTGTTATTTAAATTTGTTTTCTAAAATCTTAAAGGGGCACCAGGGAACTAAAGGGGTGGGGCATACAAATAAGTCATAAACACCCTGAATGTAAGGCTTGTAAGTCCTGATGTCATGTAAGTCCAACGTTCAACCTTAAAGCTTAAAATTTTTGTATAGAGAAAATCTTTTGATCAAGCACTAGGGTGGAGTCAAATTGGGGTGATCTGGGGAAAGCCAAATACGCTTTCAGAAGAGATAAGGGGCATCAAGGTCCGTAAGTAATGCCCATATAAGCTTTATGCCTAATTGAAACTAAGCATATCACTGGCGCAATGAAAATAATGCTAAGTTTTTAATTACCTGCTATCAACCTTTTCATTATATCATAATAATGCTAAAAATGAATCATTATGAAAGTATCTTGATAAATATGATTTCATGTTCGGATCTTTTCATAAAAAGGTGTCGCTTGTTTTAAAACAGCTGAAATTTGATCCCAAAATATGTTAATATACTGAAGGCCAGGTGGGTAAATTATTTTTGTTTTAGTTTAGTTTTTTTGTTCTAATTTCATTTTATTTTTAATTTTAATTTTTTACCTCATGTTTACTCGTGTCGAAACAAATGCCTTAAGAAATCGTTTTTAACATGAATCGGGATTGTTTTAGCCCATGAAATTTGACGGTTGCTAGTCATGTTCTTGGGCCATTCATTTTGGCCCGATGTGTTTAGAATTCATGTGATCTCGGCCCTATCTGTTTGGCCCAGATAGTTGTTCTCGGCCCATCTGGGTTCTCGGCCCAGATGAGTATCTCAAGAGTTTAAATGGAGGGTTCTTAGATGCATTATTGATCATTCTTGAAATTTGCAAACATTCAAAAACCTTTATCTTCAAAATCATCCTAAAAACTCCGACTCTCTAATCGATGATTATGCCTTGATATCGTCGAGTATTAAAAGGATTTACTTAAAAGGTAAGAAAACTTAACCGAAATCTAGTTTTGATTCACTGCTATGAGAGTTGTTGATGTCAGTTTGGAATGATTGGAGTGTAAGATGTGGTTAGTTTACACGTTTTGTGTGAATGATTGGGTTTAGATTGATTATGTTCTATGTTTTTCTTGAAGTTGCAGGGTTGGTCATCAATGGTGATTGGCGAAATGGAGAATATGATGAGTTGTGTCCAAGGGTTTTCGGTGTTGATTGACCGAATTCTCTTGGTCAGCCAGAGAACTCTTTGGTCAACTGACATCTTGAAGAGTTCTCGGTCAAACCTTGACCGAGAACCCGTCTGGTCAACCGAAAGTACATCGTTCTCGGTGTTTCTGAATCACTTGGACCAAAGAACTTCTATTGTTTCCTTTAATCAAAGGGATGTTGCCAAAACTACTACACCAGCAACTGGTGGTAGTTAGGGAGGAGCTGCGAAAGTTGACCAGGGTTAAAATAATGAATATCATGGTACATCAAGCGGCGACTGAGGGAGCTATTGTCAAGACTACACCAGCATCTGCTGGTGGATGGGGAGCTACTAAATCTGACCAAGCTCAACAGACGGAATCTTCAGGCGCCTACTAAAATGCTGAGGCTGATATTTTGGATACAACTAGAATCAAGCATAAACCAAGGGGGAGAATGTTGGGCCGTATTTTGTGGTTTATGCTTTGTAGTATTGAACTTAGTTGGGCCATATTATGTAAACCGAAATCTCTAGATTTCGGTAGGCTTTTGTATATTTTGGGCCTAGGTTGGTAGATCTATATATACAATATATGTAGTTCATTGTAGGGTTGTTCGTCTAGTTGGTCGATCACCATGTAAGGTTGTTAAAGGGCTTAAGCACCCGACGTAATAAATACGTGTGTTTTGAAGCTAGTTTCATCGTGATTATTTGGTTGTTATAGAATCAGCTTGTTGTTAGTTTCCACCTAATCAACGAGTTAGTTGATATCACATTGAAAGATCTTATCACGGGACTTACACAAACAAACTATTATATAATACATACAAGATTTAAGCAATAGACATTATGCACTAACAAGCTCCCCCTTGGATGTTGCTTAGTCTTGGACTTCAAAAATCTTCAAAAAAAATTAGTCAATGCCAGAGAACTTTTTACGACAAGCCCTTCTACCTTTTTCAAATAACTTGGCCTTTGACTTATTTTGAGGTTTCTAAATAGGTCTTATGCTAGGCTTGAATTGATATTTTTACCATGACACTCTTTCCATTTATCTTTACATTGTGTCTCGAGCTCAGCTTCCTCATGTTCTTGTTCATCAGCTATCTTTCTCCACTTACTTTCCCATATCTTTTGCGAATGATTTCCATGCATATGGAACGCATTACATGTTGATACTATTGTGCTTGATCTGTATCTTTGTCATCATAGATTAAAATCTTGTTTCTATGTAACACTTCTATATCTTTCTCTGAACAATTCACTATACTTTCAACAAAATTAGGCTTCTCAGTTTTAGACCCACATAACACTTGTTCTACCACATTCACACAATATCACTATCACACTCTAAGTTATCAGCTGATTTAACAAATTCTACATCAACAGACTTAGGCAGACACATTTTAGGGTCATTCACAAGTGGAGTTTTTACTTCCACATTGAAGGCCTTTTCCAGCCCATCGGGTTTCTTTTGAGCTGAAGAACTCCATAATGGTGGCGGAATGCGTTTATACCCTAAACCATGTTCATTGTAACCAAATACATTTTCCCCAATTTCTTTATCCATACCAGTTGGTTTGGGGAGAATCTGATCCAACATAAATGAAGTTGCCTTGTACCTTTTCAGTTTCAAGTCTACCCTCTCAGTTTGAATCTTAATTGATTGTAACTCTTGTTTGAGAGCGGCATTTTCATCAGCATGTCAGTTAATGGCAATTTGTTTATCCTATACATTATGTTTTAACATGTAGATAGTTTTCTCATCTTGCCCAATTTTAACACGTAAATTCTTTTCACATTTTTGAAGCTTATCATAAGCTTCTTTCACTTTTTTAAGATCATCCAAAAGTGAACCATAGTATGTTTTTAACATTCTGTATTCAACATCTTTCATGACACACTCCTCATGTGGCAACTCACATTTTTCACACACAACCTTAGTTAACAATTCGTAATGTACCTGACTTTGGTTTGCCATCAAAGCTTGCTAAATTGGTATATCAGTTCTTTCATCTTTCACTTCTTTTCACTCTTCACACACTCTTCTGCACAAGCTTGAGATAGTTTAATGTTAATCTCCTCAGACTCATCCTCCTCTCCAAAGTCAATTTTCCCATGAGGCATTTCTTCACCATTAAACCAACCTACAAAATTTTCAATTATATCAGGCGGAAAAATAGATTAAAAGAAATTTGAAGGAACAAGATGAATTGTATCATATGTGCATGGCACAAATTAATCTTCAAAATCATCAGGATCTTCATCAATGAAATCTAGAGTTGATCCGAACGCATGTATGAAGTTTGGATTCTCAGAAACTTTATGTTCAACTTCCTCATCAATAGCGTCAACAACTTTCACATACATAACTCCCTCAGTCACATCTTCCTTAACCTTAGCTTCCTTAGCAACAGCTTCATCAACATTAACTTCCTCAGCAACAATTTCATCAGCAACAATTTCAATTTCCCCAACCATAGCATCATCTCCATCATTTACCAGTTCAGAAAAATTAGCTTTATAAAGATGATTATTTCAATTGAAACCCTCATCAATTTGTGAAACACAAGGTTTGTTTTGTGATGTTGCGGCTTCATTTGGTTTTGGTTTGTTGGAGGTGAATGGATCAGATGAATTTGGTGAGCTTCAGTGATAAATGACTTGTTTGTTGTAGTCTCTTCGAAACGGATTTGAGCCACTATCGGGAACTTTTTGAATTGTACATTCCCGCTTGAAATGCCCTTTATCTTTGCACCGAAAACAACGAACTTTGGATTTATCAAAACCCAGCTTTGACGGTACACCATCCAAGTAGTTTATTTCGGTGATTACCTTGAATCGTTGAGCTCTCCTAACCACACTAGCCATACACCAACGGGTGTCCCACATCTCCATATCTTCAGGGTCAATTTGATAATAATCTTCTTTTATCATATTGAAGGTTCCAATCCTTCCGGCAATTAAACATTCATATGATTCAAGCACAGATCCCAGAAAAGCCATATGTTCTTTCACATTTTCTGCTGTAAGCCCGTTAGTGTTCTTGATGTTCACAACAATATTACATTGGAGTAGGTTAGGGTTTTGATTATGGGTATGATTGGCTTGTTGTGATTGTTGATTTGGTGACATGGAGCTTGAACAATCACTGCTGTATTGAGGTGTCGGTGAAAACCTTTGTTGACTTCCCACACAAGCAGCACCAGTATTGACAGTACAAAAAGCAGTTTGAATTTTTGGACTTTGAGTTACTAAAGATGGTGAACTCTTGTAATAAAGTCCAATATCTTGAGTCACCGTTGAAGTTTTCATCTTCTGCTTCTTTCTCAATTCTAGATCTTGTGCTTCAAGCTTATCAATAAATCTGGCCAGGTTTAATCTTGCAAAAGCAACGGCGTTTGATTGTTGAATCATAATAAAAGTCCCCCATTCTTTTGGTAATGCATCAACCAGTTTATCAATGTATTCTTATTCTAGCTTCTCGATCCCAAGTCTTTTCATCTCATTAACTAGATGACAATATCTCTCAATCAATTGAGCAAAATTTTCACCCTTGACCATGGCAATAATATCACTCTTTTTTCAACAAAGCCATCTTGTATTTCCTCATATTAGGGTTCCCACGATCTTTATTTAGCAACGCATTCCGTATTGAAAAGCAAGATTAAAAAATCGATTACATAAAACTCAAATGGTGTAGTTAGTTCTCTTACCTAAGTGAATAAAACACTGTGGTTATTCATAATCCATGAAGTATTTGATCCGAAAAATGGTATCATGGGCCATAGGATAATCATGCCAGAAGAACTTTGGAGTGTGGAAAAATATATATTTATTCTTAAAATGTTATTTTGTAACATTTGATTAATAGAATATTATACTTTATACAAAAACTAGCTTTTAGCCCGTGTATTACGCGGGTTACTTTTAAGTGTTTTTTATTTATTGATTTAGCTTAGCTTGACTCGTTACTTTATACTATGTTTGTTAGTATACATAATTTAGAAGATGGCTGACCAATTGTTAACCTTAGATTTCTTGTTCAAGGGTTACGATTATAGAATCTTACTTGAATATATTATTTATGTTCATATGGATTAACCAATCTCGATTCATGAGTTTAATACCATGATTTTAATTATAATATACATCAACTAATTTAAATATAACAATAATCTAACATACCGTATGTAGTTGGATTGAACGGTTTGATTGAAACTTTCAACGTGTGGATGTTGAAGAAGCAGTTGTGATGATGATGTATATATAATAATTTTCTTATGAGTTGTATTATACTTATAATAGATAAAGATACAACCTATATTGACCTATATTGTTTAGGGATTTGAATTAACATATTTTTTTTTTCAAATATTATCATTAAATGTTACGAGAGAATTAATGCAAAAACTAAATATTTATTATTCATTCTTGCCACATTCTAGAGATGTACTTATCAGTGTTTATGAGTTAAAATTTGAGCTTCAAAATTTCAAGATAGCATATAACATTTCATCATAGAAGAATATCAAGTATCCATTTGAGCTCATGATATATATCTAAAATAGTTAACTTTGGTTCAATTCATTCTTGTGGGCCCGAACCCAAATAAAAGCCTTCATTCATGAATATAAAAAAAAGCATGTTCATAATAGCATTGGGAGTTCTTCAATCTTGGTTTGCAATATTCAAAGGAACCGAATGCTATTTGAAATTATTTGTATTACATAGTAAAATAAATAATACAACCATACATTGTAATGCATATTGCGAATGATTGTTAAGAATAAATATAAATATGATACAATATTATAAGCAATATGATTATCAAGGATAAATATACGGAAAACATTTTAAGGATTTAAGGGAAGTACCATCGTTTAAAACTACTATAGTAAAAGATCAAAAAACAAATAGGCCGTTGACATTTAACCCGACCGGTTAACCCTACATTTTTCACCAGTTATCGATCCAATTGAAGACTTTTTACAAAACCTATAACCACCACATAAAAATAATATGCCACCGTCGTCGTCGCCACCGCCAATGCCAGCAACACCATCACCACCACCATCACTATCACCATCAACACCACCACCACCATCACACCAATAACAAAGCTATGGTCTCACGCCAATAGCAAAGCTATGATCGGGTTTGAGAAGTGTTAGATGTAGACAGCCTTAACTCTACCATGTAGGAATAAAGAGCCTGCTTCCACCGGTGAGACCCCCAGCTCAATTTAATTCTCATCACAATACAACAAAACAGATAGCTTGTTACATAATACATGTCATCATCTCTACAAAACATACAATTACCAAACTTAAGTACTTAACGGGCTCGGTTTCTACACTTGGCGGTTTATACTTTACTTTCGCTCTGATTCTTGTTGACCACCTCGGTGTTTCACCATTTCCCCAATCAAATTCTGACAACTTGGGCCCACCCGAGTGAGCTTTCAGGTACTGTTCTAGCTGCTTTCGGCTAGTTGTTTCTTCACCCGTTGGTACAGTAAACACAATTTCATTCTTGTTCAGGGTCCCGCCTTCTTTTGACATAAACTACATGAAAAGAATTATAAAAAAATACAAATTACTACAATTTCATTCTTCTTCAGTTTAGTTTGGTTTTTTTAGTTTTATCATTGGGGATTGAAATTTTTTTGGCTACAAAATAGGTTGGCCCAAAATAATGAATTTGGACTTAAATCTTTTTGTTACATGCAAAACCAACATGGAAGCGTAAATTCAGTTTTTACAAAAACATAAAACTGTACCGTCGGTTATTTTTTTATTTTTCGATTATGCATTGGATTTTTCCGTTAAAGATCTGTTTTTTCAATTTCATGCAAAATGTATGTTCGTGTCATTCTACACTAAAAGCAAAGATATTGATGTCCAACAAGTAAAACATAACATCAACAGAGGACGTGTCAATTTTTATAAATCAAACGGGCATACATATTTACATATACAAGAACTGTCACACTAAGACAGCAATAATAAATCAAAAGATACTAAATTTATTCAAAGTAACAACCATAGACCAAAAGATGTATTATACTGTATACAAGTAGTTTAATATATGTCTAATGTCATAATAGTATATTAAAAAAATTATGAATGTTAATAGGCCCATTTGCTATATATTTAACAGTTTTTTTTAGTTTGTAAATGTCAAATATGACGATAGCGGGCCGAGAAATCATTAAAAAAACAAACCCATTGCATATTGTTTCATCTTAATTGTAGTTGCATATACACAGTTCCCGTGCATTTGGCGTCTACGGGAGCCTGGATATCAATTATCAACAGTATGTCGTAACGTAATTGACCGTGCTCATAAAGTTGACATGTATTTCCAGCAGCTGTTAATCATCGTTAGCAAAGTGCCCAATAAGCGTTTAATGCTCCAGTGCAACGCCTCAGCGCGCCAGCTGACAGGTTTTCTTCAGCTTGTAGGCGGACTTTTACAAGATCAGTAGGGTTTGCTACTGAAACTGTAAGAACACTTGCACAAATACAACCAAATGATTAAAGGAACACCTCTCCCTGTTTGGTTCGTTTACAGGCATATTTATAAAAACTTATTAAAAAAGTGGTTTTAAGCTCACCTTAATTGCTGATGACCCAATGCCATTGCAACATATGATTGAGCAATTGCTACACATAAATAGATTGAAAGTTGAGTAATCATTTAGTCATATTAGAGATGTTCAAAACGGTTTGGGACTAGGAACCGGAACCGGTTCCTATATTCAAAACCCCATTTTAAACCGGTTCCAGGCTCGAACCGGTTAGGGAACCGAACCGGTTCTCCCACCCTCGGACCCCTAACCTATCTAACCGGTTCTTACCGGCTCCTAACCCGGTTCCTGTACTGTAACCAGTTCCAACCGGTTACAGTGTAAATTTTTTTTTTTTTTTTTCGTTTTTCGTTTGCGATTTGGATTATAAACTACGATTCGTATTTGTATAACATGAAAAATAAAAAAAACAATTAACATAAAATTCATTTTATTTACTTTAAGAAATTCAAAAAAAAAAGGTACATGTTTTAAAATCTTCAAAAACAAACTAACAAAACATTAAACTTATAAATATAAAGTTGTGACATATTATTTCTAGAAAAGCCTTCTTGTTCGTCGTAATTATTGAGCGGCGACTTCTTCCTCGGAATTACTTGTAGAAATGCCTTCTTGTTCGTCGTGCACTCGAACATCAAGTGGTGTTTCATCTTCGAGAGTGGTTACGTGTTGAATACGATCGATTGAGTCCAAGTGATCCTTTAAGCAAATGCACATCTCCACCGACTCCGAATTTAGTCTTGTTCTTCTCACCGATATTACCCTGCCACTAAGAGAAAAAGCGGATTCCGAAGCTACCGTAGAAGCTTGGACGGTTAGTAAATCACGGGCCATGGTGGCAAGAATCGGAAACTCGGTTTCCTTTACCTTCCACCAAGCCAAAACATCAAAAGTGCCATATTCCTCTTCGGATAAACCGGTAGAGTAATCATTTGCACTATACCTTCCTAGTTCGCTTGAAGGGGTGTTACCCCTTTGTTTTTTAGCCGTTACGTTGCGAACGGTGTTCATAAGGCTAATCATGGGATCTCGTACTCTAGTAGCACTTGAACTTGATGAAGACCCCCCCCCCCCCCGGCATAGGCATGTGTATGTTTGACCCATATTTATTTAAAAAAAGTCATACATAAATTTAAAATTCAAGTTAAAATCATTTTTTGTCTCTGTTGAAAAGTTTGGGTCAACTTCATGCATATCTAAGGCTGAAAAAATTTCGTCTATCACACATTCAACCCCCGTAACATTTAACATTGGGCTTAAAGCGGCGGCGCAAGTAAAAACCGGTGGCAATTCAAGAAAGTATTTTTTTAATTTAAACTTCATTGGTAATATGATATTTGAAAACATTGGACTTTTATTTTCAAATTCTTTAATATTGTTAACCATTAAAAATAACTCCGAAAGAACCAAGGGACTTGTCGGATAATACATTCCCGATAGTTTCGTAGTTGATGTTTTAAAAACTTCAAGAAAAGTCGATAAGTCATTGATAATTTCCCATTTCTCATTTGAAAAGGGGATTGCCAAATCATTCTCGGCAAGACTAGAATGAAACATTTGTAAAGTTTCTCTTTGTTCCAAAGCACTTTGAAACATTATGCAAGTGGAATTCCATCGATGAGGTACATCCCAATTAGCTCCCAAAGCTTTTCTTCTCGTATCTTTACAAAATTTTCTATATTCCATTTGTCTTTTTTTACTTTTCTTAAAAACTTCATGTATCATTAGTCTAAAATCGTTTATAACCGATGTAACCTCATCCGAAGCAAGTCCGTCTTGCACGATTAAATTAATGATATGTGCAACACACCTTGAATGAAAAAATACACCATTGCAATTCGGCGTATATTTTAATTTTAATTTATCAACCGCCGATGTATTATTCGACGCGTTATCAAATGCCATTGAAAATATTTTATTTTCTAGTTTATAAGTTTTTATAACATAATCTAAAATTTCAAACAAATTATCTCCCGTATGTGGATACTCAAAGAGTTCGAAAGCAATGGTGCGTTTCATCATTTTCCACGATGACGGGTCTACCCAATGAGCGGTGACACAAAGATAAGATTCGGGTGGACCATGTGGAGCCGACCAAACATCACTAGTTAAGTTTATTCCCGTATTTATATTTTCAAAATATGCAATTAGTACCTCTTTGGCCTTCTTCCACAATTTTAAACAATAACGTTTAAGAGTATGACGACTTACGTGAGTGTATTGTGGTTGAAGCGTATCTCGAATCATGGCGGTTAAGCGAGGGTTGTCGAAGTGGCTAAACGGCAAAGCTTCTTGAATCACAAACTTCGCCATACGATCTTGAACTCGATCAATTTGGTATGTAAATATTCCGCCTTCACTATCCATTTGCGTTTGTTGCGAATCGACGTTCTTTTTCAACGCCTTGCAATACGGTTTTTAGATGTGTTTCTTCAAATTTGAATTCGAAAGTGGGTTTAAATAAACCCCACAAAACTTGCACCGAGCCTTCAATGAATGGTCACTCAATTCAACCAAATCCCAATTGCACCAAATCTCTTGATTACGATTATGAGGTACAATACGAACGAAACTTGGTTCGGCGTTGGAACCTTGACCAACCGATGATTGTGAGGCAGCCATAACAACAAATATGAATATAGAAGAAGAGAAAACAAGAGATTAGAGAACTCAAAACGTTGTAATAGCGTTTTTTTGTATTTTTTTGCGTTCGGGTTTGCGTTTTGAGTGTTGTGATGAACCCATGACACCAAATACCTATTTATACTAGTAGTGGGGTGCTTGGGGGAGCAAAAAAACGGCTATTTTTGACTCCCAACGGTCAAAAAAACGGCCAAAAAAAACGATTTCCAACGGCTATAATCGATCCAACGGCTAGAACCGGTTCATAACCGGTTCCGGATGGTTCGGTTCCAGAACCGGTTCCGGTTCCTACCCGCCCCCACTCAGAAATGCAAGAACCGGTCACGGATCATCGGGTTGAATCAGATAGGGTCTGGTTCCTACAAAAAACGGGTAGGAACCGGTTCGGGTCCGGTTCGGGTCCAGGAACCGGTTTCGTTGATCAACCCTAAGTCATATAGTTTATTTACTAAAAACAAACAGTACCAAAGAAATTATATCAATTCTTACTTGTTGCAAGGAACTAAGGTTCATTCTTACATCCACCCTTCCACCTAGACGGAATGGGCCCATAACCATCACCATGTGAAGCTTTTCGATTCAGGCCAAACACCTTAAAAATGATTTATAAAATCGAAATACAACACTCAAAATTAACCATTAGCATGTTACCAGTGTCAAGATTGGCAATGATGATGTTTTCACCATATCTTGCTTCCGTCCAAAAAGAAGACGAACCTATGAAACTGTTCTTTTCCAGGTTTAGGAAATGCAAGGACTTGTAGTTTTGATCCTACATTCTGGATCACAGTCACCACGTCCGTATGCTCTACACAATACATATTATACAATGATTCTCAAATCCTTCAATTTGTAGAACTGTACATAGCAAACTTACTTTCAAAATTCCATATATGCCCTCTCAATTAGCCATCGACAACAAATATCATAAACACGATGGCTAAAAACATTGCCTTTATATCAGTGTAGTGTCCCGAAGTAACAGTGATTATGAACCTCCACGACACAACGACAAAATCAAACACCAAAAAAAAAGACAGTGACAAAATCTGTTAAAGCATGAACAACAAGCTTAAGAAGCATTTTTGCAAGCAGTCGGTGTGCAATATGAATAAGTAACGAAACTACCTAATCAAGCTTTAATCCTTCACACAGACATGAGGACTTGAATAACCTACAACCATTCATGTATATTAATTAAAATATTAAACATAATTTAATTTTGGTTAATATTAATAAATTGAAGGAAAAATAGCTTACTTGAAATACCCGTTATTATATGTAAACTGTGACGTGACGAATTGTGTTCATACATTTGATATTTATATATTTATATTAATGTCTTAGGTTGAAGTCTATATATAGTTTGTTTGCATTTTCCCTCTCTTCTTTCCGGCTGCTTATAGTTACTGCAACAAAATCAAGATCAAAGCATTATTACTTTTATGATAATTTAACATTTACTAAAAACAATAAATCCATTCAAATATGAAACCGAACCAGATGATAATGGTTCTTCTGATGCAAACCTTTTTGTTGTTGAACACCTTATAGTTTCGAGCCCGCCAAATACTCCACAGGCACAGCGGCACAAAGAAAATCCTACAAATAATCCTTTGTTTCTTATCATTCCCCGTAACCAAGAAATGGAAATCCAAATAATCTTTTAAGACTTAAGATAGAAGCAGCAACCAATTTAGATGAAACTTGAACATGCCCAATCTATTTCTAGAAAAATTACAATGAATTAAATATACTCCAAATCTTAGATGCCTCTCATAGAAAAGACCATCATAACAGGAAGCCGATCCATAAAAGCTTTCAACCAAAAAAATTAACCTTAGTTGGAAGTGGGAACCGAAGACTCCCTTTTATACGCAATCAAAAAACCCGAATCAATCCTACCCTTCGGTTTAAAAATGCAGATATTTTTTTTACACAAAAAGATACCAACATCAAAAATTTTAATCTTACTTAATTAGTATTAAGATTCAAAACCATTAAGACAAAAAAGATCAAAATTACTTAACTTTCAGATATGGCATACCGGAAATTAACGATTGTAAATGAATAATTGATAAAGATGAATTGAATTGATGGTTTAGCACCTCTCATCTTATTTGTAAACAAAAACCCTAAATTGATTTGATGGTTTAGCACCTCTCATCTTATTTGTAAACAAAAACCCTAAATTACCTGCAATCGCTAGCTAGCGGTAACAACGAGACCTCGAGATTTGCTTCAAAAACATAACCTTCAAATTGTGAGGCAGATTTCAAGTTCCAGTTAGGGTTTTTGGAATGAACTACAATTCCAAGTTAGATTTGTGAGAAGAGATATGTAGGGTTTGGAATCGAAGAGTTACTCAGTTTGAGAGGATAATTGGGTATTAAAAGAAAATACCCCATCTCAATCTTATATTGACAACAATCCTTTAGAAATTTTACAAACAACTGAAGGAAATGTTCAAATACAATTTGAAAAAGTTACACCTAGAATAACTAGGTCTTTATCTTCATCAAATTTTCATATATCTCCTTTAGCATATACTGTTAGAAGTCCTTCTAGAGCTTCAACTTCTCAAATAAGATAAAAATATTCTGAAAATAATAATAGAGTTAATGAATTAAGAATTAATCCTGATAATATAGTTAGAGGAATTAATAGACCCCAACAAGACCCGGAATTAACCGAGTCAGAAATGGATTTCTCTATATCATGAATAATATAGAAAAAATTGATTTTAGACCAGGTTCCCTGGTAAGAAATAAAATAAATTCTGAATTCCAAGATCCTAAATGGGAGGAATTTAGAAAATGGTATTTGGAAAATTTTGAAATAAAACAATTACTATATTTTCGAGATGAATTTTATAAAGAATTAGAAGAACAAAATAATATTATTTATTTTGTTCCATGGTTCTTTAATAAGTATGTGAATAGTATAATTTCTACTATTTACAGAGAATATGATTTAGGAGAAAAGAAAATAAAATCTATTTTCCCTTCTCAAACAGGTTTTAAAATTGAAAAAGAAAAGGTAACAATGTATTACCAAGCTTTTCAAAAATTACTGGAAGGTGATACTTTACCAGTAACAATTTTTCACCTAAATAAATTATTTAAACATATAAATTATACAAATTTATGTTTAATTATATTAGGAGAACAACTAGGTTCTATCCAAGAAAAAATTGAGGAAATAACCTCTTTAATAAAAAATAAAAAAGTTTTTGAAACAGGAGAAGTTATAGCCGTTCCAGCTATTCAACCCCCTCCTGAAATAAGAGATTTTAAATTAAAATCTAATTCTGAAATATCTAAATTATTAGATACTAAATTAGAATTTATTTCAGAAAAAATGAAAGGTTTAAATATAAATACTCTTTCAAAAGAATTTTCTAAATCCACAAATAAAGAAAATTATAAAGAACAAATAAACTTAGAAATTGCTAAGTTACAGAATAAATATGCTAATAAACCTAGCATGAATAAATATTATTATGATAGACCAACTCCTCAAGATGTCTTAATAGAAGAACAGGAGTACATAATAAATAATTCTTATAGTGGGAAGAACATCTATGAATGGAATATAGATGGTCAAACTGACACCCAAATAGCTAATACTATACATCGAATGATGATGTATTCTACGATATGTAAAGCAAATGGAAATACAGATAGATCTATTGCGAAAATGATAGTAGCGGGATTTACTGGTCAATTAAAAGGATGGTGGGATAATTATTTAACCCTCCAAGATAGAGAACAAATTTACTCTTCTGTAAAAGAAGAAAATGATATTAGTCAAGAAAATAGTGTGTATACTCTTGCTATCAATATAATGGAACATTTTACAGGCAGATGGTCTGATAATTCTGAAAATATTAGAACTCTTTTGCAAAATCTAAAATGTAAAACCCTTACATCATTTAGATGGTATAAGGATACATTTTTATGCAGAGTAATGGAATTACCAGAGAGTAATAGTACTCATTGGAAGTCTAAATTTATAGACGGTTTACCTCATTTCTTTTCAGAAAGAGTTAAACAGAAATTGAGAAAAGATAATATTCATATTAATTATGATGAATATACCTATGGTAGTTTAATAGGTATATGTAAAAATGAAGGATTAGCTTTATGTAATGAAATAAAGCTAAATCAGCAAATTAAAAGACAGTCTTTAATGGAAAAGAGACAGTTAGGCCAATTTTGTGATCAATTTGGTATGGAGAAAATTACTCCCCAAAATAATAAAAGAAAAGATTTTTCTTCTCAAAAACCAAAAAAATATTTTAAAAGAAAAAGGAAAAGAGAAGAGAGAAAAATAGATAGAGATAAGAAAAGGGAAATTAAACCCTTTGAAAAATTTTATAAAAAATCTTTTATAATTTGCAGAAAATGTGGCCGTCCAGGTCATAAAGCAGCAACCTGCTGGGTGAAGAAAAAATTGAATGAAATAAAAGATGATAATCTTAGAGAAACTTTAGAAAAGATTATCATAGATCCTAATAATACTTCTGATGAATCAGAAGCAGAATCTTCATATGAAGATATAAATGGTTTAGAAAATGAAAGCTTTATCTCATCTTCTTCAGATGAAAATAAAGAATGTAATGAAGAATGTTGTAACAATGAGATAAATAATGATTCAATTTATGATATTATATCTCAATTCCAAAATATGGAATTAAATGTAATAACAAATGAATTTTTAGATTTATTAAAAAATACTCAAGATGAAAAAATTAAGAAAGAAATGATTCTAGACTTAATAAGAAATGATAAAGGTGAATCATCTTCATCTAATGAAATTTTTCAACCTTATACTTTTGCAGAGGTTAAGAATCAATTAAATAAAAGAAATCAACAAAATAAACAGGTTGGTATTGAAGAATTAAAAATTGAGATTAATAATCTAAAAATTGATTTCTTTAGAAAAGAAAAAATTGAATGAAATAAAAGATGATAATCTTAGAGAAACTTTAGAAAAGATTATCATAGATCCTAATAATACTTCTGATGAATCAGAAGCAGAATCTTCATATGAAGATATAAATGGTTTAGAAAATGAAAGCTTTATCTCATCTTCTTCAGATGAAAATAAAGAATGTAATGAAGAATGTTGTAACAATGAGATAAATAATGATTCAATTTATGATATTATATCTCAATTCCAAAATATGGAATTAAATGTAATAACAAATGAATTTTTAGATTTATTAAAAAATACTCAAGATGAAAAAATTAAGAAAGAAATGATTCTAGACTTAATAAGAAATGATAAAGGTGAATCATCTTCATCTAATGAAATTTTTCAACCTTATACTTTTGCAGAGGTTAAGAATCAATTAAATAAAAGAAATCAACAAAATAAACAGGTTGGTATTGAAGAATTAAAAATTGAGATTAATAATCTAAAAATAGAAATTAATAATCTTAAAAATAATAATAATAATTTAGAAAAAAGAATTATTAATTTAGAAAAAAGAAGATTGGAAATTAATGATGTAAATTTTCCAAAACTTCAATTAGAAAATTATTTAAAACAAGTAGAAGAAATAACTTCTCAGAAATGGCATATTAGAATCAAATTGATGATTGATAAACAATTTTCCAAAGAATTTACTGCTCTTTTAGATAGTGTAGCAGATTTAAATTGTATTCAAGAAGGATTAATTTCTTCAAGATATTTTCATAAAACCACCCAGAAATTAGGATCTGCTGGCGGAAAACCATTATAGATAAGTTATAAGCTTCCCAATGCTTATATCTGTAAAAATAATAAATGTATTCCTAATAGTTTTATTCTTGTTAAAGACCTAACAAGTCAAGTAATACTTGGATCACCATTTTTTAGAAAAATATTTCCTTTAACAAAAGTGGATGAAAAAATTTTAAAAGGAACATTTCAAGGTGAAGAAATATCCTTTGAATTTATTTCTGAACCAATCACTAGAATCATCAATAATATGATTGATGATTTAATTAAAGCAAAAATAAACCAAATAGAATTTTTAAAACAAGAAATAAATGAATTAACTATTTCAGAAAAATTAAAAAATCCTAAATTACAGGATAAAATAAAATTGATTCAAAATAAGTTTTCTTTACAAATATGTAATGATCACCCAAATGCTTTTTGGGATAGAAAGAAACATATTGTTTTACTTCCTTATGAGGAAGATTTTAAGGAAAGACAAATTCCTACCAAGGCTAGACCTTGTCAAATGAATTCTGAATATTTAGAATTATGTAAGAAAGAAATATAATCCTTAATAAACAAAGGATTAATTAGAAAATCTAAGTCTCCTTGGTCATGTACAGCGTTTTATGTTAATAAACATGCTGAGCAGGAAAGAGGAGTTCCTAGATTGGTTATAAATTATAAACCACTTAATAAAGTATTAAAATGGATTAGATACCCAATACCTAATAAAAAGGATTTATTGGATAGGCTGCATGATGCAGTTATATTTTCTAAATTTGATCTAAAATCTGGATATTGGCAGATTCAAATTGATGAATCTGACAGATATAAGACAGCATTTACAGTTCCATTTGGACATTATGAATGGAATGTAATGCCTTTTGGGTTAAAAAATGCACCCAGTGAATTTCAAAATATTATGAATGATATATTCATTCCTTATTCAAATTTTATCATTGTATATATCGATGATATTTTAATATTTTCAAAAAATATAGAAATGCATTTTCAGCATTTAGAAATTTTTAAAAATATTATTATAAAGAATGGTTTAGTAATTTCTAGACCTAAAATGATGCTTTTTCAAACCAATGTTAGATTCCTTGGTCATAATATTGACAAAGGAGTTATAATACCAATACATAGAAGTATTGAATTTGCTTCTAAATTTCCTGATAAAATTTTAGATAAAACTCAATTACAAAGGTTTCTTGGGAGTTTAAATTATATTTCTCCTTATTATAAAAATCTTGCAAAAGATACAGCTATTTTATATGATAGGTTAAAGAAAAATCCTAAGTGTTGGTCTGATGATCACACTAAGGTAATTCAAAAAATTAAACAGAAGGTTCAAAATCTTCCATGTTTAAATCTTGCTAACCCAAATTGGGAAAAAATAGTTGAAACTGATGCCAGTGACATTGGTTATGGAGGAATTCTTAAACAAGTTTCTCCAAATAATAAACAAGAATATTTGGTTAGATTCCATTCCGGAAAATGGAATAATAGTCAAAAAAATTACGCAACTATTGCAAAAGAAGTTTTAGCAATAGTAAAATGTGTTTTAAAATTTCAAGATGATTTATATAATCAAAAATTTATAATAAAAACTGATTGTCAAGCAGCTAAATTTATGTTTGACAAAGATTTTAAACATAATGTTTCTAAACAAATGTTTGCAAGGTGGCAAGCTCATTTAGCCCCTTTTGATTTTGAAATAATCTATAAAAAAGGATCTGATAATAGTTTACCAGATTTCTTGACGAGAGAATTTCTCGATTCTATTTTGCAGAATTAATGGGAATTAAAGGACCATTGAAAATTGCAATTGGAAAAATTCAAAGACAAATTGATTTTGAATCAAGAATGAGGATGAGACATGCCTTAAGAATAGCCGAATATAATATGGATTATTCTTTATATCCTCAAGAAAAAAATTTTCTTATAAATAGTGAATGGCATCAATATTATATTTTTAAGAATCGAATGAAGATTTCAAGAAAAAGAGATAATAATCTCTTGTGCTTAATTTTTATTTGCAGGGATGGATCCTCCATGGCGAGGAAGAGGCCGATCCTCCAATAGAGGAAAAGGCAGAAATTCTCATAATAATTCTGAAACAATTATTGGACAATTTGGTCAAAAGAAGCTAATAGCTTCCAATATTGCTAATATAGCAAATTCATCCAGTAATACTGGAAAAAATCGATTTAATGATCCTGAATATCAGGAATTCCTAGCTTTTAAAGCAGCCAAGGAAAAAGGAAGCAATACTTCCTATTCAATTGTTACTCAACCAGAAGAATCTGATGAAGGTTCTTATGATCAAAATCCTTATAAGGAAATAATTTTACTCCTTGATAATAAACATCTTAAATGGAAAGATAATCCATGGACCTTAATGGAAAGGTTTTTTGATACTGGATCATATCCAGCTGGAATTTATAAATCAAGATTCGTTTATGAATCAATTTTAAGAGCAACCGAATCTGCTCAAATTTTTCATCATAATTCTGGAAATGCTAAGGTTTTTACCTATAGCAAAATAATTATCAAAAGGATAATATCCTTAGAAGATTGGGGAAATTCTCCATTAAAAGAAAAAGAGATGAGTCATCCAGAATCTGGTGCTCTCATCAAATTTAATTATTGGGATTATATTGAAGCTTTCAATAAAGCTTTCCTATATCAAAATCCGATGAAGAAACATTCTTGGTTCTTCAAGATATGTCCTCAGGTTTATAACCAGGATATACCTAATTGGTTTTTAAAATGGTGGATTTCCTATGGAACATCTATAAAAATTTTACCAGAATCCTTTAAAGGATACTATAATAAATGGGTTGAATTATCTCCCAGAATAATTGAAGCTACTCATAATAATGAGTTAATTGAAGGAATGCCTTCTCTATTTTTCTTTACGGAATTTGGAATTCCATGGATATGGAGATGGTCTTCAGAAGTTGGTTATACCACTCAAAATATTCCATGTTTAAGAAGAATTTTCTATACAAAATTTTGGAAGAAATTGACTTCAAAAAATAAAGAAGGAGTCATAGAGAGTCAAGAGACCATTGATCAAATTGAATCAACTCTGGATTTGTATCAAAAACAAATTCAGGTTCAATCTCAAAGAGAATCTCCTAGCCCATTTCAACAAATTGCTAGGAAAATATCAATTAAAGAAGGAAAGGATCTTTCCAGAAGAGATTTACTGGAAAAATACTTTGCAGCCATGGAAGAAGATTTAATGAATAATTTTCAACCAGGACAATCTTCATACTCTTCAAATCCATCTTCTAATCAAGAAGAAGAAGAAGATACAATGTTAGCAGGTTATTCTCAGAATCCAGAAGACGATGTCATGGATGAGGTCACAATGAAGGCCAAGACAAAATTGGAAAAGTTAAAGAAGAAAATAATTAAATCAATTGATGATGAGGACGAAATCATGGATCCCAGATCACATGCGTCTGAATAAAGGAGAATCAATAATTCAAAAAGTTGGGTAGAGGTACAATAATTACAGCCAGCTGCCCAGACAAATGGAATCTCTTTTGGACACAATTGTCAAGATAATTGATGTATAATTATTACTTTTACTGTTGTTCTTTTGTTTGTATTTTTAGAACTCCCATTATAAAAGGAGTAGTAGGTTTTTGTATGGGGGAGGAGGAGAAGAAAAAAAAACAGAGAAAAAAAAGAAAGCAGGAAAGAAAAAACCCTCTCTTTCACTTGTAAAATATTTTTCTTCGATAATAAAAATCTTTGAAGTTTTAAAGTCCTTCATATTTCAGGTACAATTCTTTACTTCTTTACTATTTTATTTTTATAGTCTTAGCCTAATGCAAGGCTAAACTCCTAAAGTGTTGATTCACACCATGACCTAGTTATAATCCATGTCTCATAAAAAAAAAAAAAAAAAAAAGGGTCTGAAATTTTCGAAATATTTATGAGTAATTTTGGGCTGGTTCCATACTAAACAGGCATGTGAATATGTGTAGTGGTCGAATTATGGTAGCCCGTTTTAGCCGTTTTGATGATTGAAGGCGTTTTTAGGGCGTGGCCTGTACTGACCATATACTATTCAATGATGACAGTTAAGTATGGGTAAAACATCCATATGGCCTATTCATATATATTTTAGAAAATCAAGACAATTATAAATTTTTAAATTTTATAAATTATAAATTTATGAGTATCCTGTAATGATCCTGTAAATAAATTTATAAATTTATGAGTATCCTGTAATGATCCTGTAAATAATGAAATGATCCTGTAAATAAATTTATAAATTTATGAGTATCCTGTAATGATCCTGTAAATAATGGTATCAGAGCCATGGTGAATAGTTAGTGTCGTTGGGGAATCAACACTTTAAGTTTGTTAATGAATATTATTAAAAATAAAGATACAATTAAAAATAGTATTGAAGAAGAATATGATATTCCTCATAATATTGATTTATTAAATCAATGGACAATTCCAAAAATTAATTATAACCAAATTTATAAATATGGTTATATGGAAAAATTAAGTTTCAAACAAGTAGTTAGAACTACTGAATCAATAATCTCTCTTAATAAAGAGGAGATGATAATGAAACTCTTAAATAATAGAGAAATAATAAGATATAAGAATAATGAATATAAATTCATTCATATTGGTTTAGTGCAAATCGCCTTTAAACCATTAACATTAGAAGGTCTTCCAGAAAGCTTTATAGCAGTTCTAAGAGATGGAAGAAATTTAGATTGGAAACAATCCCTAATAGGTATTGTTCAATCTAGTCTGGCACATGGTCCAGTCTATTTTAATGTTTATCCAAATTTACAATTATCTTTAACAGATGTGAATATCACAGATGCTTTAACATTAAATGTTAAAACTAATGGTTACAATTATACTCCAGGATCAGAAGTTATATGTGTTTGTTATAGAATTTATTACAAGCCATTATATACTTTGAATCCTAGATGCAAAATGGTTGATAAACCATTAAATGAAACAATAGTTATAGAAACTAATTTTGGTAAGTCAAATATTACCACAAGAAGAAAAATTAAATGGGAAGAAATAAATTTTCCAAAGAATTTACTGCTCTTTTAGATAGTGGAGCAGATTTAAATAATGGTATCAGAGCCATGGTGAATAGTTAGTGTCGTTGGGGAATCAACACTTTAAGTTTGTTAATGAATATTATTAAAAATAAAGATACAATTAAAAATAGTATTGAGGAAGAATATGATATTCCTCATAATATTGATTTATTAAATCAATGGACAATTCCAAAAATTAATTATAACCAAATTTATAAATATGGTTATATGGAAAAATTAAGTTTCAAACAAGTAGTTAGAACTACTGAATCAACAATCTCTCTTAATAAAGAGGAGATGATAATGAAACTCTTAAATAATAGAGAAATAATAAGATATAAGAATAATGAATATAAATTCATTCATATTGGTTTAGTGCAAATCGCCTTTAAACCATTAACATTAGAAGGTCTTCCAGAAAGCTTTATAGCAGTTCTAAGAGATGGAAGAAATTTAGATTGGAAACAATCCCTAATAAGTATTGTTCAATCTAGTCTGGCACATGGTCCAGTCTATTTTAATGTTTATCCAAATTTACAATTATCTTTAACAGATGTGAATATCACAGATGCTTTAACATTAAATGTTAAAACTAATGGTTACAATTATACTCCAGGATCAGAAGTTATATGTGTTTGTTATAGAATTTATTACAAGCCATTATATACTTTGAATCCTAGATGCAAAATGGTTGATAAACCATTAAATGAAACAATAGTTATAGAAACTAATTTTGGTAAGTCAAATATTACCACAAGAAGAAAAATTAAATGGGAAGAAATAAATTTTCCAAAGAATTTACTGCTCTTTTAGATAGTGGAGCAGATTTAAATAATGGTATCAGAGCCATGGTGAATAGTTAGTGTCGTTGGGGAATCAACACTTTAAGTTTGTTAATGAATATTATTAAAAATAAAGATACAATTAAAAATAGTATTGAGGAAGAATATGATATTCCTCATAATATTGATTTATTAAATCAATGGACAATTCCAAAAATTAATTATAACCAAATTTATAAATATGGTTATATGGAAAAATTAAGTTTCAAACAAGTAGTTAGAACTACTGAATCAACAATCTCTCTTAATAAAGAGGAGATGATAATGAAACTCTTAAATAATAGAGAAATAATAAGATATAAGAATAATGAATATAAATTCATTCATATTGGTTTAGTGCAAATCGCCTTTAAACCATTAACATTAGAAGGTCTTCCAGAAAGCTTTATAGCAGTTCTAAGAGATGGAAGAAATTTAGATTGGAAACAATCCCTAATAGGTATTGTTCAATCTAGTCTGGCACATGGTCCAGTCTATTTTAATGTTTATCCAAATTTACAATTATCTTTAACAGATGTGAATATCACAGATGCTTTAACATTAAATGTTAAAACTAATGGTTACAATTATACTCCAGGATCAGAAGTTATATGTGTTTGTTATAGAATTTATTACAAGCCATTATATACTTTGAATCCTAGATGCAAAATGGTTGATAAACCATTAAATGAAACAATAGTTATAGAAACTAATTTTGGTAAGTCAAATATTACCACAAGAAGAAAAATTAAATGGGAAGAAATAAATTTTCCTGATAATTGGGTATTAAAAGAAAATACCCCATCTCAATCTTATATTGATAACAATCCTTTAGAAATTTTACAAACAACTGAAGGAAATGTTCAAATACAATTTGAAAAAGTTACACCTAGAATAACTAGGTCTTTATCTTCATCAAATTTTCATATATCTCCTTTAGCATATACTGTTAGAAGTCCTTCTAGAGCTTCAACTTCTCAAATAAGATAAAAATATTCTGAAAATAATAATAGAGTTAATGAATTAAGAATTAATCCTGATAATATAGTTAGAGGAATTAATAGACCCCAACAAGACCCGGAATTAACCGAGTCAGAAATGGATTTCTCTATATCATGAATAATATAGAAAAAATTGATTTTAGACCAGGTTCCCTGGTAAGAAATAAAATAAATTCTGAATTCCAAGATCCTAAATGGGAGGAATTTAGAAAATGGTATTTGGAAAATTTTGAAATAAAACAATTACTATATTTTCGAGATGAATTTTATAAAGAATTAGAAGAACAAAATAATATTATTTATTTTGTTCCATGGTTCTTTAATAAGTATGTGAATAGTATAATTTCTACTATTTACAGAGAATATGATTTAGGAGAAAAGAAAATAAAATCTATTTTCCCTTCTCAAACAGGTTTTAAAATTGAAAAAGAAAAGGTAACAATGTATTACCAAGCTTTTCAAAAATTACTGGAAGGTGATACTTTACCAGTAACAATTTTTCACCTAAATAAATTATTTAAACATATAAATTATACAAATTTATGTTTAATTATATTAGGAGAACAACTAGGTTCTATCCAAGAAAAAATTGAGGAAATAACCTCTTTAATAAAAAATAAAAAAGTTTTTGAAACAGGAGAAGTTATAGCCGTTCCAGCTATTCAACCCCCTCCTGAAATAAGAGATTTTAAATTAAAATCTAATTCTGAAATATCTAAATTATTAGATACTAAATTAGAATTTATTTCAGAAAAAATGAAAGGTTTAAATATAAATACTCTTTCAAAAGAATTTTCTAAATCCACAAATAAAGAAAATTATAAAGAACAAATAAACTTAGAAATTGCTAAGTTACAGAATAAATATGCTAATAAACCTAGCATGAATAAATATTATTATGATAGACCAACTCCTCAAGATGTCTTAATAGAAGAACAGGAGTACATAATAAATAATTCTTATAGTGGGAAGAACATCTATGAATGGAATATAGATGGTCAAACTGACACCCAAATAGCTAATACTATACATAGAATGATGATGTATTCTACGATATGTAAAGCAAATGGAAATACAGATAGATCTATTGCGAAAATGATAGTAGCGGGATTTACTGGTCAATTAAAAGGATGGTGGGATAATTATTTAACCCTCCAAGATAGAGAACAAATTTACTCTTCTGTAAAAGAAGAAAATGATATTAGTCAAGAAAATAGTGTGTATACTCTTGCTATCAATATAATGGAACATTTTACAGGCAGATGGTCTGATAATTCTGAAAATATTAGAACTCTTTTGCAAAATCTAAAATGTAAAACCCTTACATCATTTAGATGGTATAAGGATACATTTTTATGCAGAGTAATGGAATTACCAGAGAGTAATAGTACTCATTGGAAGTCTAAATTTATAGACGGTTTACCTCATTTCTTTTCAGAAAGAGTTAAACAGAAATTGAGAAAAGATAATATTCATATTAATTATGATGAATATACCTATGGTAGTTTAATAGGTATATGTAAAAATGAAGGATTAGCTTTATGTAATGAAATAAAGCTAAATCAGCAAATTAAAAGACAGTCTTTAATGGAAAAGAGACAGTTAGGCCAATTTTGTGATCAATTTGGTATGGAGAAAATTACTCCCCAAAATAATAAAAGAAAAGATTTTTCTTCTCAAAAACCAAAAAAATATTTTAAAAGAAAAAGGAAAAGAGAAGAGAGAAAAATAGATAGAGATAAGAAAAGGGAAATTAAACCCTTTGAAAAATTTTATAAAAAATCTTTTATAATTTGCAGAAAATGTGGCCGTCCAGGTCATAAAGCAGCAACCTGCTGGGTGAAGAAAAAATTGAATGAAATAAAAGATGATAATCTTAGAGAAACTTTAGAAAAGATTATCATAGATCCTAATAATACTTCTGATGAATCAGAAGCAGAATCTTCATATGAAGATATAAATGGTTTAGAAAATGAAAGCTTTATCTCATCTTCTTCAGATGAAAATAAAGAATGTAATGAAGAATGTTGTAACAATGAGATAAATAATGATTCAATTTATGATATTATATCTCAATTCCAAAATATGGAATTAAATGTAATAACAAATGAATTTTTAGATTTATTAAAAAATACTCAAGATGAAAAAATTAAGAAAGAAATGATTCTAGACTTAATAAGAAATGATAAAGGTGAATCATCTTCATCTAATGAAATTTTTCAACCTTATACTTTTGCAGAGGTTAAGAATCAATTAAATAAAAGAAATCAACAAAATAAACAGGTTGGTATTGAAGAATTAAAAATTGAGATTAATAATCTAAAAATAGAAATTAATAATCTTAAAAATAATAATAATAATTTAGAAAAAAGAATTATTAATTTAGAAAAAAGAAGATTGGAAATTAATGATGTAAATTTTCCAAAACTTCAATTAGAAAATTATTTAAAACAAGTAGAAGAAATAACTTCTCAGAAATGGCATATTAGAATCAAATTGATGATTGATAAACAATTTTCCAAAGAATTTACTGCTCTTTTAGATAGTGGAGCAGATTTAAATTGTATTTAAGAAGGATTAATTTCTTCAAGATATTTTCATAAAACCACCCAGAAATTAGGATCTGCTGGCGGAAAACCATTACAGATAAGTTATAAGCTTCCCAATGCTTATATCTGTAAAAATAATAAATGTATTCCTAATAGTTTTATTCTTGTTAAAGACCTAACAAGTCAAGTAATACTTGGATCACCATTTTTTAGAAAAATATTTCCTTTAACAAAAGTGGATGAAAAAATTTTAAAAGGAACATTTCAAGGTGAAGAAATATCCTTTGAATTTATTTCTGAACCAATCACTAGAATCATCAATAATATGATTGATGATTTAATTAAAGCAAAAATAAACCAAATAGAATTTTTAAAACAAGAAATAAATGAATTAACTATTTCAGAAAAATTAAAAAATCCTAAATTACAGGATAAAATAAAATTGATTCAAAATAAGTTTTCTTTACAAATATGTAATGATCACCCAAATGCTTTTTGGGATAGAAAGAAACATATTGTTTTACTTCCTTATGAGGAAGATTTTAAGGAAAGACAAATTCCTACCAAGGCTAGACCTTGTCAAATGAATTCTGAATATTTAGAATTATGTAAGAAAGAAATATAATCCTTAATAAACAAAGGATTAATTAGAAAATCTAAGTCTCCTTGGTCATGTACAGCGTTTTATGTTAATAAACATGCTGAGCAGGAAAGATGAGTTCCTAGATTGGTTATAAATTATAAACCACTTAATAAAGTGTTAAAATGGATTAGATACCCAATACCTAATAAAAAGGATTTATTGGATAGGCTGCATGATGCAGTTATATTTTCTAAATTTGATCTAAAATCTGGATATTGGCAGATTCAAATTGATGAATCTGACAGATATAAGACAGCATTTACAGTTCCATTTGGACATTATGAATGGAATGTAATGCCTTTTGGGTTAAAAAATGCACCCAGTGAATTTCAAAATATTATGAATGATATATTCATTCCTTATTCAAATTTTATCATTGTATATATCGATGATATTTTAATATTTTCAAAAAATATAGAAATGCATTTTCAGCATTTAGAAATTTTAAAAAATATTATTATAAAGAATGGTTTAGTAATTTCTAGACCTAAAATGATGCTTTTTCAAACCAATGTTAGATTCCTTGGTCATAATATTGACAAAGGAGTTATAATACCAATACATAGAAGTATTGAATTTGCTTCTAAATTTCCTGATAAAATTTTAGATAAAACTCAATTACAAAGGTTTCTTGGGAGTTTAAATTATATTTCTCCTTATTATAAAAATCTTGCAAAAGATACAGCTATTTTATATGATAGGTTAAAGAAAAATCCTAAGTGTTGGTCTGATGATCACACTAAGGTAATTCAAAAAATTAAACAGAAGGTTCAAAATCTTCCATGTTTAAATCTTGCTAACCCAAATTGGGAAAAAATAGTTGAAACTGATGCCAGTGACATTGGTTATGGAGGAATTCTTAAACAAGTTTCTCCAAATAATAAACAAGAATATTTGGTTAGATTCCATTCTGGAAAATGGAATAATAGTCAAAAAAATTACGCAACTATTGCAAAAGAAGTTTTAGCAATAGTAAAATGTGTTTTAAAATTTCAAGATGATTTATATAATCAAAAATTTATAATAAAAACTGATTGTCAAGCAGCTAAATTTATGGTTGACAAAGATTTTAAACATAATGTTTCTAAACAAATGTTTGCAAGGTGGCAAGCTCATTTAGCCCCTTTTGATTTTGAAATAATCTATAAAAAAGGATCTGATAATAGTTTACCAGATTTCTTGACGAGAGAATTTCTCGATTCTATTTTGCAGAATTAATGGGAATTAAAGGACCATTGAAAATTGCAATTGGAAAAATTCAAAGACAAATTGATTTTGAATCAAGAATGAGGATGAGACATGCCTTAAGAATAGCCGAATATAATATGGATTATTCTTTATATCCTCAAGAAAAAAATTTTCTTATAAATAGTGAATGGCATCAATATTATATTTTTAAGAATCGAATGAAGATTCTTCAAGAAAAAGAGATAATAATCTCTTGTGCTTAATTTTTATTTGCAGGGATGGATCCTCCATGGCGAGGAAGAGGCCGATCCTCCAATAGAGGAAAAGGCAGAAATTCTCATAATAATTCTGAAACAATTATTGGACAATTTGGTCAAAAGAAGCTAATAGCTTCCAATATTGCTAATATAGCAAATTCATCCAGTAATACTGGAAAAAATCGATTTAATGATCCTGAATATCAGGAATTCCTAGCTTTTAAAGCAGCCAAGGAAAAAGGAAGCAATACTTCCTATTCAATTGTTACTCAACCAGAAGAATCTGATGAAGGTTCTTATGATCAAAATCCTTATAAGGAAATAATTTTACTCCTTGATAATAAACATCTTAAATGGAAAGATAATCCATGGACCTTAATGGAAAGGTTTTTTGATACTGGATCATATCCAGCTGGAATTTATAAATCAAGATTCGTTTATGAATCAATTTTAAGAGCAACCGAATCTGCTCAAATTTTTCATCATAATTCTGGAAATGCTAAGGTTTTTACCTATAGCAAAATAATTATCAAAAGGATAATATCCTTAGAAGATTGGGGAAATTCTCCATTAAAAGAAAAAGAGATGAGTCATCCAGAATCTGGTGCTCTCATCAAATTTAATTATTGGGATTATATTGAAGCTTTCAATAAAGCTTTCCTATATCAAAATCCGATGAAGAAACATTCTTGGTTCTTCAAGATATGTCCTCAGGTTTATAACCAGGATATACCTAATTGGTTTTTAAAATGGTGGATTTCCTATGGAACATCTATAAAAATTTTACCAGAATCCTTTAAAGGATACTATAATAAATGGGTTGAATTATCTCCCAGAATAATTGAAGCTACTCATAATAATGAGTTAATTGAAGGAATGCCTTCTCTATTTTTCTTTACGGAATTTGGAATTCCATGGATATGGAGATGGTCTTCAGAAGTTGGTTATACCACTCAAAATATTCCATGTTTAAGAAGAATTTTCTATACAAAATTTTGGAAGAAATTGACTTCAAAAAATAAAGAAGGAGTCATAGAGAGTCAAGAGACCATTGATCAAATTGAATCAACTCTGGATTTGTATCAAAAACAAATTCAGGTTCAATCTCAAAGAGAATCTCCTAGCCCATTTCAACAAATTGCTAGGAAAATATCAATTAAAGAAGGAAAGGATCTTTCCAGAAGAGATTTACTGGAAAAATACTTTGCAGCCATGGAAGAAGATTTAATGAATAATTTTCAACCAGGACAATCTTCATACTCTTCAAATCCATCTTCTAATCAAGAAGAAGAAGAAGATACAATGTTAGCAGGTTATTCTCAGAATCCAGAAGACGATGTCATGGATGAGGTCACAATGAAGGCCAAGACAAAATTGGAAAAGTTAAAGAAGAAAATAATTAAATCAATTGATGATGAGGACGAAATCATGGATCCCAGATCACATGCGTCTGAATAAAGGAGAATCAATAATTCAAAAAGTTGGGTAGAGGTACAATAATTACAGCCAGCTGCCCAGACAAATGGAATCTCTTTTGGACACAATTGTCAAGATAATTGATGTATAATTATTACTTTTACTGTTGTTCTTTTGTTTGTATTTTTAGAACTCCCATTATAAAAGGAGTAGTAGGTTTTTGTATGGGGGAGGAGGAGAAGAAAAAAAAACAGAGAAAAAAAAGAAAGCAGGAAAGAAAAAACCCTCTCTTTCACTTGTAAAATATTTTTCTTCGATAATAAAAATCTTTGAAGTTTTAAAGTCCTTCATATTTCAGGTACAATTCTTTACTTCTTTACTATTTTATTTTTATAGTCTTAGCCTAATGCAAGGCTAAACTCCTAAAGTGTTGATTCACACCATGACCTAGTTATAATCCATGTCTCATAAAAAAAAAAAAAAAAAAAAAGGGGTCTGAAATTTTCGAAATATTTATGAGTAATTTTGGGCTGGTTCCATACTAAACAGGCATGTGAATATGTGTAGTGGTCGAATTATGGTAGCCCGTTTTAGCCGTTTTGATGATTGAAGGCGTTTTTAGGGCGTGGCCTGTACTGACCATATACTATTCAATGATGACAGTTAAGTATGGGTAAAACATCCATATGGCCTATTCATATATATTTTAGAAAATCAAGACAATTATAAATTTTTAAATTTTATAAATTATAAATTTATGAGTATCCTGTAATGATCCTGTAAATAAATTTATAAATTTATGAGTATCCTGTAATGATCCTGTAAATAAGTTTGAGAGGATATAATCTTTGACTCGATCCAAACCCATCACAAGACCCGTGACCCGCGAACTTTAATGCTTAAACGGCTTAAAACAGGGTTAAATTAATGAGAGCTCACCATTTAAAAATTAAGCAATCTGGTAGCTTCCATAAAAAGGGGGAGCGACCACATCGCGACACGTAGGATTTTAGTATCTTCGTTTATATATATTATAGATATGTTATGAAAGTTTATTAGCAGAAACTCGTGCTTTCATAGAAAATACACTATACGACAAAAAAGTAATTTTAAGGACAAATTGTTTTTTGAGATTATAATTTGCGATTTATATTTTTACGAAAATTACGTTTACAAAATTGTATAAATGTATAAAAATTTGGGTGCTTACTCTGAGATTTTGCTCAGTTTTTGTCATAGTATGATCATATATTTTCTTTATGCACAATGTGATCGTCTTAACGTGCTAGATCATCTAACTTTTGTAAAGCTTGGATAAAACAAATTAAATAACATATACATGAACATGTCTGGCTGTTCAAAAAATAAAATTAGGACAAGGAGAGCCAACTTGCACATTTGTACGATTCAGTCTAGAGCTTCCGTTGATAATGTTGAGAATATTAAGTATAGGAATTAGATTTCTTTAAGTTTTTTTCTTCTTCTTGTTTCTTGTTCTATATCTATTGAGAATTACCCTCCATCGAAATATACAATTCAAATGATGGTGTACTCTGCTAAGGTAACCTTTTACTGAGAAGTTATATGTTGGCTACCTACTTCATCAAATGATGTGGATAGAAGTAGAGGTGTAAGAAAAGACGGTTTGAGAACTGAAACCAGTTAGTAATGACTCGAACTAATAGGTTGTAATCGGTTTGTTAACCTGTACATTTAAATTTGAAACCAACCAAACCCAACTTGTATTGGAAAAAACCATGTTTCAATCCAGAACCAAACCGATCTTTCCCCTAAAAATCGGTTCCAGCAAAAACTGCCTTTGACCAAAATTGACCCAACATAAAACTAGTGCTTATTTGTCAGTTAGTCATATCTTTCTTAGTGTATCATATATCTCTTGATCGATCCACATTTTATTCGAGATATGGTTCTGGCTCGATCTCTGACGTTTTGTTATCTTCCTAGCACCAGGAGTGAGTCTTTTACTGGTCATACTTGCCAAACCTATGGAATCGACCCGCCAAACCCATGAAACCATATTGGATTCGATACAAGGTCTAGATGGCGGTTTTAAAGATTTGCGTATAAACTCTTCCGGTCTGCATTCGGTTATAACTTGATATTGACTTTTAAGAGCATTCCCAACCCATTTCCTATCATATACCCATATATATATATCATATAATTACACTACAAATTACTGTTTTTTCTCTCTCCTGCTTAATTAAATAATACTTTTTATACCTTTATCATTTTCTTTTCTTTTTCCTCTACTCACATCCACTTTTCAAAAATATTAAAAAATTATAGGGTATGAATAGTGAATCCTCAAATTTAACTTTCCAAGATAACATTTTCTTTCTCCTCTACTCACATCCACTCATAACTATATCATATAATTTGCAAATCCTCTTCACATATTTTAAGAGAATAGGCTGAGAATGCTCTAAAAATCTAGAACCAACCTTAAAAGAAAGAGTAAATTAATAAATTGATATTTTGGCACTTGTAGTTTATGTCCCATATTTCATTTAGCCCAAAATAAATTTTTGAACAAATGAGGTCCTCAAGTTTAGTAAATTATCCGTTTTAGCCCTTGAGGTTATAAACTGTATATTCCCTTATCTTTTTACTTCTCTCTTTTATCATTTTCTCACTTTTATTTAAAAGATTTGACAAACAAACAAAAACAAATAAAAAAGACGTATAAAATAATATACAGTTATAATATATATATATATGAGTTGTACCCGTTACTCACCCCTACCTACCACACATCAACTGGTAAGTCCTACCTACCACACATCAACTGGTAAGTTTGGCATGTAATCAGTTGTAACTTGTAAGCCCAGAAATTTTAAAGTATATATATATATTTTTAAATTTTACATACATATTTTTAAAAGTTAAACTTAAGTCATTATTAAAAATCAGTAACTATTCTTAATGCGTAAGAATCCCAACCCAGAATAAGGTGCATATTGTTGGTTCTAGAGGCATAAAAGCACTTGACTTATTAGTCAACAGAGGAGTAAAGATAAAAAAATGTGGAAGACGTAAAATCAACTCTATTTTTTTCTTCGTATTTTACTCTCTTATTTTTGTTTTATTATCCAGGCAATAAGTATTTAAAACCATTAAATATTTGAACGAGAAGTTGCATTAACAACCAGGGCCGCGAGATATGGAACGTATTGTTAAATGAAGAAGTGTGAGGTTGCATGAAAACCTATCCTAACATGGTTGATCATGCAGCGCAACATCAACTAATGTGCATTTATGCACATAAATTATTTGGGTCAAGTATGGTTATCAAAGTTATACCGAATCAAAGCAGCATACACAAATTTTTATAACTATTTGCATTTGGTTTATTGGTTTTAGAAAATTTGGTGCGTTTGTGCACTAATGGTCCGGTGAGTGACCCCGTCCCGTTTGTTTTTTATTATCTTTGTTACCTATTATGTGAAGAATAATATGAGGATAGTAAGCCATGCAAAAATACAAAAAATAACCATTTGTCTTTATGTTCTTAATGTTGTTTGTTCTTGTCAAAAGGACATGGCTATGTCTCAGTTGTAATATTTTATGTTCATAAAGTAATTTTTGCTTCTTTTGTGTCATTATTTGTAACTTATGAGTTATCTTTGTTTCTTTTCACTAGATGGCCAACTGATCATCCTAAACTGGGATTGGGGACTTAAAATTTATGTATGGCTGTATGTATGTGTATGTGTGTCTGTATATATATAATATGTCTATGAATGTATTTGTATGATGCGTATAAATATTAACGGCAATTATATATAATGTTACCGTTTCAAAGAACAATTAAAAATATCTTGTCGTTTGAAATTATATATGTGTTTACTTAACGATTATCATATTCCACCCATGTCATACACGGGTTAATAACCTACTGAACCACTATAGATAAAACCAGCGTAATTTGGATCTCTTAAAAAGTTCATGTTGGAGATTTGGCCCATATGAAAAGCCCATCTAGGCACGCAATGGGTAATGGTGATAAGCATTGTATGACTACCGATTGTAGAGATAAACATAGACCCAACATGGAATCAAGGCTACGTATAGATTGTAGAGAGAATAAAGATCGAGTGGTGACCATAGAGAAAAGTCAAAGAAAATGTGGGAACGGGCAGGAGGTCACCAAGAGCATTGACTAATCAGAGAAAGGAAGAAATAGTACCGATCAGTTTGGATGTATGGTGCGGTCAGTAGTTTTGTGTTACATTTGATCGTTTCAAGCCTTATGGAGCAACAGCAGTAGGAAAGTAGGAAAATCGTTATGTTAGAAATGAATTTTATTGATTAGAGGTAGGTTGATGCGTGTTTTATAATCTGACTCATATTCCCACTTGTTTTATGTCATGGACCAAAATAACTAACAAGATTACCCAGTTAAGGTGGCTGTTGATATGGCAAATTAAAAGATGTCGTGATTTCTAGGTTAGTCTATCAATTAAGGATATGCATAACTAATAAAACCATATTTCGAAATGGTACTCGAAAACGACGAAACAATGCTTCAATTCAGGTGTTTGAACTTACAACTAACAAACATCAAGTTGTTTAGATTATCGTTTCAAGCCAATTAGTTTTACATCAATCGACTCGTATTCTCTTTCCGATCAATAACCCTCAAAAATTAGGTTGAACTTCGGAAGAAAGTATGTCATTAAGTCCTTTTTAACGCCCAGGGGGGGGACTTTTTTAAATAGGGATACCATTCAATGTATATGATGTCAAGTTTGGTTGAGTGTGTTTACAACGGTTGATAAAATATTGAAAACGAGGTTATCAATATCAATGTACTAATACCAATATTTATTTATTTTTATTTAGTGATGCATAAGGTGAATAGTACGTTTATAGTATTCAGTGTTATTATTCCATGGCATTTTCCCTGTGTATAAGTTGTAATGTGTGTATGGTATATGACACATAATCAACAAATTCCTTGATAACATAGATTCTGGCATTTCTCTCATCCTCACTTTTGTCTTTTGAAATTACAATCTAACAAAAAATGTTGTGACCCGTTTGAAAAGTTATGATTCCACTTCTATATAGACCCGCTCATATGTACTACTATATATAGTCTTATTTAAAACAAGTGAGATTTATTAGGATCAACTACTTCATAATGATTCAATTGATGCGTACAAAACTACTAAAAAAGCGAAGCAAGGATCTAACAGAATTTTGAATCAATAAACTGATTTCTGTTATTATTTCCGAACAGAGTGAGAAATGGTGGAAGAAGCAACAAAATTTGAGGATCAAAGGACTAACGACGCCGGTAAACACAGGGGTGATGGAATAGAAGACGAAGCCACAGGAGATACGTCGGGTAAGAACATCGTAAAACGCCACCCTCTCGAACACTCATGGACCTTCTGGTTCGATAATCCATCCGCTAAGTCTAAGCAGGTTGCATGGGGCAGTTCCATCCGCCCGATTTACACTTTCTCCACCGTCGAAGAATTCTGGAGGTCTGGTGTTGATTAATATTGCATAATACCTTACGATGTTTTCATTTTGTATGGCAGTCATCAAAATAATAATTTACAAAGACTAATTGGATATATATATATATGTGTGTGTTTGTGTTTGTGTAACAATGTACGTGCTTGAATCCAGCCTTTACAACAATATACATAGACCTAGCAGATTGGCTGCCGGCGCAGACCTCCATTGTTTCAAAAACAGGATTGAGCCCAAATGGGAGGACCCGGTTTGTGCTGGTGGAGGAAAGTGGACTATGACTTTTCCTAAGTCGAAATCCGACACGTGTTGGCTTTACACGGTACTTACTTACGTATCTTGATCAAACAGCCGTTAAGTATTCGAGTCTTATTTGTTGCATTCGGTCTAATATGCTTATAATGTGAAAGTTGCTAGCAATGATTGGAGAACAGTTTGATCATGGAGATGAAATATGCGGGGCGGTTATTAATGTGAGATCAAGGCAGGAGAAAATAGCTCTCTGGACCAAGAATGCTTCCAATGAGGCTGCACAGGTACTAATATTTCATAGCATTGTAAATTTTTGTAATTAACTTGTGCTATTTTAGCATATTTTGCATGATATTCCTTTGCAGATGAGCATTGGGAAACAGTGGAAGGAGTTTCTGGATTATAATGACATGATAGGATTCATATTTCATGTAAGCATAAGAGTCTTAGAATGAATATTTGATTAATGTGGATTTTGGACTCACATTTTGCGTTATATCTCAGGAGGATGCGAAGAAACTTGACAGGGGTGCTAAAAATAAATACACAGCATGACGCATTTTGTGTATCAGATCGGTCTACCCAATTGCAAGCTCAGGATGTTATGTAGAGACTCTAAATGCATCCGCTTGTTTAGTTGTTTGTACGCATTGATCCAATCATTCTTAAGTAGTTGATCCTAATAAATCTCACTTGTTTCAAATAAGACTATATATGTAGTATATATGAGCGGGTCTATATTAGAAGTGGAATCATAACTTTTCTAACGGCTCACAATATTTTTCTTTTAGATGGTTTCAACACACAAAAGTGGAGATGAGAGAAATGATAGAATCTTTCTTATCAAGGAAGTTGTTGATGATGTATCATATACCATAAACACTTTATTTTTTATACATAGGGAAAATGTCACATAATAGCACTAAATACCAAATACACACTATTCACCTTGTACATCATAAATAAAAGATAAATAAAATATTGGTATTAGTATATTAATATAGGTAACTTCGTTTTCAATAGGTTATCAAGTATTGTAAACGTATAACCAAACTTGGCATCCTAACAAATTAAAATGTTATAAATACATTTCAAATGAACAGGCTATGAATGCTCTAAGGGTTCCTTCTTATCCCAATCCGTTTGTAACTTCCAACTAACTATGATACTCTAATCTAATCTAACTATATTATTAAAACAAAATATATTGTCCATATGACATTATACTAGCTTGTCTACAT
The DNA here is from genome assembly GCF_021521415.1 of Bidens hawaiensis. Taxonomy (NCBI): domain Eukaryota; kingdom Viridiplantae; phylum Streptophyta; class Magnoliopsida; order Asterales; family Asteraceae; genus Bidens; species Bidens hawaiensis. The sequence continues at coordinate 2,690,604 of NW_027491134.1, forward strand.
AGGATGCCACACAATCTATTACTATTTATAATATTTCCACCTAATTCATTATTAATTAATTTCAATAATTACTTAATGGACTTTTATCATTCAATTTCCTAAAATGGTTTTTCTTTTTGCAATTAAATTTTTTTTACTAGAATTCAAAGTTAAAACATGTAACTGATATTCTTAATTATGATAATTAATTAACGTTTTATTAAAAAAACAATAAAACAAAAGGAATATTTCAAATATATAACATTAAATTTATTGCAAAAATTTCCGAAATCAATCTTTTATATTATAACAAGATTTCAAATAGCGTGGTAATTATTAAAGCAAAGATATAATATTCCACATTTTTAGATGATTCCTTATTCTATTTTCCGTATATATTATTCATGATCTTGCTGACTTGTTTTTAAATCAAGTATTAAGTTTTTTTGTATTTGAAGTAAAGTTTTTCACCAGTTAATTTTTAATTTTTGTTTAATGCATGGGGAATCGAATTTAAGCTAACGTTTTCACGCGGTGGATTTTCCGATTTCAAAGGTTTCTTTAGTTTTTAAGTTTTGCAAATGTTGTATGATATTTTAAGTACTATAGATATTTTGAGATGTAATTTTATTACAAAAAAACTTTAACCTGGATGGTTTATAATAAACATGATATCTAAATGGTATTTTCAATATTATTTTATGGTTTAAAGTTATCAATAGTAGATTTTAGTGTTAATGGCAAATGATAAAATATGAATATTTATACTGTAATACTTATAATTTAGAATTTCGTTACTTACAAATTGCTAGGTTTTTAACTTATAAAATTTATGTTTTTTCAAGGTTAACTTTATAATTATAGATTAAAAATTATTAATTTTAAGGTTACAAATTGTAAGTTTAAATATTAAATTTACCTAACAAATTTATTATTTTCTACCCGTGTGTTACACGGGCCATTATCCTAGTAACCATTAAATTACTTTGATTAAGGGAAAAAAATTAAAACAACACACGCACACACACAAAATCTAATTAATAAATTGTGATTTTATAATTCTTGAAAGTAATTTTGTGATTAACTATTTATGCATTAATATAATTAGTAACTAATCAAGATTAGTTATAATGTCATTAGTTTTTAACAAGACTTCGATTAGCAATACCATACCTAAATTAAAGACAATAAAATGCTCATTTTTATGGTGCAATTTTTAAAAAAATATATTAACGTAGGAAAAAGTTACGGTCGTTGGAAAATCGTTGGTTGGAAGTTGGTTTACAATTAAAATCAAAATGAATACATGGGTAAAGATGAAGATTAAAATGTGAAACTATTTCTTAAATTTACAAAAGTTGAGTAAAGTTGAGAGGGTAATGCTGTGATTATTTCTATGCGTATATTTTTTTAATGGGCAAGTTTGTCACTACCTTACATGCTATAGAAGGTGTAACTTATACTTTACAATTTGTAAATTACTTAAAAAGTAGGTATCTTAATTTGCCCATATATTATGTATTATATATAGTATAGATAACTACAATACATATAGGAATAAGAAAAACAAAACACTAACCCACGTTCTAACCAAAAGAAATAAAACTTAGTACTATTCTAATAGCTAGTTGTAGAACGAAACTAAACACATGTGAAAAGAAAGAAAACCGCAAATAAAAACTGTCGTCTAAACGTAGGGATTACTTTTGCATAAGGGTGGCAAAACAAACCTAAATGGGTTGTTTTGGTTCAATTTAGATAACTTTTAAAATTGAGATGGGTCAAAATGGATCAAAAGAATTTTGTAAGAAGATTAAGATGAGTTGGGAAAATGCTGGTGTTTTGGTTATAGGTTAGAATGAGTTTGTTTATGGGTTAGAAAGGACTAAAACAAGCTTTATCCAATTTTATTTCAAACGAAACCCACGGAACCGAATAGAAACCGAGAAATCAAAACCGAAATCATTGAAACCGAACATATACCGAAACCGACCGAAATGAAAAAAAAAAAAGCAAAACCGAAGCGAAAAAAACTGAAAAAACCGAACCTAAACCGAGACAAAACAAAGTTTTCTTTTTTTCTTTTTAATGAACAAGGAGGACGGGGGAAACATTTTAGTTATTTTACCTTTTGCGTTTTTTATTTATATTTTGAGTTATTATTTTTTTATTAATTTTTTACAACACTTTTTTGATGGGTTTTTGAAACCCTTTGTATTTTAACCTTTACTTATTTTATATGTATATGGTTACAATTATCTCCGTTCCCAATGCGCCTATGATGTAGCACCGGGCGGACTATTAGCTAGTGTGTATCATCTTACTAGAATAAAGTATGGCGTGGATCAACCAGAAGAGGTATGCATAAAAGTATTTGCCTCGAGGAGGGATCCTAGAATTCCGTCTGTTTTCTGGGTTTGAAAAAGTGTGGATTTTTAAGAATGGGAATCTTATGATATGCTGGGAATCTCTTATGATAATCATCCACGTTTGAAACGTATCTTAATGCCTGAAAGTTGGATAGGATAGCCTTTACGTAAGGATTATATTGTTACCCACCTTGATCTGTACCCATCCTAAGCCGAATAAAACCAACAAATCGAAACCGAATAAAAACCGAAAACATTGCAACCGGATAAATACCGAAACAAAAAAAAACAAAAATGAACCGAAGAAAACCAAACCTGAACTGAGACAAAACCGAGTTCTTTTTTTTTATGAATGAGGACGACGGTGGAGACATTTTAGTTATTTTAGTTTTTGTGTTTTTAATTTATATTTGGAGTTATTACTTTTTCATTAAATTTTTTGAATATTTTTTGAGGGGTTTTTGAAACCCTTTGCATTTTAATCTTTAATTTGGTCAAGATAGATTAACTTTACCTATCTTGACCCATATCCATCCTAACCCTCTATAGTGCCTCTGAGATTCAATCATAAACAACTTTGCCTCGGTTGCAAGTAAACCCCCCCTTCACCCCCGCCTCCTAAAGTGGTAAAGAAGGCTCTTTGGGGGTCCCTCTTTTTATCTAACAGGACAAACAAAAAGGAAGGGATGGTTCTTTCATTGCAAGAAGTCTAACTAGAAAAGGATCTCCCTATTACTTTGAGAAGAGAATTGTTGGTTTGACCGACAAACTACGTGGGAAAATGGACCTTCTTTCACCTTGTTCCTTTCTACTTGACTAAGTAATATTCCACTCGTGCAGTGGGTGTAGGGGCTAGCCCATGGTGCGGTCAGCTATGATATACTCAATTTCGTCTTTAGTAGGTTCATCTACAACATCTGGTGGTGCCCACGTGGGCGCTTTTAAAAATCCATCCTGGCCCATACCCATCCTGACCCAAACCCATTTTAACTCATCACCCAAATCCAACCCAACCCACTCATATTGCCACCTAGAGGTGCACAAATCGGTTAACCTATAACCGGTTAACTTTCTAACCGTTTTTTTTCTTTTTTTGCAGGAAATAACCGGTTAGACCGATTAATCAGGTCGAGTACTAACCGGCTTTGAAAAATTAATAAAAAAAGAAGATCGGTTAACTGGTCGGGTATTAACCGGTTAAAACCCAGTTTTAATAAAATAATAAAATAATCGGTTAACCGGTTAGTAGCCGGTTTTGAAATCAATAATGAAGAGGTATGTACCCGCCTCAACACCGAGCGAGGCGGGTCATCCCACAAGATATAGACAAGAGGCTTGAAATCAAGACATTATGAAGGCACAAAGCCATAACTTATGCTCACGCATATCACATATGCTCAGGCATCACATATGCTCACGCATCACATATGCTCACGCATCACACATGCTCACGCATATCACATCTGCGCGTGGCGCATCCGCGCGTGGCGCATATCACATGCTTGTGCATATCACATCTGCGCATGAAACATCTGCGCGTGAGAATAAAGAGAAGACCTCGCGCATCCTCAGGATAGGCGCGTATCACATATGCACATAATCAACCTCGTCTTTATCCAAATCAGGATTAGGGCAACCTTGATTGTGCACGTCAGACAACCTTCCAGAAGGTATCTTTTTAAGGAATAAGAATATGCTGATGTTGACAGCTGCCAATGAAAGGTGGACAACTCAGCAAAACCCATGTGCTACCACGTGATTATAACCAATGAAAAAGCACCAGGTGTCCCAGAGGACACGTGGCGCAAAGCAATTGGAGGAGGCCAACAAGGCCCTAACTGGGTCTAAGCCCAATCAGTGGAAACCCTAGCACTATAAATACCACATCAACTCCACAAGGAAGACAGACAATCACATCTAACTACACAGTATTCAGCTATATTAAGCAATACTCTCCAAATTTCCTTACTCTCATATTATTATCTTCTCCTACAAACACTTATTCTCACACCGGAGGGTTACCCCAAAGAGGACCCCTCTGTCCCTTTCTGAGGGGTAAGTTTACGGTGCTGTTCATTTTGTAGGTGGAAGAACCCAGATCCCAGAGAACCATCGGTGGAATAGCATAATCATACCCGAGGAAAGTAGATCGTCTACCAGTGAGTCGATCCACGTTTTTTCATTGGCGCCATCCACTGTTACAACGGCAACAAGATCTCATCAGATCTCTAAAAAAACAAATTTTCACCATGGTTTCTGGTGCTCGTAACGTCGATCAAGTTCTGGAGGATATTGAACGTGAGGATGTTAATGAGGGACAGCAGTTTCTGAGGGGGCCGCGTGATTCTACGCGCACCACCAGTAACCGTCTCTTCATCACATCTCCTCACGGCCAGACTGAAACTCCTCCAGACGATCTCACGTTACAAAATCTTACCGGCGCGAAACAAAAAGGACCAATGGGTCCAGAAGATGAAACCAATGACCCTAAAGAATGGCTCATAAACGAGCAACGACGTCTAATGGACAAGTACAATGAAATGGTCAAACAGAAAAAGTTAGCCGACTTAACACAAAGGCTAGCGTTTGACAAGCAAGCCATTCAAGGAACAATAAGGGCGCGCGCGCCGGAAGAGGGTCACTCTGTTCACACTGAACACGCTGAGTTTAGTGATGAAGAAGTGCACAGCGTCAGGAAGACGCGAGATACTCATGCAGGAGGCTCGCAGCTCCGCGCGCACATGAACATGGCGCCTGGAGCCAGAGCCGATCTGGATCTGCACACACCATATAGCCCACCAGTGAGAGGGCAAGTGGACGTAACCACACCGTACAGGCCAACCATCTTGGTGAAACATTCAAAATTCACTGAGCGCATCGCGAAGGCCCCCATTCAGCACAAAACCAAGATGCCAAGTGGTTTGGGCAAATATGACGGCACAAAAGATCCAGACGATTTCTTACAAGGTTTTTACAACACTGGAAACCTAGAAAGCTGGACGATGCCAACATGGTGTCACATGTTTGCTCGCTGCCTCACGGGCGCGGCGCGTGTCTGGTTTGAAAGCTTGCCTACTGGGCAAATCGATGGGTTCGAGGAACTATTGGAAAAGTTCCAAGCTCACTTCGTACAACAGCGCAGACACACGCGCGACCCTGATGACATCATGCACTGCGTGCGCAGGAATGATGAAACGATTGAAGACTACATCACTCGTTTCAATCAGGAGTCTCTGGCAATCGGAGGTATCACTGAGCAACTATTGCGCGTGGCCTTTATACAAGGCGCGCGCAGTGATCAACTCCGCCGAGCTCTCGTGAGCAGAGATGGCATGCCCACCACTTGGGCCAAGCTAATGGAAGCATCGCGAGTCTTCGCGAGAAATGAAAAACAGATTGCCCAAGATAGAGCGAGAGAAAGAGGGCATCAAGCAGAGGCACCGCGCAGCAGCGAAAGAAGGGGCAAACAGAACACTGTATGGTCCAGGTTGCAACCAACCAGTTTTTCTTCCGCAGAAAAGCAGGCGCAACCAAGCTCACCCCAGCCCCAAAAAGACGTTCGTAATCGTGGGGAGGGTGACAAGAGGGAAGGCGGCAGAGATCCTAACAGACCTCTGCCAAGAATATGGACTCCCCTCACTAAAACACCTTCACAAGTGTTAAGCACTGAGAATGTCCAGTTCAAAAGCCTCATGCCACTACACTACAAGGGACCATCAAACAGTGGCAAGTACTGCGAGTTTCACAAGTCCACGGGACACAACACTGATGCATGCCATCACTTGAAGGATGCAATTGAAAAAGATGTGAAATCAGGCAAGCTGGCTCACCTGGTGAAAAACCCAAGACCAGAAAGTGAACAACCAGAAGGAGCCTCTGCCAGCAAAAAGTACAAAAGAATTTGTGTAGCCGAGGGAGGAAGGCAAGGGCAAACATCAAGAAAGAGAAGCGCGCAAATCCAAGGAGATTGGCGCGAGCAACAAGTAATCTTCCCAAGAATCAGGGGAGGCCCTTCTATCAGCAGTCCTCTTGTCATCACTACACACATTGCTCATTACGAAGTGTCAAAAGTCCTGGTGGGCACTGGCAGCGAATCAGACATCATGTATGAGCAATGTTTCAGAAAACTGGATCCGGCAGACCAAGCAAGGCTTGAAATTGTGAATGCACCAATCTCTGGTGTTTCAAATGAAATCATTCATCCCCTGGGTCAAATAAAATTTGAGCTAACTATGGGGGATGAGAAACACAAGCGAGCCGAAGTCGTCAACTTCTTGGTCTTGCCCACCACTTCTTGCCACAATATGATCTTGGGTAGAGGAACGATTGCCCAATTTAACGCCATACCGTCGCCAGCGCACGGCGCGTTGGGGTTCCCACACCAACAGGTGTAACTTTTGTATACCGAGATCATTTGTGTGCAGTGACAAATACTCCGCGGGAAGGGAGAATGAAACTTCCAATGGCAGACAACGCGCCAGAGGAATGGATTCTCAACCCAAAATTCCCGGAGCAGAAGATCACAATTGGCGTAACGATATCAGACGACACGAGGTTGAGAATGAAAAGATTGCTCACAGCATATATGTCGGTCTTCGCGTGGCAACACTCTGATATGACTGGGGTTCCGCGAGACCTGGCACAACATTCTCTCAACACGTTCAAGTCTGTAGAGCCAATTGCTCAAAAGAAGAGAGTCATGGGGGATGAGAAAGCGAGGGCCATGAATGAGCAGGTTGAGGATCTACTGCGCGCAAACATCATCCGCCCGATACGATACCAGACATGGGTAGCCAATCCTGTGATGGTAAAGAAAAGTAACGGGTCATGGAGGATGTGCATTGACTTCAAGGACCTCAACAAAGCATGCCCAAAAGATTGTTACCCCCTCCCAAACATCGACGCAAAGGTGGACTCCGTGGCGCCATTCAAGCTCAAATGTTTCTTGGATGCCTACAAGGGCTATCACCAGATTCAAATGGCACCACAAGACGAGGACAAGACCGCCTTCAGAACCGACAAGGGTGTTTTCTGTTACACAAAGATGCCCTTTGGTTTGAAGAATGCGGAGCCACCTACCAAAGACTTATGGATGCCGTTTTCAGCGAGCAAATTGGAAGAAACCTAGAAGTCTATGTGGATGATTTGGTGATCAAAAGTAGGGAGGAAAAACAAATGCTCAAAGATATCGAAGAAACCCTTGGGCGCCTAACGGAAGTTAACATGAAGCTCAATCCGAGCAAATGCACTTTCGGCGTGCAAGAGGGAAAATTTCTAGGTGTAATGGTCACCAAGGATGGTTTTAAGGTGAACCCTGAGAAGGTGGAGGCCATCCTTGACATGCCCTCGCCATCCACCATGAAAGAAGTTCAGAAGCTGAATGGTAGATTGGTATCAATCAACAGGTTCCTAGCGAACCATGCAAGCAAATCTACCCCATTTGTCAATACATTGAGAAACTGCTTAAAGAAAAGCCAGTTCAAATGGACTCCTGAGGCCGAGCAAGCTTTCAGTGAGATTAAAGAATGTTTGATAATCTGCCCGCGCTCACAGCTCCACTTCCTGGTGAAACTTTGACATTGTACCTATCAGCAGGAGAGCGCGCCATCGGCGCAGTATTGTTGGTGGATCGCAAGGGAATCCAAACGCCAATATACTATGTGAGTCGGGTGCTGACAGATCCTGAGACGCGCTACTCCATCATGGAAAAGTTAGTTTTATCACTAACACACGCGTCGCGCAAGCTTCATAGATATTTCAATGGTCATCCTATTGAAGTTCTAACTGGTTACAACATCCAGCAAGTCTTGCGGCGCCCCGCGCTCTCGGGAAGGCTGACAAAATGGGCCCTGGAATTAGGTGAACACACGATCGCCTATAAGCCCCGTCCATCAATAAAGGGGCAAGTTTTAACTGATTTCATCGCAGAAATCCCCGAAGGAAGAGTTGAAGAGGCTCAACGCGAGGTAGACCCTCCGCGAGCCAATGAGGAAGAAAATGTTTGGAGATTGTTCACTGACGGAGCTTCAAACAACGAAGGGTCCGGCGCAGGTCTCAAGCTGGTGGATCCAGAGAATCATGAATATACTTATGCCATCAGGTTGGACTTCAAGAGCACCAACAATGAGGCTGAGTATGAAGCCCTGCTGGCTGGGCTGCGCATCGCGCACAAATTCGGAGTTAAAAAGCTAGAGGCCCATGTTGATTCATATACTTGGTAGCAGCACAGGTCAATGGCCTTTATGATGCCAAGGAGAACACCATGCCTCTATATCTAGAGCAGGCGAAAAAGCTCATCGACCAATTTGACTGCTTCAGAATCATTCATATTCCGCGCAGTGAAAACAAATCTGCCGACGCTTTGAGCAAGATGGCATCAACCAGCTTCGACCACTTTGGCAAAGATGTCAGGGTAGAAGTAATGAGCAACCCGTCGGTGGGAGCGAAGTCTGTCCTGGTAACTCATACAACCCCTTCATCATGGATAACTCCAATAATGGAATTCTTGAAGGAGGGAAAGGTACCAGACAATCGCGCACAGGCAAGGAAGATAAGGCACAAGTCGCAGAACTATGAACTGCTTGATGGTACATTATATCGACGCTCTTATCTTGGACCGCTCATGAAATGCCTAGATGCTGAGGAAGCAAGTTATGTGATCAGAGAGATACACGAAGGAATCTGTGGAATACATGCTGGCCCGCGCATGGTGGTTGCCAAGGCAATGAGCGCAGGTTACTATTGGCCAGGCATGTACTTGGACGCTCTAAAAGAGATTCAAAAATGCAAAGCATGTCAGAGCTATGCGCCAAACACCATGCGGCCAAAGAACAACTTGATTCCAGTGACCTCCGCATGGCCTTTCCACAAATGGGCAATCGACATTGTGGGTCCCCTTCCGCAAGCGCAAGGGCGAGTAAAATTTTTGGTAGTGGCAGTAGACTATTTCACAAAATGGGTTGAAGCCAAGCCACTAACAAAAATCACAGCCGAAGCGATGAAGCAGTTTATCTGGAGCCACATCATATGCCGTTTTGGCTTGCCCATGGAAATTGTGAGCGATAATGGCAAGCAATTCACTGACAAGAAGATATCCAGCTGGCTCAAGGAATTGCACATCAACCAAATTTTCACTTCAGTTTATCACCCTCAGGGGAATGGCCAAGTGGAACGCGCGAACCAAAGCTTGTTAAATGGGCTGAAGAAAAGGTTGGAGGGAGAATCCCATTCTTGGGTCGAAGAGCTACCTAATGTCCTGTGGGCACACAGGACATTAAGCAAAACCAGCAATGGCGAATCCCCGTTCAGCCTAACCTATGGAACGGAGGCAATGATTCAAGCAGAAATTGGATGCCCATCCCATAGAGTGCTCATGATGAACAAGATTGATAACGAGCGCGAAAGGAGGTTGGATCTCAACTTACTTGAAGGGCGCAGAGAGGTGGCTATCATCAGTGAAGCCAAGTACAAGAAAAAACTGGAAAAATATTACAACCAGCGCGTGAAAGAATGCCACTTCAAGAAAAATGATTTTGTCCTTCGAAACAATGAAGCTAGCCGCGCGATACCCTCGGGAAAAATGTCCCCCAATTGGGAGGGACCTTATCAAGTCTTGGAAGAATTGGGAAAAGGCGCATACGCCTTAAAAGATTTGAATGGAAAGAAGATCCCGCGCGCATGGAACGCAGCACAGCTTAGAAAATGTTTCATGTAAAAAATGTCAAGTTTGTAATCAAGGCTTTTTAAGCCATTATGAATAATGATACGCGCTATCTTCTCTTAATGTGGATTCTATTATCTTTTGCATACATGTTTCACACTTCCCTTTATTAATTTTGAGCAATATGACAACATTGTATTGACATCAAAACAAAATAAAACGAAGTAAAACATACATGCGCAAACGCGTTAACGAGTCTTAACTCTAAAACGTCAGAGACTTAGCCCAAAATTATGAGCCTTAGCTCAGGGCCTTAGCCCAATAATGTGAGCCTTAGCTCAAATCACTCACAACATCCTACATGCTGCGCAGCCTGACCATAAAAATACCTAAACACAATTAAGGCAGAGCAAATGCCAAAACATAGTTGTTAAGGTCTCAGGTCGAGGTCGCGCATAAAATTGTAATGGATATCTGAGTAACACATTGACACGTAAAGGCTAAAAACTCATAGTTCCCTATAACAAATGCGAGATAACGTCGCGCAAAAGAGGAATAATGAAAACGCCAAGGCACGTGTCAACATAATCAAGATATGGCAAAATCACTTACAATATGACAAGGATTAAGTATAATAATTTCCTTACAACCTTGTTCTTATTTCAACGTGCAAGCATATCTTATATTCAACAAGCAAACATGCAATATAAAGAGATGAATGGGGAATGCGCAAGATGCGAAGAAGGGAAAAACAAAATTTCATTCCAAAGCATTGAAATTTGCAAGTTTACAAGATGATGAGATACAAACTACAAATAAAAATAAAAATCATGAAGGGCTTCTCAAGTCTCCACGTCGACGTCAGCCTCTTCATAGTCCTCATCACCGCCCTCAGCATCTGGCGCAGCCCGCTCCTCGTCATCTCCAAACTGACCATAGTCAAGTTGTTCATCCTGAATGGAGTCTTCTATCACAACAGTGTCAGGAGCGGATCCTTTGGCCACGCCAGAGCCGCTAGCAGGAGCAGCATTCCCCGCGCTATCATCGCCGCCACCAGCCCCTTCGCACTCGTCAAGTAATTTCTTTAGCGCGCCGAGGTCGGGCTGGTCAGCAAGCGCGGATATCTGCAAATCACAAGGAAAAATATGAGTATAAAAATACTTGGAAAATAAATCAAAGTAATCTCATTAAAGTTAAAATACCTGCGCAAGGATAGGAATGGGAGTATTCAAATACTTCTCCCCCATCTCGGCCATGTCCACGCAGGCAACGTCGCTCTGATAAGGGTAGTCGGATGGGTTCTTCTTCAGCATCCCATATTCATAGCCATCCTTAAACCCTTCAGCTCGACCCACTAAGCGCGCGGCAGCGTTGCAATCCATCACAAGGGCCTGGAACTCGTCTGAGTATTTCATCGCATAAGCGCAACGAGTCATACCCTGTGAGACTAGCCATTGGCGATCCTGCGCGAGAGAAGAAACAGTCGTCTCGAGGGCAGGAATCTGAGAGTTTAACAACTCAACAGTTTCCTTAGTCTGTTTTAGCTCCTCATTGTCGGACGCTGCTGCCGCCAAGGCTTCTTCCTTTTCCGCCCGCGCAGCATCAAGTGCTTCCTGGCTAGACGCTGCCGTCGCCAAGGCTTCATCTTTTTCGGCCTGCGCGGCCGCCAGCTCCTTCTTCAGGCGGGCAACCTCACTCTCCAGTGATGATTTGTCAGTTATAGACTGGACAAGAGCTTGGTCACGCGCCTCCGCGTCCAGCTCCAAGTCGCGCACCCTACGCGCGTACTTGGCAGCGTCCGCCTCGGCCGCCTGTAGCTTCTCCCTCGCAGCCTGAAGCTCATGCCCGCGCTTCACGAAGGAGCTTCTCAGCTCTCTCTCGAGCATCAGAAAGATGCCAATCAGACACTTTAGCCTCTTGCTTGGCTTCCGCAAGAGCATCACGTACCTTTACGTAATCATAGCGAAGCTCTTGGGAGGCAGCAAAGAAGGCCGACCCAGCAAACAGATGATCGTTGAGCAAGTCATCGCGAGCGCGGTCCTCCTGGAACCTCCTTTCAGCTGGAGGCACAGAATGAGCCCAGAATTCCGCACACACACCCATGGACTGAAATGTGCTGTCCTCAGTAATATTCCATCTTGGGCGGTAAATGTGATCGGTTTCCTGCAAAAACAAAGTAATTATCTAAGTCATCAAAACACTAAGATGGAAGTCCGCGCAGCGGAGCAAAAACGAACCTATACCTGCGGGGATGAAGCAGAAAAGTCAGCGCCAGCCCCACGAGAAGGCTCCGCCACGAAACCTCGTGGCGCTGCAGGGCTGGCGCGACCGCGGTCGGAGTCTTCAACTTCAAACTCCTCATCCTCCTCGGAAACAGGCCTTTTCTCCTGCGACCAAGAACCAAAATCAGTCTTGCAAGGAGGGCTGTGCGCAGGAGGAGGTGAGGGAGGTCTCGACGCCGCCAGGTCGGCGCGTAAAACGGCCTCCTGCTCCTTAGTAATCCCGATGAGGGGAGATTCAGCACTTGCAGGAGCAGGAGCAGAACCAGCGGCGCTGGCACCGGCGCCAGGAGTGCCGCCAGCAGCTTGTACGCCAGCTATGACTCCTATGAAAAAATCAACAAAAAGAAATGGTTCATGACTTGATCTAAAAGAAAAAAGTCGGAAAATAAAAGCGCAATACATACCTTGGCGCAACTCCGTTCGCGAGGCAAACATCGCCATGAAGTCCATTCTCCCCTTTTTTGAGGGTAAAACAGGGGACTTCGAAGCGACCTCCGGCGCAGGCTCGGCACCTTGTTGCGCCTGAGGTTGGTCCACCAAGGTCGCCGGCTCAACAAACATTTAAGTGAGCAAGGATTCATTAGTAATACTATCAGAATCGCGCTCATAGAACCATAAAGGATAAGCAAAGTATACCTGTCGGAGAGGAAACGGCAGGCGCAACGCCGCTCCCCTTTTCCGCCGTGCGAAGGGAGGAGGTAGTGGCACCATACCTCAGGTGGACAGGAGGTCTGCCCACTTTTTGAGGCAGGGAAGACAAGGAAAACTTGGTGGTAAACACCTGGGTTTTCTCAGGTCCCTTCGCCTGAGTAGGAGGATTCTGAACAACAGGGGCATCATCTTTTTTCTGCTTCTTACTGGCCCCTGCGCCAGTTTTCCCTTTAGCTTTACGCTTTAGTTGGGGCGCCTCCTCTTCCTCCTCCTCTTCCGCGAGCTCCAGCTCGTAGTTTTCGAGCGCATCTACAATAAGTGCAACGGAAATGTTAGCCAAATTTGATATTATAAAGGCATAAGCATAAGTACAAAGGCTTACCAGGCGCATCGCTGTCAAAGACAAATCCCAGATCAACAGGGATGAACATGTCATCGAAGCGATCGGGGAAACCAACCTCCCCAGCGCCCAGCGCGACGGAGCCACCCTCCATATGCTCGTCATAGGCGGCGTGGACATACTCCTTGCTGACTGCACAAAACAAGTCAAATGATATCAGCAAAACGAAGTACATAAGCGCAGAAGTAATGGAATGAGATTAACTTACACAAGCCGTCAACTTGGATAACGGGCTCAGTCGCGCTGTCGGCCCACCTCCTGCTCATGCCAACCCCCACCAGCGCCTCCTCGCAAATGTTTTTGGCGGGGGATGGTTCGGCAGTCAACTTGTTTACCCAGGCGCCAGTTGGGTTCTTGAGGACGCCCACATCCGCAGGCGCAGAAGAGATCGCGCGCATGGTCATGCGGATGGGGATCACACCAGCCCTGATGTAGAAAAATCTCTCAGACCAGTCATGAAGGCTCTTGAATGAAACAGTGCAGCACTTGACCTTCTGACTGCGAGGAATAAAAGAGAACCAAGAATCTTGGATCTTGGGCTTGTAAAAAAACTGAAAGCGCCGAGGGGTGGGCTCCTCGCGCTGAGATTTGCACATGAACTCAAAGTGAGTCATGCGCACGAGTCCAAACGGATGGACTTGGGATATATGAATCCCATAAAATTTAAGCAGCGCACCCACAAACCTTGTCATCGGGAGACGAAGGTTGCAGTGGGTGAAAAAATGGCAGTAAAGGGATATATAGCCGGTAGGCGGGTCCGCCGCCGTTTGCCCGGCCGCCGGCAGCATGCAGCCATACTCAGGGAGAAAACCCTGAGAGGCGATAAGGCTGTCAAAATCGGCCTGCCTCAGTTTGCAGGGAATCTCATCCCACTTCTTCACTGCCTTGGTCCTCCCTACCTCCTCCGATGAGGCCTCAGCAGCCCTCTTCCCCTTGCCGGTCTTCTTCAATGTAGACATTACTATTGATTTCACACGGCAATGGATAGAGGAGATTGTGTTGTCTGAGCTATCAGACATACAACTGTAAAATCGGACAAAGGATCTTTCTGAAGAACAGAGATCTGGAAGCAGAAGACAGTAATCAGAATAGAATGAAAGAAAGGAAAGCTTTGAATAAACAACAAGGAAGATGAAGAATAAAAACTCTTAAGGGCTTGCTTTTATAGGCCCAGGAGAGAGAAAATTTGGTACTAATCGAACTTCACGCGCCACCACTCGCAGGTGTAAGCCAACGCGAGCGCGACACGTGTCCCTGACACTGTGTGAGGGGACACGAAAAGAAACGATACAGCTGCTACCATAGTTCACGCGCCACCACTCGCAGGTACGGACCAACGCGAGCGCGACACGTGTTCCTGACACTATGTGAGGGGACATGAAAGGCAACTGTAGCACCTCGAGCACACGAAAGGTCTGACACGTCTCCATCACTGACGCATGTCAGCAACAACCAACCATGTACAGGGACGATTCGTTTTCAGCCAAAAGGATAGAATTTCGCGCACCGATGAGTAGCAAGAAGAAAAGACAAACCACATTAAAAGAGCAAACTATCAAGTCTAATATCTATCTTACCTCGCTCGCGCGAGACAAGACACACATTAGACTGGGGGGGCTTGAAGAGGTATGTACCCGCCTCAACACCGAGCGAGGCGGGTCATCCCACAAGATATAGACAAGAGGCTTGAAATCAAGACATTATGAAGGCACAAAGCCAAAACCTATGCTCACGCATATCACATATGCTCAGGCATCACATATGCTCACGCATCACATATGCTCACGCATCACACATGCTCACGCATATCACATTTGCGCGTGGCGCATCCGCGCGTGGCGCATATCACATGCTTGTGCATATCACATCTGCGCATGAAACATCTGCGCGTGAGAATAAAGAGAAGACCTCGCGCATCCTCAGGATAGGCGCGTATCACATATGCACATAATCAACCTCGTCTTTATCCAAATCAGGATTAGGGCAACCTTGATTGTGCACGTCAGACAACCTTCCAGAAGGTATCTTTTTAAGGAATAAGAATATGCTGATGTTGACAGCTGCCAATGAAAGGTGGACAACTCAGCAAAACCCATGTGCTACCACGTGATTATAACCAATGAAAAAGCACCAGGTGTCCCAGAGGACACGTGGCGCAAAGCAATTGGAGGAGGCCAACAAGGCCCTAACTGGGTCTAAGCCCAATCAGTGGAAACCCTAGCACTATAAATACCACATCAACTCCACAAGGAAGACAGACAATCACATCTAACTACACAGTATTCAGCTATATTAAGCAATACTCTCCAAATTTCCTTACTCTCATATTATTATCTTCTCCTACAAACACTTATTCTCACACCGGAGGGTTACCCCAAAGAGGACCCCTCTGTCCCTTTCTGAGGGGTAAGTTTACGGTGCTGTTCATTTTGTAGGTGGAAGAACCCAGATCCCAGAGAACCATCGGTGGAATAGCATAATCATACCCGAGGAAAGTAGATCGTCTACCAGTGAGTCGATCCACGTTTCTTCAAATAATATAAATCGGTTACTAACCGCCGGTTAATAACCGGTTAGGATTGGACCGATTACTAACCGGTTAGACTTTCGATTAGAAACCGGTTAACTGGTTTCCGTGTATACCTCTAATGCCACCTCTACTCTTGCATGTCATCTTCACGTGAGGTTGCACGGATCCGCCCAGGTCAAATGGGCCCAAATATATCCCGGTTGTACCAACCCATTTCCGGTCCAAATTATTGGGTTGGTCACCCGATATACAACAGATTCATACTCACCTTTTATCTACTTTTATCACCAAATAATAACAAACATATATGCTAGTTAAATAATTCTTTGGAAAATAAAGTATGAGAATGTAGGCTTGAAATGCAAGTTGGCACAGGTGATAATAATTCTTTCAATCTAAGCATCATATTAGTTGCTACCAAGAGTTTTCCTTTGGAAAATAAAGCAAGAGAATGTGGGCTTGTCTCGGTTACAAGGTAGCATACAATTTTCATGATCCTTGAATGTTTATTTATTTTATATATTTCAGAAAAAAGAAAAAAATAATCAACTCCTTTTGCAGGGAATTCTAGAAGATGGAACAGAAATAGCAATGCAACGATTATCAAAGAACTCCAAACAAGGCTCTGAAGAGTTTATGGCCGAAGCACAACTAGTTATAAATCTTCAATACAAGAATTTAGTTTGGTTTTTGGGTTACTCTGCAATAGGGCCCGAACACGTTCTTGTCTACGAGTTTATGGATTACAATGATCTCGACACCTTCCTTTTTGGTATGTATTTGTTCCCTCATCACAAAATGGCTTTGTTTTTTCTCTTTCGTGTCATTTATTCAAAGATTTTATGCAACAGATGATGACAAGTGTAAAGAAATGGACTGGGCTCGGCGTTCTAACATTGCGATTGGAGTTGCCAATGGACTTCGATACCTACACAAAGACTCACGCTTCAAGATAATCCAAACCAGCAATATTCTATTGGACAATAATATGAACCCTGTAATTTCAGACTTTGGCACCGGTCCAAAATTATCCGATTGTATGGATCAATACCGTGTTACTACGTGCCCCAAGAAAAACCTCAGTTGTGACCAACGAGGTCGGGTGTTGTGATCATGCTTGAAGTTTAATGGGCCTTGGGTCTTCATACACCGTCAGGACCAAAATTTTCAAACATTGATGTTGGTGTACATCCCTCCAATGATCGGTCCACAACGCTTCCTTTACCAAGAACACTACAGTTGTCCGTTAGTATTTACGCATTCTCTTCAAAACCAGCTATGAAAAGCGGTGATGCATTCTCTTCTGAACCAACTATGAAAAGTGGTGATGTGGGTGCACATCCATCAGTTGATCCAAGAAAATCAACAATTTATACTAAGGAGATCCTAGGAAGAAAATCAAAATTTTAATGAAACCTAAGAAGACAATCACATCTGATGTTCAATGGGTGACATCCATTAGTGGCAATAATGTAAATATGTAGAAGTTAATGGTCTATGGGTATAATCGGAAGATTGCATTTTTTGTTCAGAAATTGTGAAGCTACTTAGCCGAGTTAAACGGGTCGCGTATACTAATTTTATAACGTCAAGATCTATCAATGTAGATTTTAAAAGACGTGGTTTTGCAATTCAAAACAGGGTAGTGGCGTAGCTTGTTGTCCGTTTACTTTTTTTTTTTTTCGATGTAAACACTAATTTTTCATCATTGTAATAACATATGATGTTTATTGTTTAAAAAAATTTAGAAGACTGTAATCACCATTAACAAAACTTCTTAAAAAGCTTTATTATTTCTCCTATTATTAAACTTTAATCATAAAGATTTAGGATAAGCTGTTTTACATACATCTCTCTTTATTCTACATAAAAGATCATCGAGACCTTTATTTTATTCGGTACACATTTTCTCTCTTAGCACTCCTATTTGACTATTTCTCATTTTTTTTGTATAGAAATGCCAATAAGTTTGACTGCGCATTTGACCTTCCACTGTCAAAGTCAAACTACACTAATGATGCAAGAAAAAACTATAAAGGGACTCTATAAGTTGGATCCACCATTCTTAGTATGAACAAATTTCCTTCATTGCCTCTTGATATCCTGCAAACATACGATCGGATCGACTAATCAAAGTCAAAGTATAGTAAACGAGCATATAGTGTTGTTGAGTACCTTAACTCTTCATCCAAGTATGTTATTTCTAGTTGACCACGACCACTACCACTACCACGAGCTCTTATAGGTATCTGCAAATTAACACATATGTTGTGTATTTTTACAATTTCCACCATTTTCTATTTTAAAGGTCCAGTCTTTGTTTGTTTGTTTTTGTTTAATACTTATAAAACGCATTCATAAATATATGGGGAGGTATTTATGGGGAGACATAGGGACGGCTCCGAGAAAGAAAAATAAATTTGGGCCGAATGCGAAAATTTATTTGGGCCTTAAGCAAAAGTAGTATTTTGTTGGGTTTAAACAATTTAATTTTGATATGAGCTTACTTGGTTATATTTTTGGTTGCGCAAAAAATTTTTGTAAAAATATATGATTAAATATGTCACATATGTGACTATTTTGGTTTGGACTTTGGAGTAATAGCATTTGCCACTAGAACAAGCTAGTGGTTACGTAGTTGAATTTAAACACTAAATATACATATTGTTTTAATAAAGATACATATAATTTAAAAAAAAAATTGGGCCTAGCGGGGTGTCAGGCCTGTGGCCGTCGACCTCCCAGCCACACCTCATGGCTGGCCCTAGAGAGACAGTGCCGAAGCTTGGGCTTCGTCACAAAGGTGACCAAAGTCGCGGAACCAAAAATTTTCGGGTCAACGCTTCGGTTCAGGTAGGATTAGACAATATGACACCTATATATATTTTTTTCATTCATTCAAACGATTGTTCTTACAATAAAAAAAAGAAAAAAATTGGATAATTTTTTAATCAACAAAAACCTAAAATATTCATAATAATGCGAGGTAGTGGAGTTCTTGGTTTGGTTCGAAACCGTGAAACCGTTCAAATCGGTCATAGGTTTGTTTTCACGGTTGGTTTTTTCCCATTAACTATCGGTCGGTCGGTTTCAAAAAATTCAAACCATAGCAAACGGTTTGGTTTACGATTTACAACGAAAACCAACCGTATAAAACTGGACCGGACCGTATGATTTAAATATTTATATTTTATATGTATATATATGTTCAAATTTATTACTATGCATAATTATATTGAAGTGTACAAGATATGTATTGCTAAATTGAACCATAGTGGTTCAGAAAAAGATGGGCAGAGCCCAAATCCATGCAGGCTTTCTATTTGGCAGTTTGTGGCTTAAACTCATGTTTTGCTTATTTCTTAATGGCGTGCTTATGCTTGTTAAATTATAGAAATATATGACAACATTACTAAAAATATATTATGCATTACTTTGGGCATCTTGTATAAAAATCCAACAAGCCCAAACCGCGGAACCAAACCGTTAATAATGGTTTGGTTCGGTTCGATTTAGGAGTTCTACGGTTCGGTTTTGGTTTACAAAAATCTAAAATCGTTACCAATGGTTTGGTTCACAGTTTGACCCAAAAACCGCGAAAAGCGAACCGTGAACACCCCTAATGCAAGGGGAATGGTGAGTACCTATAAGAAGAATTACAAAGCAGCTCGACAACCTTTAAGACCTTTGAATTACTCAATTATGGATTCTGAATCAAATGTTGTAGCAATTTCTTTTTCTACGTAAACCACCAAGCTATTCGCGATACTCTTCTCACATCTTACCTAATTAAAAAGATTCAATAGGGTGAGTTAAACTAAAATTTCACCATACAATACCAATTACAAGCTTAGTTGATCAATTTCCCCAAATCCCCAATTCCACAATTACAAACCCTAATTTTATAACCTTGAACATTAATCAATATAAATTCAATTCAATGTTTAACAACACAAAGATGAATTATTACCTTGCTGACAACGCTGAGAACAAATTTTTATTTTTACAAATAGCCCCCTCTAATTTTGAGGTTTATAAAAACAAAGCTTTTTACTATTCGATCACTATTTTGTAACTTTTGTTTATAAAAACTACAAGATCTATAAAAAAACTCAAACGATGGGTTATTATATATAAAACTGAAAAGTAGTGATTGCATTGAAAAATAAGGCAAACGAGTGTCGCTACCCCCTTTTAAATTGCAAAATCCAATCTTTTAAAAACTATATTGGTTGATCTTGCTCATGACGTAATTAAATAGTCTGATGATATAGCATAAAGTTTGAAAACAACAAAAAGAAAAGAAAAAAACAAAATTAAAAAAAAGGTAATATATAAAATCAATAATTTTATCCTTTAGGGAAAATTCTCAAAAAAAAAAAAAACCATTTTAGGAGAGAGGGAGTTCAACTTTAACCCCTTATTTTGCTGAATTCTGAAAATAAATCAATCAAAACCAATCGTTGGGATGAGATTCGTGTGTTGATGATGAGATTCAGGTGCCAATGAAAGGATGATGAGTGGCACCAAAGCCGGCGTCATAATGATATTCCCTAGCCAAAGCCATCGTTATGATAAAGTTTATGGGTTGTTTGTTCTTAACCATTACGGATATGGGGTTTGAAAAAGAATGTATATGGGTTTTGAAGAAGAAGAAAAGGGTTATTGGAAGTTGATTCTTGATTTGTTTGTTCTTAACCTTTACGGATATGGGATTTGAAGAAGAAGGGATTTAAAGAAGAGTTAAATGGTTATTGGTAGTTGGATCACTTGAAGGAGACGATGAGTTTGCTTAATTAGATGACGAGTTCACTCCATTAATTTCATGCAATTGAAATACTTAATGTTAACTTTTTATTAATTCTTTCTTGTAAGAAGAAACCTCATCGTGGAGATGAGTTTGCATCTGGAAATCATCGTGACAATTGCTTTCGCGCCACGCGTAAGTTTCTCATTGGACATTGAATCTTACCATGGCCTACAACAATTTCATCGTGATGCTGGGTTTGGGATGGGTCATTCTGAGAATATCACTAAAAGATGGGACATTTTTAGACTTAATCTCTTAAAATGGAACATCTTAAGACTTTTCCCTAACTTTTATCTTAAGTAAATTAAACGTTATTGAGGAGTGATGGAGCACTATAGTAGGAGCTATGAAGTACATAAACGAGGGTGGTACTACTTATTAGGTAGTACTATTTTTTTAATTATTATTTTATATTTAGCTACAAGCACATGCAAAACACCTTTGAATATTTTATGGTAGGTTTAATGTTGTGATGTCTGATCAAATAGTAGTGGTTTACCCAAACTTCAGCCAAGTATGTGGCATGTGAATGGAATTTGAACTTGTAACATCAAATACATAAACTCTTAGAAGAACCTAAGATAAAACTCATAGACTCATACTCTGTTAGGTAGGTTAGAAGAAAAAAAGCAAAGAAAATACAATAAAATAGTGTTTAGATATATCGGGTCACGTGTACTAGTTAACCGCTCATTGTATTTCTTCTTCTTCTCTCCATATTTTCACAAAGAGTTAATTGCAATTGTGGTCCCTGTAGTGAAACCCAAAACGCAGGCTTCAACCCTGTGGTGACATTTTCGTAGATATGGGCCCCGTGGTGGTCTTTTCTTTTCACTTTTGGTTTTTCGTTAGTTTGACTGTTTCTTTCATCGTCCAAAAAAGGGCAGATTGGTCTTTGCACATGTAAATCTAATAATAATCAAAATCAGGTTATCTTCCCACATTCCTTTTCATCGATCCAACTCCAACAACACCACCACCACACCATTCCAGCACCGCCTCCCTAGGGCGGATCTATAGTTTACGAGGGTGGTTCCCCAGAACCACCCGAGTTTCGAAATAATAATGTATCGATATAGAAAATATTAGAGGAGTCACCTTGTAAATTAAGAAGAAACCACTATATTTACACTACAATGGCTAGACTAGCTGGTAAGTTGGTTTTGTAAACAAAAGGTCACGTAATTAAATAGTCTGATGATATACCATAAAATGTAATATTTAAAATCAATAGTTTTATCTTTTAGGAAAAATTTCCAAAATAACCCATTTTAGGAGAGAGGGAGTCCAACTTTAACCCTTTATTTTGCTGAATTCCGAAAATAATCAATCAAAACCAATCATTGCGATGAGATTCGTGTGTTGATGATGAGATTTATGTGCCAATGAAAGGATGACGAGTGGCACCAAAGCCAGCGTCACAATGATATTCCCTAGCCAAAGCCATCGTCATGATGAAGTTTATTGGTTTGTTTGTTCTTAACCATTACGGATATGGGGTTTGAAGAAGAATGTATTTGGGTTTTGAAGAAGAAGAAAAGGGTTATTGGAAGCTGGATTTTTGATTTGTTTGTTCTTAACCTTTACGGATATGAGTTTTGAAGAAGAAGGGATTTAAAGAAGAGTTAAATGGTTATTGGTAGTTGGAGAACTTGAAGGTGACAATGAGTTTGCTCCATTAATTTAATGCAATTGAAATACTATTAATTATTATTTCTTGTAAGAAGAAACCTCATCGTGAAGATGAGTCTGATCCAGGAAATCATCGTGACGATTGCTTTCGTGCCACGCGTAAGTTTCTCATTGGATGTTTGAATCTTATCGTAGCCTACAACAATTTCATCGTGACGTTGGATTTGGGATGGGTCACTATGGGAATATCACTAAAAGATGGGACATTTTTGGACTCAATCTCTTAAAATGGAACATTTTAAGAATTTTCCCTAACTTTTATCTCAAGTACATTAAACGTTATTGAGAAGTTATGGAGCGCTATAATAGGAGCTCGGAAGTACATAAACGAGGGTGGTACTACTTATTAGGGAGTACTATTTTTTTAATTATTACTTTATATTTACCTACGAGCACATGCAAAACCCCTTGAATATTTCAGGTGGGTTTAATGTCGTGAGGTCTGATCCACGTAGTAGTGGTTTGTCCAAACTTTAGCCAAGTATGTGGCATATGAGTGAAATTTGAACTCGTGACGTCAAATTGATAAACTCTTAGAAGAACCTAAGATAAAACTCATAGACTCATACTCTATTAGGTAGGTTAGAAGAAAAGAGCCAAGAAAATATAATAAAATAGTGTTCAGATATATCGGGTCAAGTGTACTAGTTCACCGCTCATCGTATTTCTTCTTCTTCTCTCCACATTTTCACATGGAGTTAATTGCAGTTGTAGTCCCTATGATGAAACCCAAAATGCATGTTTCAACCCGTGATGGCATTTTCGCAAATATGGGTCCTGTTGTAGTTTTTGTTTCACTTTTGGTTTTCCGTTAGTTTGACTGTTTCTTTGACCGTCCAAAAAAAGGGCAGGTCGGTCTTTTCACACGTAAATCTAATCTAATAATAATATTAATAATAATAATAATCAGCTCATCTTCCCACATTCCTCTTCATCGATCCAACTCCAACACCATCACCACACCATTCTAGCACCGCCGCCACCTCCTCACCACACCACACCACACCACTGACACCACCATCATTCACCGGCCACCACAACCGAATCAACTGTGATGGCTCTATAGTGACGGCGTGGATGGCTAGGGTTTCGGTGTTGTGTAGCGACGGCGATGGCAATTTTAGTCTAGGTGAAGAAGATGATGATGTCGGAGAAGGTATAGAAGCTGTGTGGTGATGGTCAAAACCATCGTTGCCTACACCGGGTCACCACCAAATTCGTTCACGATCATCGTCAAGAAGTTTGGATATGGACTTGATTAGGGATTTGATTTTGATAGCCATTAAGGCTTTTAAACAGAGATACCATCGACGACGATGGCAATTTTAGTCCAGGTGATCCGTTGTACACAACGATGGTGTAGTGACGATGAAGCCAAGGTCTAATGAGTACATTAGGAAGCAAATCAGTATGGTATAAAGCATTCCGGCTAATTGTTATGTATTTCCGGTAGAACTCGCTATTCCGGTAAGGAGCCAAGATGGTCGACGATGACCATCATGTATATTAGAACCAATGTGACGAAAATATTATACAATATAAGGTATAATATTAATGGAAATTGCAACGATGTGAATATGAACTAAAGCGTGAATCTAAACTCAAATCTGAATGGTGAAGTTGATGGTGTTAGAGAGGGTAGAGAAGCTGGTGGTGGGTGAGTTATCATTTGAATTAACATAGTGGGTGTTTGGGATTCCTTATTTTCATCAACTTATAACTTATAAACTTTTTGAAAAGTTCATAAGGTGTATAAGATGTTTGCGAAACCATAAGGTCTTAGTGTGGCTAGACCTGGGTTCGAAACCCATGGTGGGCGGTTTTGTTACTATTTTTTGTGGGAAATTGGTAAACAAAACAAGGGTCCAAATTGCATTTTTATTAAATCACAGGGTTGCAAATTGCAAGGGTATTAAAGTCTTTTCACAGACAAAGTAACGTTGTGACTTGACGGAGGACCAAAAGTGAGAAAAAAAGGATCACCACAGAGCCCATATATGTGAAAATGTCACCACTGGATTGAAACTTGTATTTTGGGTTTCACCACATGGACCACAATTGAAATAACTCTTTCACAAAACAACCGTATATATGGGTGAGGAAAATCTTCAATACCAACCTAAAACCATATTCGCAATTAGCTTCTTTCTTCTTTTATCAAAAGTTAAAAGTTCATGAAGCCAGTGTCAAAATTAACGGGAGTTGGCTGGGAATCGACTCATACATATAGTATTAAAATAATTTTTTCACAGGGTACGATCGAGTATCGACCCTCAAAAATAGGCTATAGGTCCGCCCCTTGGATGCTACCATCTACATTCATACAAGTCATAAATCATATTTATTTATTTACTAGTTTTTATCCCCGTGTTACGGGGTTGTTTTACCTTATTCTTTTTTAATATCTATATATTTTTTGGATGTAAATTTTATTTATTTTAAGAAAGTTAATAATATACTTAGGATTTGATGATAAAAGAGTCTCATAAATGAAGAAGCACGGATCTAATCCAGTGGTGATCAGATCTATGTTTCCACCAAGTACGGACTACTAACGAACCAACAACTCAGATGTAATCAGATCTTCAACTAATTCCTGCAAAACATACACCGTGAGTCTCGTCACAGGAAAGACAAGAGGGGGGTTTTCCCGTAACCACCCTCCGGCATGAGAATAAGTAATGTTCTTTGTAAGAAGAGAAAGTATAAAGTATGTGATGTAATATGTGAAGAGTGAATCCGTACCTCATGATGGTGATGAAGGTATTTATAGCCAGGGATGGGGGAAGATGATTGGTGAAGTTATCATTGTCTAGAATATTTTTTTCTACTTGAATGGACATGTGTCATGCCTTGATAGGATGTGACAGCCTGGCTATGTACATGGTTGTTACCAAGTGTCCAGTTGTCCCTCTTTTATTGGCTAACGTCATTATCAGGGAATGTTATAACGATCTTCTAGAACTTATATTGTTACAACTGCTTTCCCTCACCAAGTAAGAATTCTTTATTGTTTCTTCTTCATGCGGGGCTTTTTGTGTGATCCGTGGATCTCTCCCGCGAGTATTTGTTGATGACCCACGGATATTACTAGTGACCAGCGGATAGCTTTTTTGGGCTTGCGGGTCGTTTTACTACCCTATCTCTATAAGTCCCCCAGTCCATTGTTTTTTCTGCGGCACCTTTATGTGGATTGAATTTTGGACTCAATACTCTTTCTTGGGCGTGAGCGTGTTCAAATTCATCCTTGTGTGCGTACTTATAATTATGTTTATTAGACTAGGGTTTGGACTTTGAGGGCTATGATGCGATTGTTCTGTGCTGAGCTATGTCAGGCGTCTTTTACGAGGTATCTACACGTGTCTTGCTGGCTGTTT
Organism: Bidens hawaiensis; assembly: GCF_021521415.1. Classification (NCBI taxonomy): domain Eukaryota; kingdom Viridiplantae; phylum Streptophyta; class Magnoliopsida; order Asterales; family Asteraceae; genus Bidens; species Bidens hawaiensis. Next base: position 2,716,354 of record NW_027491134.1, read on the forward strand.
TTAAAATTACTTTTTGCTTTTTGCCAGTTCCTCCCTATCATGTCGAATACTGAGTGGACGATTGCTTTTGGTTTACTATTCCCCTTCCCGTCTTATTAATTGCGATGGGTATAAAATGGGAAAATCGTTTCCATTCGTCATTCACTCTTGCAAATTTATCCTTTTGGCGATTCCTCTTATTTGATTTCTTGTTATTATCCAACCATAGCTCGCTGTGATAAATTTCTGGACGCCCTAATGGCCGGTGGTAAACTAGAAGGTCCTCCTGCCACTGTCGATCTTATTCTGGTTAATTTGAAGGAAAAAGATTTTGCTGATAAAGTCCAAGGGTGTGGACTAGCTCCAAAATGGGAGCCGGTACTTCCGATCGCCGGATTTACCGCCGATAAGCCTCCTAAAGTCAAAATTGCTTTATACGGTGAGTATTTCACCACTGGTAACTTTAAGTTACCAATTACCAGGTTCCTAGGCCAATTCTTGGTTCTAACTGGAATACACATATCCTAGATGCATCCATTTGGGCTTATGAGGCTCAGGCACTTCTAGTTTTACTACCGTTCCCCGGGTGTCATCCCTTCCGTTGAAAGATTCTTTGTATTCTACAAACTCCAAAGTCGTGGAAGCTAGTTCAGCTGCACCGCAATTAGTAAGAAGGCGTTGGGCACCGAGCCCCCCCTTCTAAAGTGCGCACGAATGGAAAATGAAGTTCTTCTGGATCAAGGAAGGCGTTATTCCTTTGACCAAGGCCTGTCGTTCCTTGGCGGAGAAGTTTACAAATCTTAACGTGGCTGACTCCAAGAATCAGCCATGGTTTGAGACCTTGACCCACACACCGAGTCCCATGCGTCTGATTTCAGAATTGGTGCTTGTGCTGGTGGGGATGAGCCTCCCGTGGCCATTCCTAGATGAGTATCCTTATTTTTCTCGGGATGATAGGTGTAAGTGTTTCGTAATCCTTCTCCATTTTTTAAACGCTTGTTTGTTGTTTCAGCGGAGGAGACTGTCTTCGATGTCCTTTTGGATAACGTCCACGGTGATATGTATCGCCGACCACGTGAACCCGCAGCGCTTCCAATCCTTGACAAGACGAAGGACAACTTTCTTTTCCCAATCGTGGGCTTGTCGAACACGTTATTGACGATAACTTCCTCACTAAACGTGAGTATGTCTTAAACCCTCTCCCTCTTTCCTTTGTTGATTCACATGGGACGGTCGTGCTCCATTCTTCTAGTGAGGAGTCTTCGTCCTGTGATGAAGAGCATTCACCCACTGATTATGCAGGCGTTCTGTGTGCAATTGCAGATCTCACCCGCATAAGGGAGGGGAAGGATGAGTCTAGCGGTGAGACCTCCAAGGATGGGGGTTCTAGCCACGAGGATCCGCCCGTTGCTACTACAGAGATGGAAACTCCGGTAGCCACAACTAGCCAACCTGAGGGTTTGAAGGAAATGCCCATTCCTCCTAAACCTAAAAAGGTTCTCTTGGGTGACCGGATCCTCAAGGTTGCGACAAAAGCTTCTCAAGATAAAGCTTTCCTCTGAATTCCTTTTTGTGTACTTTGTGACTTATCATTTTGTGCTTTTAATAGGTCCCACTAAGGTGGTTATCAATAAACCATCTCTCCATCTCCGATAATCCAACAAGACCCTCTTGTCTCTCATGGGAAGGGGAAATTTCCTGAGAAGGAAGTTGTGACGGGGAGTGAGGATGCACCCCAGACAGAGCCCATTAGTCAAGCTCCTCACTTTTCCATCACAAAGGACGAAGGAGGACCTTCATAGGTTTCAACTTTGGCTCCTCCTACTCAAGGAGGTCCTTCTATCTTCCCCCCTCAATGGATGGTTGGTCCAAACTCACGCTTCTCAGACATTGACACTTGTCTTGAGTTTTTTGACCATTGCTTCCTGCCCACTGAGCGTGAACGCCAGCACGAGTGTTCCAGGTCCGATTTAGCCAATTATTTCAATTATAATCTTGCTAATGCAATCTCTACGGGTCGGGAAATATTTAAGGAATGGGTGTCGATGGAGGTATACATGAATAAGGCTAAGGAAGCTGTGAAGATGGCGGAGCTGCCCGCGAAGACACCCGGGGTAGGGACTCAGAACCTCTGAAGTCCATAGAGACTAAGATTGCCCGCCACGAAGAAGAAATCCAGCTGCAGCGGCTGAGGGCTGAAGCCTCAGAGAAAGATAAGCAGATTGCTGAGCTTAATGCTAACAATACACGCTTCACAGAGGGTTATTCTGAAGCCAAAGCAGCTGCATAGCGGGTCACCACGGAAAGGAAGTGGCTCATGAAATACAGCCTTCCCCTGGTAATTATATTCATTCTTCCTTTGCTTCTTATGGCTGAATTATACTAATCATTGTGTTGTTGTTTTTGAAGGTTATTGAGCATATCAAAGATGGACCCGAGCTTGGAGATTGCTTAGGAAAACTTCTCCTCTTCTCGAGCCGGACAGAAGGCCGGATTTGAAGAATGCCTCACGATGGCCCACGAAGGTTGCTCATGATTTGAGTTTGAACTACACGGTCATGATACAGATGCTGAGTATCACGCCAGCTTTCAGGAGTTTGATGAACTATCTTTTGCCCTTCAAGGCATTATTAAAGATTGTTCATCTCACGACGATGGGGTTACGCGCTTGGGTGAGCATTTTCAAGTTCCTCAAGATGAACAAAACGGGTATATGCCTCTGCCAATATCTCGAGACCCGCCTGCCACTTGAATTTTTGTGTTTAGTAATAGGAGCCAAATATTGTAAATGACTTGTGTACATCCATATGTAATACTTCTTTTTGAATGATATAAGAATGACTTTTTTTTCATCTTATTATACCCTTTGGATAATGTATCTTATTATACCCTTTGGATAATGTGCCTAGTTGTAGTTTCCTTGGGTTATGCTTGAGTAAGTAATAATAACACAACAAGATACGTAGGTTATGTTTTTTCAATGTGTAAGCCTTTCCATGAAAATAATTTTATCCACCTGAGTTATCACGTTGGAGCTTTGAAGGTTTTTTTTATCACTAAGGTCATTTCTTGCATAACTCCAGATCTGCGAACCATAAGAGAAGCACTTTATCAAGTTTTAGTATTTCTCCGCGTACGCAAATTTCAATTGATGTTTGGTTTGGCGGGTTGAGTGTTGTCACAATTCTATTGTTTGCTTTAGCATATAACTAGGTTTTAGTAAAACTTTTAGCAATCGACATGATAGGTTTGAGCTAGTTAGAACGGTGGTTAGACGCTTGTATAGCTCTGATGACTCTTATTGGAAACCGTTCCCACTAGTTTTTCTCTCCCACCTGACGTTTCACAAAACTATTGGATCCTTTTTTCTCTCTCTACTGTGTATTTTTCGTCGCATTTATTGTGATTAGTATAAATAGGGGTTTCTCCAACCTTTTTCCTTTCTATCTTTCCACTTTGCCTTCTAATATTCTTGCCAAAAACCGGAGTTTTTCTTTCAAACCCTAGTTCCGCACATTAACTCACTATAGCCGGTATCTAGCCGATTATCTAATGGCCGAGAAACGAGTTTACCCGACGATAGACCAAATTCCAGTAAACTTGAAAGAGAGGGATTTCTAAGATCTGATAAACGGTTATGGCCTTACACCATAATGGGAACCCGAATTTCCCATTTCCGGATCTACAGCAGATAAACCACCCACAGGCAAGATGGCCGTTTATGTTGACTTCTTTTCTTTTGGGAATCTCCGTCTTCCCATTACCAAGTTTCTTGGAAATGTGTTAACGGGGAATATGATTCATCTTTCCAATTGCACCCGCTGGGATTGATGCGGATCCGCCATTTCGAATTTTGCTGTAGGGTGCACAAAAAGTTTTAGTTTTCTACAATATGAACAACTGCGGCGAGTGGTTCAACTGCATGCCAACTGGCAAAGGAGTGGTAGGGATAGAGCCTGCACGCAGCGATTATGACTAGTGAAGATTTTTCTGGATACATGAGGACGTTATCTCTATCCCCATGGCCCGCCGACCTCCTAACGAGAAGCTACCGGACTTGAACATTGCGTTTTATGAAGGTCAAGGTTGGTATAACATTATAACCCACACGCCAACAGCGATGCATCCTATAAACGAAGCTGCATTTGTGCGTTCGAGGATGAGCTGTTTATGGTCGTTCCCAGACCTTATACCATACTATCGGAAGCCTGACGGATATAAGTCTTTACCACTTTTCTTATACAATTCTCTATCATTTTTCTAACCTTTATTTCTTTTTTAGCTGAGGGAACAATTTTGGCAGTACTTGTGGATGTTGTTCCAGGATGCATGAATCACTGCCCGCGTGGCAGGAAAGATATTCCCAGACCTTATACCATACTATCGGAAGCCTGACGGATATATGTGTTTACCACTCTTCTTATACAATTCTCTATCATTTTTCTAACCTTTATTTCTTTTTTAGCAGAGGGAACAATTTTGGCAGTACTTGTGGATGCTGTTCCAGGATGCATGAAGCACTGCCCGCGTGGCAGGAAATATATTCCTTTCCTTGACAAAACTCGGGATTACTTTCTATTCCCCAAGACTACCCTCCCAGAGCCCATGGTCTCCGAGGCGATGTATATAACAGGTTAGAATTATTTTAATCCTGTCTTTTTGATTGTTCACGCGGTTTTTGTTCTTTAATATTTATGTGGTCATTACGTAGATGTTGGCCGTAAGAGAAAGGAAACATCCGCCACCACTGATCAAGGGAAACAGACCGAGCTTAGTGCTAATCCATCAGCCCCCGCCAAATCTCATAACGAAAATCCAAAAGAAGCGGTGATCGGCGCCCAAGGACTTGATCTATCTTACCCTTCACCGTTCAAGAAGATAAAAAAGATCATTCTTCTTGATCGGATCCAAACCGTTTCCGCGCAGACCATCCGAGGTAGTTACAAGTTCCGGATGTTTTTTTTATGTCTTTGGCTGCTTTTCACTAACATTCCTTCTTTTTGTTTATGTTAGAACCTGTGCGGAAGCTATCATCAATTGTTGTTGTCCGGGAACCCGTTCAGCCTAAGGTTATTGTCAGTGTTGATCCTTGCTTTGACAATGGGAAGGCTCCTGAAAACAAGGTTGAGCGGGTGTCTCAATCGGATCCGCATGTTCGCGACATGGGCATCTCTGCTTCCCCGCCTCACTCTTCCCCAACGTTGCAGGAAGGTGAGGCAGGTCCTCACATGCTTCTGGGAACCCGCCTCCCCAGTATTCTCAATCTCATCTAGAAGGGGTGGCAGGGTTCGGATTTTATGGGGTCCGCAACCCGTAGAAGGATTTGGTTATCCACCAACAGCGGTGATCGCTTACTCAAGGCTCAAGATTCTCTGACACCGATACATGTTATGATTTCTTGAGCCGCAGCATTCCTTCGGCAGAACGGGCCCATCAACGCGGTCGCCCTTCCTTGAATTTGCCAACGCCCATTACTACCATATGGCTAACATTGTGTCCACTGGACAAGAAATTTATCTAGAATAGATGGAAATGGGTGAGGAGTGGGGTGTAACCGAAAACAAGAGGAAAGAGCTGAAAGAAGATGCTAAACGATATCGCCTGGAAGGTAACACTTCAAAGTGGAAGCTGAAAGACGCTAAAAAAGCTCTGGAGTTTGAAAAGGCAAGACAGGCAGCGGCAGCAAAGGGTTTGGAGGTGGCGTGCCAACAACAGAACACCGTATTAGAGGTTGCCCCATGCCCAAACCCGTGCTAAGGAAACTGATCTTGCAAAAGCGAAAGATGCTAAGGCTGCGTTGGAGGAACAACTGGCTACACAAAAAAATACGATCAGTTCCTTGCAGACCGAAGCTTCCGAAAAAGATAAACCGATTGAGAAGCTCACTGCGCACAACGTTAAACTTATCACTGAGCAAGAGGAGCTTAACCATAAGGTTGAGCAAGCCATATATGAGAGGAAATGGCTCATGAGCCATGGTCTCCCGCTGGTATGAAATTGTCTTTATCTTGTTTTTACTTCATCTTATTGTTATATGTTCTAACTATGAAACTCTTCGTCATAGATGATTGAGCATATCCAGAACGGTTCTGATCTGGGGAATTGTCTCGCAGAACTTCTTCATGCCTCAGCTCAGCTGGACGCCAAGCGGGTTTCAAAGAGGGAGTTTCTTTCAAGGGGGAGTGGCAACCACTTGAAGAGTTTGAGCTACATGGGAAGGATCATGAAGAAGAATATAAATCCAAACTTCAAGCTTTTGATGAACTTCATTTCGAGATCCAAGATCCCCTTCAAGAGTTTGCGCTAGATGATAACGACGTCTAGAAGCTCCAGCAATACTTCCATGTCGACCCATAACTACTTTTGAATATCCAATTCCTCCCGCGTTTAGCAAAACTGCCCCACATGAAATGTATCTAGTTGTAGGTTTTTTTATTTCTTCTTTGTAAATAATCATTGTAACTTTATCCCTTTTTTGAAAATATAGGACAAGGTTTGACATTTTGTCTTGCTATGTAAATAAAAATATAAATGTATTAAGTTAAACCCGTCATCTATTCAAAATAAAGGATTAGTGTATAGATTATTGGCACGCAGGCCATCACACGCCATATATATCGTAAGTACATTTTAAAATGATACGCAGATCATTCATAATAACTTGTCAACGGTAGAAATGACACGCAGGTCAATTCTGTAAAAAGTTAACACGCATGTTTTCCACGCGCATGGCACGCACGCCATAATGATTAAAACTTGACATGCAGGTCAGAGTTTTATCCCAAATGAATAACTAACACACAGGCTAATTATTCATGTTGAAAATGTGAAATGTGCAAAAACTCATACACGAATAAATGGTGCTCGAATTTTTCTTTTTATTAAACAAAGTGATATTCAAACCGTAAATCAAAAGTTGGCACGTAGACCAAAATTAAATATAAAATTGGCACGCATGCCTGAAAATAAAAAATTATATGCAGGCTATTATAAGTAGCACCATTTAAGCTGCGCGACGTTCCAAGTTCGCGGAATTGGCGTTCCGTCTAAGTTTTCTAACTTGTATTTACCTTTTTCTAAAACTTCTTGAATCTTATAGGGTCCTTCCCATGTTGGGGCTAGTTTTCCTGGGAGTTCGGCATTTGATGCTTAATCATTTCGAAACACATAGTCCCCTATACTGAAATTGCAAATTTTTACCCGCGAGTCATAATATTTTTGTAGTTGGCATTTGCATTTGCTTTCTCTGATAAATGTCAACTCCCGCCTTTCTTCTAAAAGGTCTAAATTTAAGCGCAACTCCTTCTCGTTGTCAACAACGAAGAATGTTCTCGCGGATGGAACCCCTATTTCCACCTGAATCATGGCTTCAGTACTATAGGTAAAACTGAACGACATTTCAAAATTACTGGTCTTTTTATGGGTTCTATGAGCCCACATGACGTGCGGAAGCTCATCTACCCACCCAGTTTTTTTCGTGCCCAATCATGCCTTGATTCCATCTTTAATACTTTTGTTCGCTCGCTCCACCTACCCATTGGCTTGCGGATGAGCGACTGAAGTAAATACCTGAGTAATTTGTAACTCAGCCAGCCATTCTCGCAAACCCTTGCCTGCAAACTGTGTTCCATTATCACTCACAATAGTTTGTGGAAGACCAAACCGGTAGAAGATGAATTCCCAAATGAATGTTTTTACATTTGTAGCCGTTATAGATGCCAAAGGTTTGGCTTCCACCCACTTTATGAAGTAATCGATGGCAACAATCAAAAATTTAACGCGCCTCGGTGCCTCCGGAAATGAACCTCTAAGTCGACCTCCCATTTTTGAAATGGCCATGCGGACAATACCAGTTACTGGTTCATTCTAGGGATGAAGAACGTTTGGCGCATGCCTCTGACAGGAATCACACTTCCGAATTTTTTTTACTGCATCGACGTGCATACCGGGCTAATAATAACCAGCATTCATGACTTTCGTGACCTCCATTCTTCCCCCCCCCCCCCCCCCCCCCGTGGAGACCACATATACCTTCATGAATTTCTCTGATCAAATAGTTCGTGTCTTCCTCGTCCACGCATCTAAGGAGGGGACCAAGAAAGGATCTCCGGTACAAGACTCTATCTTGTATCTCATAATGCAGGGTTTTATGGCGGATTTTCTGTGCCATAGCCTTATCTTCTAGAAGGATTCCAGAAGATAAGTAGTCCCTGATCGTTGTGTCATCCACGAGACCGTCCCTATTTTAATAACCAAAACCTGATGTTGGGGGACTGAAGGTTTCTCCAAAACTTATATCTGCACATCCCTTGCCAAATGTTTGAAACTTGTCGACGCCAACTTGCTTAACGCATCCGCGGGTCTGTTTTCACTTCTTTTAATGTGGATAACCTTGCAAGACTGAAACTGCTGCATAAGTTCTTTCGCTTGGGAAAGATATGACGCCATAGTTTTGTTTTTTGCTTCATACGCCCCAGTGATCTATCCCACGAACAACATTGAATCCACCCGTGCTTCCAAATGGCGCACTCCCAGTTTCTTAGCAATACGTAATCCAGCCAGAAATGCGTCATACTCGGCTTCATTGTTTGTGCTTTTAAAGTCCAGTTTGATGGCATATGTAAACTCATGGCCTTCTCGATTTATGAGCCTTAAACCTGCGCCTGACCCTTCCCCACTAAACGCGCCGTCCGTGAACAAAGACCACATCTGATCTTGCTCCGGCGGTGCGGAAGGTTGTTGCTCGATTAAACACTCTTGTTCTTTCTCATTCGGGACTTCTGTAACAAAATCTGCCAGAATCTTTCCTTTGATGGCGGGTCTTGTCTTATACTCAATGGTATGATCACCCAATTCAATTGCTCACTTCGCCAACCGGCTAGACAAGTTTGGTCGGCTCAACACATTGTTCAATTTGTAACCCGTTAAAACATTAATCGGGTGGCCCTGGAAATATACCAAAGCCAAAACTAACTTTTCCATCATGGAGTATCGCGTCTCTGCGTCCACCAACGTTCTACTGATGTAGTAGATTGGTGTTTGGACGGTCTTCCTATCTGTTAGCAGAACTGCGCCTACCGCTATGTCTGATGTGGAAAGGTATAGCGTTAGCGATTACCCCCCCCCCCTGTGGCGCGGTTAAAGTTGGTAGTTTCATCAAGCATTTCTTAACATAAAAAAAGCCATTTCAGCTTCTGGCGTCTACTTGAAGTGCGCCTTCTTCAGGAAATTTCTAAGTGTTGACATAAAAGGATATGATATTGATGCATGGATAGCCAAGAACCTGTTCAAAGAGACCAACCTCCCATTTAGGGTCTAAACTTCCTTAAGGGAGGAAGGTGATGGATTAGCTTTGAACCCTTCACTTTTCACAATAACGCCAAGAAACTTTCCCTCCTCCAAACCAAAGGAACACTTGGCGGGGTTAAGTTTCATATTCATTCTTTTCAATGTATTGAAGATATCCTCGATGTCTCATAACATCTGATCCTCCTCCACGCTCTTAATCACTAAATCATCCATGTAAACTTATAGATTACGCCCAATCTTATCTTTAAAGGTTTTATCCATCAACCTTTTATAGGTGGCACCCGCATTATTTAACCCAAAGGGCATCATTTTATAACAGAATGTTTCTTGATCTATATGGAAGGCTGCTTTATCCTCATCCCTGGTGGCCATGCGCATCTGATGGTATCCCTTGTATGTATCTAAGAAACATTTGAATTTATTCGGTGCCACCGCATCCACCTTCAAGTCAATCTCCGGAAACGGATAACAGTCCTTTGGACATGCCTTGTTCAGATCCTTAAAGTCAATGCACATCCGCCAGGTCCCATTACTTTTGGGGACCATAACTGGGTTTGCAAACCATGTTTGGTATTGAATTTTGTGGATGATCCCCGCGTGCAACAAATCTTGGACCTGCTCGTTCATCGCTTTGGTTTGTTCTGGACCCACTTTGCGCTTCTTTTGAACAATAGGCGTGAATGCCGGATCCACCCGCAGCCTATGTTCTAAAATCTCCTTTGGCAGCCCAGCCATATCGGACGGTTGCCATGCAAAAACATATAAGTTCTTGATAACCAACTATTTCAAGAACGTCCGCACCATTTCCGATATTGTGGGTCCAATCGTGACTCTTTGCTCCGGAAACGTCGGATTCATCGTCCATTTCTCTTGTTCAGTCCTCACTATCAGCTTCGGTGTCTTAACGGGCTTAGATCCTTTCGTTGCAAAACAGTGTTTGTTTGCCCGGATAATAGCTATGCCAGTTTTTGTGGGGACCCCTAATGCACCATGTGTAGTAGATAGGTTAGCATTGAAGTCTACAATTGCTTATCGTCCAAGAATGAAATCATGCTTCGACCACGCAGGAAGAACCAAAAACTTTACATCCATGGTTCTTGAATGAATACCATCACTTAGTGTGTCTGGGAACATTATAACCCCCCGCGGGTGTGTGACCTCGTATCCGAATACTGAAACTGACATATGAATAGGCTTTAGGCGCACCTTATCTTCCTCATCCAACTGTTCGAAGCATTGCTCATACATTACGTCCGCCGTAATTCACGTGTCGAAAAATACGTATTGGGACCTGTAATGTCCAATGAATGCAGTAATGATCAGAGGTTACTTCATGCAAGGTTCTCCTTTCATGAATGGAAAGATTTTAGCTCGCTTTTCAGTCTTCCTCTTCAATTTATAACTGTTTTTTCCTGTGAATTTGTCCCCTCGGATCATATGGACACTCAAGTCCTTGATATGATTTTTAGGCGGGCCTTTATCCGCTTTGGCGGTTTGCTTGCGAGCCCGTTGGTGGACATTTTTCAGTAAATGTTCCAACTTTCCTAATTTTATCGCGGCTTCAATCTCATTTGGCAGACTCACGCAATTGTCTTTGTTGTGACCGATATCATCATGAAACATGCAGTCTTACTTAGGTTCAGGTGAGCCTTGCGAGTCAAAGGCTGTGATTTCCTGAACTCGATGTTTTTGGTCGTTAAGATTTCTGTCGGAGTCTTCTTCAGGGGAGTCCACTTGCGACTCTACCGTCCATGCCCGCGATCTTTGCCTTTCTACCTGATCAAAGTTCTTGCGTCTAGCTTCTTGGAGGATTCAGCAGGTGGTTGGATGCGTGACCAGATGGAACCTCATTCCTCTTTCTTAGGGCGGCCATTTTTAAACTCTGACTTTGAAAGTTTCTAATGAGTTTCCCATCCCAAAATTTTTTCCGTGGATGCAAACACCTTTGCTGAAGACATGATGGCATCCCATGTTTTTGGCATTCCATCATGTCCCTTCAGACATCGAGTTAGGTCATTACTTCGGACGTCCTGTTTGAACGCTCCCCACAGCATATTTTCGCTAATCCCGCCGATGTTCAAATTTTCATTGTTGAATTATGTAATGAAGTTTTCTATAGACTCATTAACATTTAATATTTCAGACGGGTCCCGCGTGTGTTTTCTCTGCTGACTGAAATGTTGCGAGAACTTAGCTACTAGATCATCCCAGCTCTTGATTTGACCATCGGGTAGTTTTTCAAACCATTCCCGGGCCACACAAGTCAAAGTCAGAGAAAACATGACACCAATACGGGAGAGTCCATCCACTGACCCCCCCACTGCCGTAAAGTTAAGCAAGTGATCACTTGGATCAGTCATGCCGTTGTACTTCCCTAAGTTGCTTGGGATCTTAACATTTGTCGGGAAGGGAGCTGTAGCGATCCACGAAATAAACTTATACTTTTCTGCAAATTCCGCCAAGCGGTAAGGCTTTGTAAAGCCTTCCTCTGCATCGCTGCAGTATTTAGTGTGCTTAATCATCATTCGCACTTAGCAAGTTTCCTACCTTCTGTGAGCATGACTATCATCACTTGGGTATCCTTCATCATGATATGTGGTGTCACGGTACCTTCGGGAAGCGTGACTCTGATCATACACGGTTCGGCGGGGTATGCCCCGCTCTACCGGACGACCTCTGTCACGACTTCCATCCCTTCAATACTCACTTGAATGTTCCAAAGCCCCCATGTCTGGACCTAATTGGGTTTGACATACAGCTGATGGGGGAGGAGAAGAAGGTGGTGATTCTTCGTAAGTTAATGTTCTCGCCTGGATTCTTTCATTCCTCACTATTTGGTTATACATCTCTTTTATTCGTTGTTGTTCTTGACGTAACCATTCTTCTGGAGTCAGCGCTGGCCTCCCAAACCTAGGTTGATGTCGATGAACCAACCTTTCATCACCCCAAGTCTAGGAAAGTCCCCAGATCTATCTTCCAGATCTGGAGCACGGGCATTAGACGAGACTTTGTCATTACTCGTCCAACATCCTCTCGAACAGGACCTCTAGAAGTATCAATTCCCCTTACACACGCTGGAGGATCCACTAGAATTTGCTGATTCTGACTAATCTTAACAAAAATCACGAAAACCAACCGCTTTAGATACAAATCACAGATGGCGCCAATGAAGAAGCACGGATCTAATTGTCACACCCCAACCTAAGGCGGAAATGTTGGGGCGTGAGCATGATTGTTCACAGCTCGAAGATACTATCATAAATAAAATGTGAAAATATCTATTAAGTTTAGTTATTTCCAAATACATTGCACAAGTATTCAAAAAACAAATAAATAATTTTAATACAAGTAATACAATCAAGATTTAAATAATAATTGTCTTCATTAAAATCGTAAGGTATTTCTAAGTGTCCATACTTCAACTTCAATTCAATGGCAACCTGCATATGCGTAGAAAACAAAGTTTGTCAACAACACATGTTGAGTGAGTTTATCACCAGTTTTTGTGACATAATAATAATACTAATAATAATGATATAAGAAATAAGCAAAACGTAATAAATGCGGTAATGAAATCAAACCATGAGCAAATAAGTTGTCAATGAACCATTGCAAAGCGAATCGGGCGTTGGTAAATCAACTATGAGCAAGTAATAATAAGACCGTTGCCAAGCGAATCGGGCGTGGGTAAATAGTAATAAGCACCCTATACAAGGGAATATGTTGAACCTCTCCGAATGCGATAAAGTAAACAATTAATCGCGAAACAAGTATAGTTGGTCAAACACACACAATTACACGTTTGCTATTTTTGAGTTATATAGATAATACGGAATACTAATAAGTATGTATATGTCACCAAAACGTTGTGAAAACTTAGTAAAATAGGGGAATGATAAAACTCACCTTAGATGGAAGGCAAGTGATTAATAAATATGATAAGCGAACTACGATTTAAACTAGTCGTCCACTAACGCGTCAACCGAGATAAAAATCATAACTTGAAACTTTGAGATATGATAATATAAGTAAAAACAAACTTAATGCCGCTGGAATCGATCCAAACGGACGTCTAGAACACCGGTTATGTTAAATTAAGGATTTTAGCGTGTTTGTACAGACCAGAATCCGAACAGCAAGTCGGAAGTCAGGTTTTGGTCAGCAGCCTAAAAATTTCGTTACAAGAATAAAAATCTTCTGGACCGAACGTTGAATCCGAACAGAAGTATGAGAAAAGAAAATGTCAAAACTTGTTGACTGTTTGGCCCTTTAACGAGTTATAAACGAATTGACCAGACAACACCCTTCAATCTCATAAATTGATTGAAGGTTATTTACTAGGGAATATATATGAACGATTACTCAGTTTACAACTTACCCGGAAAGCGAAAGAATCAAGAGATATGATGAGTCAAAGGTCCACACGTATGCAAAGTCAACCGGTTATGAGTGAATCTTCAACAAATAAGCAAAAACGAAGAAGTATTATGAGAGACAGAGATGAGTGACGGCTAGAGGAGGTCTATTAGGGTTAGGGTAAAGTTTATGATAGATTATATGTAACTTGTTTACATAATATATGCAAAAACGAACCAATTTGGTTAGTTTACTCGTTTAATGAAACCAAATATGTTTTTAATGATCAAATCAATAATATAATCAGTAAATTTCGTTCTTGAACAAAGGGTAATGTATATGGACATGTATCTAGGCTTTGGGGGATTTCTTGGGGCTTAATTCACTCGATTATGTCCTATAATAAACGATTTTGGGCCAAAAACGAATTAGGAATTAATAAAAAAACAAACGATCTGTGCAGCTAGGTGGTAGCGCCGCGCGACGAAACCACTATTTTCTTTTTGTGCGGCGCCCTGGGATCAAGAGGGAAGTTTTTTGCATTTTTGGCAATAATGGTCCTTGAACTTCTTAAAAAGGTTAATTTTTTAATATTTTATGATTAAAACAAGAAATGAACATCATGGAAAGTGTAAAGGGTATAAAATGAAAATGCAAAACTTTAATACTTATAAATATTTGATTTTGATTAATAAGAAAGATATAAAAATGTTCCCGGGTCGGGTTAAACGTAAATGAATACGGGTTTGAAAAATCCGAGATGTTGCAGTCTCCCCTAATTTAGGGAATTTCGTCCCAAAATTAAGAAACCAAAACATCATCGTTTTGAAAATAATTAAACTTTTAAGGAAAATATCATAACGTAGAACTTCTAATAACCGAAGCAACGCTCCAAATGACAATCCGATAAGGGCACTTATATATAGGATGTATCAGCGGCGTATCCACCATGTCCTTATAATCTCAAAATTTGTACCGTTACTCAAACTATCTTCGGTTCCAAACTATGACACACAATTGTACGTATTATGATTTCCATGTGAGAACTCGGATAATTATGTGTGCATCCAAAATTACTCTTATCATCGGATGGTCCGCATAGTGCGTCCCATCATGTAGGTTATAAAACATTGAAAACCATCATTTTGAAAGAAAGCAAATGTTTTGAGAATTTTAAATATAAATTCAAAAGATAATTAATAAATGTTCGAGTTGGATAAATAAAACCGTGTAATGTAAGGCCTCGAACCCCGGGAACCCCACAGTTGGTAATCATACAGGACACTTGTGAAAGTAATTAAACTTAAAAACAATTCTTTACATTAAAATAGCATTTACAGAGTATAATTCGGCGGAAAACGTAAATAGATGAGTGAGTTCCCAAAATCAAAATTAAGTATAACTTTTAAAAGTCTTTTGAAATAAAAGGTTCATAAGTAATTCTTCATTCTAGTATGCCCTTCACCGTCCAAGTAGCTCTGTGCACGTCCAAGCGATAAGGCATCATCTTCCTAACCTGAAACTCACACTAACATGCACACAAAGTCAGCTTAAGCTGAATGAGTTCAAGTTTTAAATAAGTAGCAACAGTGTTAATAATCATTCCAACGGTTTTAAAACTGCAAACGGAAGTACATCGTTTAGGTCACCACATTCAATAAATAGTCATTCTTACGTATGAGCATCTTTATACGTGCATTCCTATATATATATAACATTCAATAATAACATTCAGGGCCGAGAACACGTACAACCCAAACACGTAACATTCAGCGCATGCAAACACAAAGTAGGCATACACAACATTCAGTAGTCGAGACGACTACAAACATTCAGGGTCGAGCAAACGTACAACCCAAACACGTAACATTCGGCGCATGCAAACACAAGGTAGGCATACGCAACATTCAGTAGTCGAGACGACTACAACATTCGCCAATTCTTGGCCATTCTAAATAAATACAAATATATATATACATACACATTCTATAACATTCTAAAGCCTACTAATACTAGCAAGCCTATGTAAAACCATTCAAAACATTTCATTAAGTAAGAAAAACACTTAGGTGTGCATGCTAGCCCAAAAGTAAAAAGAGTAAAAAGGGGCATCATGAACTCACCTGGAATCAATCGAACACCTGCAACGAGCTAGGAAATACCTAAGTGCACAATCACAAGCAAGGGCCTGTAAATTATACACAACACGTTACTAAACTAGACCGTAAGAACACTATTGCCTAATGGGCCGTTCAAGCCCAACACTTTAGCCCAAGGCCCAACAGCTTGGCCCAAGGCCCAATAACTTGGCCCAAGGCCCAACAGCTTGGCCCAAGGCTCAACACTTGGCCCAAGGCCCAACTCTTGGCCCAAGGCCCAACAACTTGGCCTAAGGCTCAAGGGTGATCAAATCGGGTCGAATCAGCCCCAAATCGAGTCAAATCGCGTGTAATAAACCTTAAAACCATTGGTTAAACGAATCAGCCCCAAATGGACCAAATTCCATTTTAAATTTTTTCATTCATCAAGATTACGTCACCCGAGTTGATAGGGTTGACGGTTCCTTTTTACAACTCTTACTTTAACATTTAAACAAAATTTCGCGCATCGCCGACTCGATTGACGAAGCACTAACCACAACAGCCCCGAGCATCAAATTTTTTTTTCCACAGCCCTTAAACCCCCCTAGGGTTGTACAAACTGTTTCGGTCGGTCACCCGATCAATTAACGCATCAAACTCAACAATTTGCAATTCTACACCCGATAAACCCTAGTTTTCGAACTAAAATCAATTGACCGACCTAAACACCTCCATTGGCCATGAAATTATAATATAATGTACATATCATACCTAGTGGAATTTGGATGCGAAAAGCTCACTCAAAACAGCCCCGGAAAAGCTCAATTGGGCAGCCACCCGGTTAGCCTACAACAAGACGTTTTTTGATCAATACGCGCAATATAAGGATCAATTAACGTGTAAAAGACTTGGGGAACCATAGTACATACCTTGAATTGAATTTCTAAGGCTTGGAATTGGCAGCAAAAAAGAAAACCGTGGGTCTAGGGCCTGCTCTATTCTGCCGATCGCAACCTTGTAAGGGGGCTAGGGTTAGTTTATGTTATAACATAAGATATTACACTCTAGTCCCTCCAGATTGAAGTGTAAGGCAAAATGGAAGGAAAAGTTAGGTTCTTTAACGTACCGGGATGACGTAAAGGCTTCCGAGAAACGTCGGTTAAGTCCCGAGAGTTATACATACTTTACACGCGCTAAAAGAAAAAATTTGGAGATTGAAACCGGAAGTTTGACTGGTGTTTGACGGGTGTTACATGTAAGTTTTAAAACATCTTTTCCTTACATGTAAGAAAAAATTTGGAGATTGAAAGGAAACGAATTTCTTGAAGCAGATGTTATTATGAATTGTGATAATCGAGAATAAGGAATTGAGATAGAGGTACGAGATTTTAATAAGTTTACCTTGATGGAAGGAACTTTATTCAAGAGATAAAATGCGCAAAAGTTTAATTTATAACAAATCTTAAAATAGTTAACGACATATTAAATCTTTAAATATCCTATTCATTAGGAATGAAATTCTTAAGATCGAAACTTTTGATGAGTCGAGTTTGATTAGTTTGAGAACTTATGAGATCACGGAGAAATTGATATAAAATTATAGTTCTTTTCAAGTTGTGAATTTGAGATGAGATAAATTTATTAACAAAACTAAAATATTATAGTAATTAGTAAATAATAATTTGAAACATTAATTAAAATGTACGTATTCAAACCAATCGTTAATAAATTAATTTGGGAAGCGGATATTCCCGAATCACCGAGATAGTTATATTCCAATTAAATCTTTAAATTTAGATAAAATATAAGGTGCGTAATTGAATGTCACACCTCGGCTCGGGGCATGGGCGTGACGGTCATAAGTTGGTACCTGTTTTGTAAATATATCAGAGTTTAAGGTTGTAAAGCGGAAGACTTTAATAAAATAATATTATATTCCTAAGACGGGATTTTAAAACACCTGTTTGATTTATACAAAAGTGTTTGGAAAATGAAACTTCGATTTACGTTATTTTGATAATAAAACATCCATTGAGCCATCAGATCGTCTAACGGCTAACTCTTGTCTCCAAACACCTATTCTCCATTACCGGTAAAACAGTTATAAAAATACGTCAGCAACACATGCTGGTGAACACGCTGACACAAAACAATTAAGTTACTTAGTTATCCCCTCGGGTATCTTATGACCCGGCCCATCGTGGCTTAGGAAACAACCAAGTTAAATATACTATTATAAACCTCCAGTTATACTTGAAACCTCTCAGCGATACCGCATCATCGAGGTCTTAGCAACTATTCAATATACACGAGATAATCCCCTCTCAGACATAACTTAGGGCCGGCCCAACGTGGCGGAGGCATTAGCAAGTGTGGTGCGGTGTGCCCACCGTCTACCAACATATGTATGGATCAAGACATACGTATACAATAGCCTGAGGGCCAGTATTACTTTTGTTTATAAAGTTTTAGGGATATAATCCCATGCAAACATTCAAGACTTGTTTTATTAAAAGTTGGACGTATTCACCTTTCTTCTTGTTTGGTGTTTCTCACCATTTTGTCTCGTTACCTCGGACCTATAGTACTAGAATAACATTTTATAGTACTAGATCAACGATCTAGCTTCAGACCTTTAGTCCGATTGCATAACCTTTACCTTGACATTTTGTCTCTTCATAAATATAAGGAACTATAGTCCTTTCTTTTGTTAATCATTCATAAACCTTTGTTTCTTCTTCATGAAGAAATGTATATTTCAAATTTCTTTTATTATAAGAAATATTTAATAAAATCTTTATATATAATAAAGAAGGTTTATCTATTATCTCGACTTTATGAAATCTTATTTTCACTTTATAAAATCAAGGTAACGGCTAAATTCCTGAATAGGGTCTAAGCCATTTTGTAATATAATAATCGGGCAGAACTCCTACCTTGAACAACTTAATATCAGGTATGCCTAAGCTTTACTTGGACAATACTTCTATTTGGCGGTGAAAGATCGAGAGAGTATTTAGGTAGGGTTATGGCACGTTTATCGAGGCAAAACTTGTCAGGATATCGATATATCGGGGTTGTGGCACGCTTATCGAGGAAATGTAGGTGTTTTGGAGTGTGTGAGGATGAGTGAGAACCTCCCCATGGCCGACCTATTTATAGAAATTTTCGTGCACCTTCGCGTATCGCGAAGCTGCACTAGCTTCGCTGAGTCCCCGCGTAGACCTGTCACGTGTCACCCGCGTGGGGACACGTGTCCCGAGACGTGTCTTGCAACTTCGCGTATCGCGAAGATGCAACTCAGATTCTTCGCGTATCGCGAAGACGCAATATTTTAAATCTGTCCATTTTTAGTCCCTGGTCTTTTGTTAACTTGCCATATCTTGATTTTGTCTCATCATCCAAAAATACAAGGGCGGCCCATGGTGATGCGAGCGTGCGAAGTGCAAAGTGCACCATCAAAGCGCCATATTGCGCCCATCGCCCTTCACTGGAGCCCGAGCCCGTGCTCGTGCGCGTCGGGTGTTTCGCACCCTCCGCTAGGATTAGGGAGAGTGTTTGGCCACTTAAGAACGTTACCATGGAAAGTCCTTTCCTTATAAAGTGCTTAATATTTCCTTCTTCCTCCGATGTGGGATGGAGTATCCTTACTTCAATCCCTTAACATAAGCTACTTCCATTCTTTTGTCTTATTTTTCTCTTTTCTTTTACCATGAATACTTTTTAGTCCATAAGTTTTATTAGTTTGTCAAATTTGGACCAAATTTTCGTGATGTTACATCCTCCCCACCTTAGAATGAATCTCGTCCTCTAGATTCGCTTAGAACAGATGTGGGTATTTCTTCCTCATCTCTGACTCTAACTCCCAAGTAAACTCAGGTCCTCTCCGGTTCCATCGTATCTTGACTAACTTTAGCCTTCGAGGTTTAAGTTACTTGACTTGGAAATCGTCAACTTGTAGAGGTTGTTCTACAAATTTTAAATTTTCGTTTACTTCAACATCTTTTAAGGGCATGGATAAAGTTTCGTCAGCTAGACATTTACGTAAGTTAGATACATTAAATACGTTGTGTATTCCTTTCATCTCTTATGGCAATCGTAAATGATAAGCAATAGTACCGATTCGTTCTAATACTTCAAATGGTCCTACGAAACGTGGACTTAACTTTCCTTTCTTGCCGAATCGTACAACTCCTTTCCATGGTGATACTTTTAGTAAAACCTTATCACCTACTTGGAATTCCAACGGCTTACGGCGAACGTCTGCATAATTCTTTTGTTGATTTCTTGCCGTTTTAAGTCATTGACGGATTTGTAACACTTTATCCGTAGTTTCTTGGACTACTTCGGGTCCAGATATTTGATTGTCTCCAGTTTCAGACCAACATACACGCGTTCTACATTTCCGTCCATACAAAGCTTCAAATGGTGCAGCTTGAATACTTGTGTGATATCTATTGTTATACGAAAATTCCCATCAGAGGCAGGTGATCATCCCAACATCCGCCTAAATCGACCACACAAGCTCAGAGAATGTCCTCAAGCGTTTGAATTGTTCTTTCGCTCTGCCCATCCGTTTGGGGATGATAAGCAGTGCTAAGATTCAACCGATGTAACACCCGGAAATTTCGTGAATCAGCTTGATCGTTTATACGAGTTTGTAAAAAAGGCGGGGTTTCATCTTTCTAATTTAGGAGCCTTGTAGTACAATGTAAAAGTCCATTTATTCATCCCTTTGCTCAAAACATCGCCTCTTATAACTTAAAGTGTTAGATTAGTATATAGGACCCGTCATTTATGTTATCGGCATGATATGGCATGAGACATTTGTAGAGTTTGTATAAATTATCGTAAGTCAAAATATCTAACCTTTCATCCAGGTTTTCATAATTTACAAGTTTGGGGGCATAACTGTAACTTTTATATTAATAAACCCTAACTCTCTCTCTTCTCTTCCTTCTACCGATCGCAAACATCTAGCCACCTCCCCTTCACACTTTTCTCACCTCTTCAATCATTCTCAAGTGATTTTCATCCAATTCAAGGTTAGTATTACATCAAGGATTGTCTTTTTCACCATTAAAACGTTTATTGAATCCTATAGATGTCATAAACATGTTTGGGTTTGAGTTTTGATTAAAACAGTTGCTGACAGATTCATACACGTTTATTGTTCGTTCTGTAACTCAATGAAAATTTATTGTTTTTGATTGATTCTTCTTTCCATGATGTTCTAATTTGAGTCTAGTTTCCAGAAAGGTATAATATGTAATTTTTGGACGAGATTTGAATAGTTTTTATGATTTTATAAGATCGAGTGTCAAAGCTGATGCGGGATGACTGATTCTGGTCTGTCTTCCCGACATCATAACTCTTTTTCAACAAGTCCAAATTGGTTGGTTCCACTTCTGGTAGATAATATTTTAAGTGAGGAACTAAACCCAATTGGAATCGTTTAATTTGCTTGGGTAATGATTTTTATAAAAATAAAACCATTTTGTTGCGCACTGAAATAGCTGCACATACCTTTCTGTGTTGAAGGAAGTTTTATGATTTTTGTGTCCACTAGAAAAATATAATAAAAATATTTTTATAAACCTAAGTCATTTATTAAAGTCTGGTAAAAATTTAATAATTCATTTCAAAGGTTATCCTATGTAATTAAATGCATATTCGCATGCTAAAATCTGCACGTTTTACTTGTTATTGATCGATAAGTTCGTTTTAGGCTTAACCGGTGGATGTTCAATTGTGTTCTTGTCGGGGCTGTTTGAAGTGAGTTTTTGCACCAACATCTTCCTAGGTATGTATAGTATTACATACTTCAAAATTATGTTCATAGGTGATCGTTAAGTTGATCAACTAGTTGTAGTTTGATTGTTATGTTCGGTTGACTAGAATTGTAGTTTGGCGCGTTTAACGCAAGGGTTGAAGTGATTAACGACCAATTCAGCTCAGGGACACTTGGTTTGATGTACGGGCTGTTGAAAAATCATTTTTATAAGTTACGGGGCTGAATTGGTTGTCGGTTACTTAAACGGGTCGGTACGGCGCAAATTCGTGTTTATTGGTAGTTTGTGCATCGTGCTTGCGAATTACCGACCCATCCAACTCATGTAGCGTCGTGTGGACTTGTTGGCTGTGATTTTACTAAATTTGGTCCACACGGGGCTGAGTTGATAGCTAAGTGCATAAACAACCCGTTAACGTGCGTATTCGATAAAACCAACAACTTTCAGGTGTAGTTTGGAAATCCTTTGTCTCCGGAATTAACTAAGGGTGGTTTTGATAAATACATGGCCTCGGGGACTGATGTAAATGAATTTGGTAACATTAAGACTCCAAGTCAATCAAATCAAGTCAGAACGTCTCGTAGGATAAACGAGTCGGTACGTTTAGTTAGTAATCTTTGTGTGCAATCCGACAGGCTTGTAAACTGTGGATTGGCTTTGAAGTTCTCAAACTCTTTGGTGTTTGTGTGGCTCGTTTCAGGTGAGTTCATGATGCCCTTTTTACTCTTACGTTTTGGGCTAGCATATACATCACAATACAAATTATATACGATTTTACTCGTTACAACGATTTGAATGGTATTACATGGTCTTTCTCGTGATTGTGCATTTTGAAAGCTATATTTGAATTATTTGCTACGCTTTAGGATATTTTAAACTCGTTTATGGTCTTATATCCTTTAAGGTTACATACGTCGTTGATGGTCTAGACTCGAGGAAGTTAACAGGCTTGGTAGAAATTGAATACGAGTAGACCTATTTACTCAGTTCACGTTGGGATGATATATATATATAGGTATGTATATATATATGTATGTATGTATGTATGTATGTATGTATGTATGTATGAGTATGTGTTACCTTATAGCCTATGGTTGTGTGATGACATTTAGTTCCTCATGACTAAGAACGATGTGAGTAGGCTTATTGATGTGTGTGTGCATGGTGATCACGGCCGGGTCAAATATATTACTCGGGTTTTCAAATCCCATGGTGGAGAGGCCCGTGTGGCGTGATCATCATTTTGGCGGGTCAAATATATTACTCGGGTTTTAAAATCCCGTGGTGAAGAGGCCTGTTGCATGTTAAGCCGTAATCGGGTCAAATATATTACTCGGGTTGTACCCGTGGTGGAGAGGCCCGTATCACGTGCTTGGATGTGTAAGCTGTGACCGAGTCAAATATATTACTCGGGTTTGACCTGTGGTGGAGAGGCTCGTGTCACATGCTTAGGTCTTACCGCGTCCGGGTCAAATATATTACTCGAGTCTTGACTCGTGGTGGAGAGGCCCGTGTACGTGTGTTCGATGATGAATGTGTTATTCGGTGAATTATATTAATTATTTTATTAGTATCCTCTCTATTGTTTAGAACTATAATTTTTGAAATAAAGTATGAAATATTGTTTATGAAAACCTGAACTCACTCAGCTCTAGCTGACTTTGTGTGTATGTTAGTTTGACGTTCAGGTTAAGGATTGGAGGTTATCGCTTGGACGTGCTGGAGACTACTCGGAAAGTTGAAGGCATTTCTAGTCAAGGATTTCAAATAAAACGGATATTTTATTTACATTCGATTTTGGACACATGTACCCGTGTTTGGGACTTTTAATACTTAAACTTTTTCTGCTGTTATTTATTCTGAACTGGTTTTAAATACAAAGAATTGTTTGGTTTTAAATTTTTGCGAAATTGTGGATGTGATTACCAACTGTGGGATTCCCGAGATTCGGGGTCTTACAACCGAGTTCCTAACTCTTGTGGGAAACTATTCCAGAAATGAGTCGTAAATCTACTGTCTCGATCAGATATGATAGATAATGGCACACCATGCAATGCTACGATGTTGTTTACGTAAATTCGGGCCAATCTATCCATTGAATAAGATTCATTGATAGGTAAGAAATGAGCGGATTTAATTAACCTATCAACGATTACCCAAATAGCATTGTGTTGTCGGGTAGTCTTAGGGAGTTTCGTAACAAAATCCATTGTTATCATCTCCCACTTCCATACAGGAAGTTCAGGTTGTTGAAGCAAACCTGAAGGCTTTTGATGTTCTTTCTTAACTTGTAATCATCTTAAGCATTTTGCAACATATAAGCCAATATCTCTCTTCATCCCATTCCACCAGTAGTTTTCTTAAGATTTTGATACATTTTATCACTACCGGGATGCATCATATACTTTGATTTATGAGCTTCACTCATGATCCTTTCGTGCAAATCACCAACAATTGGTACCCAGATTCAGTTTCCAAGTCTGAGTATGTCGTCATCTCCTTTTATTAAAGAATCAATTGTGCCGTTACGCTTTTCTTCGGAGATTTGTTTTCTTCAATTGCCTGTTTCTGAGCTTTCTTGATTTGTTCGATTAGATCTATTTGTAGTTCTAATCTCAAAACTCGAACCCTTTTGGGTTTCTCATGTTACTTCCGGCTCAATGCGTCAGCTACAACATTTGCTTTTCCTTCAAGATAGATGATTTCACAGTCGTAATCGTTTAAGGTTTCCATCCGTCTTCTTTGACGCATGTTAAGTTCCTTCTGATCAAAGATGTGTTTTAAACTCTTATGATCAGTGTACACAATAAACTTGACTCCATAGAGATAGTGCCTTCATAACTTTAAGGCAAAAATTATAACACCTAACTCTAGATCATGAGTCGTATAATTCTTTTCGTGCACTTTCAATTGTCGAGAAGCATAAGCTATTACTTTCTTTCTTTTCATTAGTACGAAACCCAAACCTGAATGAGATGCGTCACTAAACACAACGAAATCTTCTGTACCTTCTGGCAAAGCCAGTATAGGTGCATTTTTAAGCTTTTGTTTAAGTAAATCAAATGCATCTTTCTGCTTGGTTCCCCATTCATACTTAACGTTCTTTCAAGTTAGTGAAGTTAAGGGAACTGCTATACGAGAGAAGTTCTGAATGAATCTTCTATAATATCCAGCCAAACCTAAGAAACTTCGAACCTCGGTTGGCGATCTAGGAGTGTCCTATTTAGCTATTGCTTCAATCTTTGCGGGGTCCACTTGAATTCCATTGGCGTTGACAACGTGACCAAGAAATTTCACTTCATGCAGCCAAAACTCGCACTTGGAAAATTTAGCGTACAACTTCTCGTTTCGGAGTAATTCAAGTAAGATCCGAAGATGAACTTTGTGATCTTCTTCCGATTTAGAATAAATAAGTATATTGTCGATGAATACGATTACAAATTTATTTAAATAAGGCTTACAAACTCTGTTCATCATGTCCATGAAAGCGGCTGGGGCATTAGTGAGTCCAAATGGCATTACTGTGAACTCATAATGTCCGTACCTTGTCCGAAAATCTGTCTTTGGAATATCTTCTTCTGGAACTTATAATTGATGGTATCCAGAACGTAAGTCTATTTTTGAAAAGAAACTCGCTCCTTGCAATTGATCGAATAGGTTGTCAATTCTAGGTAGCGGATATCGATTCTTAATAGTTACTTTGTTCAATGCCCTGTATTCGGTACACATCCTCATGGAACCATCTTTCTTCTTGACGAATAGTATCGGCGCTCCCCAAGGTGATGAGCTTGGACGAATAAATCCTTTCTCTAACAACTCATCTGGTTGTTTCTTCAATTCCTTCATTTCCGTCGGAGCCAAACGATAGGGGGATTTGGCTATTGGAGCTGTTCCAGGCATTAAGTCTATTCTGAATTCGACTTCTCGATTGGGTGGTATTCCTGGAAGTTCATCTGGAAAGACGTCAGAAAATTCTGATACTATAGGTACATCTTTGATTTCCTTTGGTTTTGATTCTTCCATTACATAAGCCATAAATGCTAAACATCCTTGGTTTAAGCATTTGTTAGCTTTTATCATGGAGATTATGCTAATACGACCAGCATCTTTGTCGCCCACGATTTGAATTGTTCGCTTGTCAGGGGCTTGGAGTTCTACGGTTTTCTTATTGCAAATGATATAGGCATAGTTGTCGGATAACCAGTCCATACCTAGAACTATATCAAAGTCGGCTAATGTCATGGGTAGTAATTGTACCGGGATGACGTAGCCTGCTTACAAGATCTTTCCATTTTCTAAGGTTACGGAGATTTTGACTATCTCACCAATGGCCGTCTCGACGTTTATAGTTTTATTTAATTTCTTTAAAGGTTCGTTTAATAGACTACAAAATTTATAATCTATAAAACTTTGATTTGCACCAGAATCAAATAAAACTCTCGCATAAACGTTATTGACTAAGAACGTACCGGTGATGGTTTCCGGTATGTTGGCGGCCTTCTGGGTGTCAAGTACAAAAACTCGAACATTCCCCTTCTTTTCTTCATTCTTGGTGTCGCTCCCTCCAGCACCTCCAACACCTCCACTCCCATCAACATTCTTCTTAGGACATTCGAAGCTAAGATGTCCCATCTCCTTGCAATTGAAGCAAGTCATCTTGTTTTTCCAACAATCAGCAGTGACATGCACTGGCTTCTTGCATGTATCACAGATGGCAGATGAAGACACTGTGAACCGGCATAAACCCAGATGATACCTCTTATAAATCTTGCACAATGGGTAGTTGGAATTAAAACCACCCCTTCTCCTATCCATATCTTTTCCTTTGAAATGATTATTTCCTTTTCCTTTCCTGTCATTTGTCGAATATTCTTTCTTGTCTTCTTCTTTGTTGCGGATTAAACCACTCATCAAATATCCAGCCAACTCCATGGCGAATTCGGCTGTCTACGGTAGATGAGACCTCACCATGTCTCGTATCTCTCTTGGTAAACCCATATGTAGCGGGTTACCTTGTTCGATTCAGGTTTTGCCAACTGTGGCACAAGCCTACAATATTCTTGGAACTTGGTATTGTGTTCTCTCAGATTGGTCCCAACTACCTTGTGATTCAAAAACTTGGTTTGAACTAAATCAGTTTCATGCATTGGACAATACTTCTGCATAACCAGATCTTTAAACTCTTCCCTTGTCAACTGATACATGGTCCTTCTTCCTCTTTTCATCAATAGAGTGTTCCACCACTCTAAGGCTTCCCCTTTGAAAATCTGTGCCGTGTACTGAATCTTTTCCTTCTCAGTACATTTGCTTATAATAACAATTGATTCCATCTCTTCGAGTCATCTTAAGGCGGCTATGGCACCCTTGTCACCATAAAATTCTTTTGGCCCACAATTTTTGAAATCTTTGAACAACCAACCTTCGATACGTAACTTCTTCTTAAAGGTTTGGTGGATCTTTTCACCATTAGTTGATCCCTGATCACTTCCTTTGTCTTGAGGGGTAGGATTAGGTCGGGATTTGGATTTGACAAACTTACTGGGTTGTCGATTTTCACTTTGGTGGACGGATTTTTCTTTTAAGGTGGGTAATAAGGTATTCATGGCATTAATCATTTCTTGCATTTTGGTTATTAGTTGCTCATGGTTTCCTTGAGCAGGCTCAGTTTTCAATTTGTTGCTTTCAGAAGCTTCTTTATTTTGAGAGGGATTATTTTGTTTCGACATTCTGAAATTATAAAGAAATTGACTCATTACCAAGAGTTTTTATTTATAATACAACGGAAATATCTTACATTAACGATTATTTCTACCACCATTGACTTAAAACAACCGATACTATCACCAGTACAACGGACTTATTCTAGAAACAACCGGTACTACAACAACGGAACAAGGAACAAACGATATAACCACCAAAGAACAGGGAACAACGGTACGGTCACAACAGAATGGGATCTTCAATCCTTCACGTATTTCTTGATTATCTTCTTCAACTTACTACACTTGTCTAGTAACTTCCTTTCCATTTTCTTCTTCTTGCTACTTTCCGTAGCCAACTTTTTCCGCAATTCATCCGTCTCATGCAGTGCCCGATCCAAATGCAATTCCTGAGACTGAGGGATGAGATTTGGATACCCGTACTGGGGCGGTGGATCACGATACCCCATCATGACTATGTTATAATGGTTTCTTGGATACTGCGAAGGTGGACTGGATTCAATTGGCATATTGTGAAAAACTTCCGCAACCTCTTCTTACTGCCTGATTTCCTCTGCTTGTTCCGAGATGGTTGGAACAACACCAGTGAAAGGTGGAAAACTACCTGTAAGTGCTTGGACATATGGATCTTGTGGATCATAATGAGGGGACAGGTGAAACAATGGTTGCTGGCAACCCATAGTTGGTGGACAGTCACATCCTGAGTTTTGCACCTCAGGGTTCCTCTCATCAATGCTCATCTCCTTTGAAATCTCTTCTTCTGGATCTTCTTCTTCCGATTCTTCTTCTGGTTCTTCTTCCGATTTCTCTTCTGGTTCAACTTCCTCCTCGGGGTCTTCTTCTGGTTCAACTTCCACATTACTTTGAATCACCTCAATCCGAATGGTCTCCGGTTGTATCACTCTCATCTTGGGTCTCCTTGATGGACCTGAGACAGAATCAGGAGAATCCGTGGGGTTGTAGACTGGGGTTCTTGGGTCAGAGTAAATCAGCATCCAGCATGGGGTACCCTCCTTGGGTTTGGACTTTGCTGGTTCGTCAACCTCTATGTTATCGGAAGATTGATTCCTTGGGGTTGGCGGATCGCCTGGAATGTTGATTGGCATTTTCTCTGTGCCTGGGAAGTGAATGGGTTGATTCCCATATGGGACCACTGGTGTGAGGGGTCTGTCCTGGTCGAAGAAGTTAGCGTAGTAGTCATCACTTTGACCGTCGGGAGGAACGATGGGTTCTGGATGGCCTGCCTGTTTCATTTCTTCATAGAAGGATTCTATCATCTTCTTGAATATTGACATCTATAAGGATTAGAATGATAAGGGATAGAAAAGATTAGAATGATAAGGGATTGAATGTCACACCCCGGCTCAGGGCCTGGGCGTGACGGTCGTTAGTTGATACCTGTTTTGTAAATATATCAGAGTTTAAGGTTGTAAAGCAGAAGACTTTAATAAAATAATATTATATTCATAAGACGGGGTTTTAAAACACCCGTTTGATTTATACAAAAGTTTTGGAAAATGAAACTTTTATTTACGGTATTTTAATAATAAAACATCCATTGAGCCATCAAATCGTCTAATGGCTAACTCTTGTCTCCAAACACCTATTCTCCATTACCTGTAAAACAGTTATAAAAATACGTCAGCAACACATGCTGGTGAACACGTTGACACAAAACAATTAAGTTACTTAGTTATCCCCTCGGGTATCTTATGACCCGGCCCATCGTGGCTTAGGAAACAACCAAGTTAAATATACTATTATAAACCTCCAGTTATATTTGAAACCTCTCAGCGATACCGCATCATCGAGGTCTTAGTAACTATTCAATATATTGTACACGAGATAATCCCCTCTCGGACATTACTTAGGTCCGGCCCAACGTGGCCGAGGCATTAGCAAGTGTGGTGCGGTGTGCCCACCGTATACCCACATATGTAAGGATCCAGACAAACGTATACAATAGCCTGAGGGCCAGTATTACTTTTGTTTATAAAGTTTTAGGGATATAATCCCATGCAAACATTCAAGACTTGTTTTATAAAAAGTTGGACGTATTCACCTTTCTTCTCGTTTGGTGTTTCTCACCGTTTGTCTCGTTACCTCGGACCTATAGTACGAGAACAACATTTTATAAGTGCTAGATCAACGATCTAGCTTCAGACCTTTAGTCCGATTGCATAACCTTTACCTTGACATTTTGTCTCTTTATAAATATAAGGACCTCTAGTCCTTTCTTTTGTTAATCATTCATAAACCTTTGTTTCTTCTTCGTGAAGAAATGAATATTTCAAATTTCTTTTATTATAAGAAATATTTAATAAAATCTTTATATATAATAAAGAAGTTTTATCTATAATCTTGACTTTTTGAAATCTTATTTTAACTTTATAAAATCAAGGTACGGCTATATCCTTGACTAGGGTCTAAGCCATTTATAATATAATAATTGGGCAAAACTCCTACCTTGAACAGCTTAATATCAGGTATGCCTAAGCTTTACTTGGACAATACTTCTATTTGGCGGTGGAAGATCGAGAGAGTATTTAGGGAGGGTTATGGCACGTTTATCGAGGCAAAACTTGTCAGGATATCGACATATCGGGGTCGTGGCATGCTTAACGAAGCAATGTAGGTGTTTTGGAGGGTGTGAGGATGAGTGAGAACCTTCCCATGGCCGACTTATTTATAGAAATTTTCGTGCACCTTCGCGTATCGCGAAGCTGCACCAGCTTCACTGAGTCGCCGCATAGACCTGCCACATGTCACCGCGTGGTGACACGTGTCCCGTGACGTGTCTTGCAACTTCGCGTATCGCGAAGATGCACCTCAGATTCTTCGCGTATCTCGAAGATGCAATATTTTAAATTTGTCCATTTTTAGTCCCTGATATTTTGGTAACTTGCCATATCTTGATTTTGTCTCATCATCCAAAAATACAAAGGCGGCTCGCGGCGATGCGAGTGTGAGAAGTGCAAAGTGCGCCATCAAAGCGCCACAATGCGTCCATCACCCTTCACCCGTGCACGTGCGCGTCGGGTGCTTCGCACCCTCCGCTAGAACTACGGAGAGTGGTTGGCCACTTAAGAACGTTACCATGGAAAGTCCTTTCCTTATAAAGTGCTTAATATTTCTTTCTTCCTCCGATGTGGGATAGAGTATCCTTACTTCAATCCCTTAACATAAGCTACTTCCATTCTTTTGTCTTATTTTTTTCCTTTACTTTTACCATGAATATTTTTTAGTCCATAAGCTTTATTAGTTTGTCAAATTTGGACCAAATTTTCGTGATGTTACATTGAAATTCATGGATCCTTCCTATTTCCACAAAATCGTTATAAATATTATATGGAATAAGTAAGTTGAATTATCAGTGATTTATAAAGGAAATTCAAGTAAATAACAAATATTAAATTAATTGTGATACCAAAATGATATTTGAAGTAATATAATAAAATATGATAAACGCGAGGCTAGAAATGCATGAACCACCATGTCTATTCTAACAACTACGATATTTATCATTAAAACGTTCAAAATTTTCAAGATGTATCAAAAATCAAAGTAGGGAGTTAAAATATTTACGAATCACCATTTAATAATAAAATTACAAAAATTAAATTTTTAATAATGAAGGCTTATAAGATGCAATATAAGTTGTGAAAAGCAACATGAGACTGAGGAAAAACAAGAAGTAATAAAATATTTATAGTTAAATTCGAAAGTAAGAATTTAAATGCACTTGATAATTTATAGTTTGAGAATATGAAAATAAATGAGAGAAGATAATTTAAGTAATATTATAACGGATATGAGTTAGTATAAGATTTCTTATTCGGTGCATTTTGGTTTTGTCGAGGTTGGCGGTTGGTTGGTTAATGACATACACAGAAAACTCCTTGGCAATTCTAGTAGTCGAACGGTGATCATGAGAAACAGATGAACGGCATTGATTTCGATGATAAATTCTTAGGAAAGACATTCTATGAGGACCAAAAATGAAACTTTACAAGATGATGGGTAAGTTGTGTAACATCTCGGATTTTTTAAACCCGTATTCGTTTACGTTTACTCGATTCAGGAAAGTATTCAGATCTTTCTTATTAATAAAATTATGCATTTATTAGTGAAATAATTATTTTTATCTTATTTTATAATTCCTTAACTTTCATTAGTGCCAAATAGCCTTTAGAAACTCTTAAAATCGCTTAAAACGGCTTAAAATGCGTTTTTGGAACTACATGGACTAAAACTGTAAAAATTTGAAAGTCTGGTGAGGTTGCACCTTCACGCGTCACGAAGATGCAAGCCTTGCATCTTAGCGCATCTCGAAGATGCAGTCAGATCAGCCAGATTCGGTTAACATCTTCGTTTAATGTTAAATCTTTCCTAAATCAACTCTAAATCCCGAAATTTGAGCCACAAGTTATTGTATTTAGCGTGTAATGATGTCTAGGTTCATACTCTGTAATTATATCAATATATCAATGGATTCAAGACCCGATTTCAACCTTAATTGTATGATTCGGTTACCAAAATCGACCCGTTTCTTGTCCAACAAGTTGATTTAACCCCTATATAAACACCTCATAATTACAAACCCTGGAGTTTAATGAACCCAAGTATTTTCAGTCGTCACATACCCAATACCCGACGTTTCTTGCTCGTTATAGCTCGTTTAAGTGAAGATTCGTTAGCTGTAGTTTGACTTTATCGGTTCTATCATCTTTGACTTTGATTTCCCGTTAATCTAAGCGTATTCCGGGTAAGTTATTAACTGATCAAACGTTCATTAATACTCACTTCTCAATAACCCTCAATCAATTTCTGAGATTGATGGGTATTGACGGGTCAATTAGAGTCAAACCCGTTTAAGGGCAAAACAATCAATAACTTTGACTATTCGTTTTCTCACACTTCTGGTCGGATTTAGCATTCGGTCTAGAATACTTTTATTCTCATAACGAAATTTTAAGGCTACTGACCAAAACTCGACTTCCGACTCGTTGTTTGGATTCTGATCAATACCAGCTCGCTTAAACGTTTAATTCAACATAACAAGAGTTCTACTCATCCGTTTGGATTGATTCCAGCGGCATTAAGTTCGTTTTTATTTAGAGTTTCATATCACAAATTTGCAGGTTCTGATTAGTTATCTCGTTTGACGTGTTAGTGGACGACTCGCTTAAACCTTACTCGTTTATTCGTAGTTGTATTCACTTGCCTTTAATCTAAGGTGAGTTTTATCATTCTCCTATTTTACTCAGTATTCACAACGTTTTGGGGACATATGCGTATATTATACTATATATAAATATATATATCAAAAATAGCAAACGTGTAATTGTGTGTGATTGATCAAATATACGTGTTATGTGCATATTTTTCTTTGTATGCAATCGTTTGACATATCCCCTTGGAGAGGGTTCTCATTATTGACCACCGCCCGATTCGCTTGGCAACGGTCTGATTATTATTACTTGCTCATGTTTGATTACCAACGCCCGATTCTCTTGGCAATGGTTTAATCGACAACTTACTTGCTCATGGTTTGATTTCATGACTGCATTTATTATGTTTTGCTTATTTTTCTTATTTATTATATTAACGTTATTTTTGGTGTCAAAAACTGGTGATAAACTCACTTAACATGTTTGTTGACAAAACTCCATTTTCTACGCATATGCAGATTACTTGTATTGAAGATTGAAGTTTGGACATTTAGACAAGACCTTAGGATATGATCAAGATAAACATTATTTGAGCTTATATTCATATATGTAAATTGTTTGTTATAATTGAATAATGTGTGTATTATTTGAATAAAATACTTAATTAGATATAGTCACATTTTATATATGATAGTATCTTCGAGCTGTGAGCAATCGGATCACGCCCCGGCATTTCCGCCTTAGGTTAGGGTGTGACAAGTTGTGTGAATAAGTTGATGTGAGATAATAAAGAAGTGTACTTAAATAAAATTGTGCTAGTGATGACTCGAGGAGGAGTCGGGATTTAAAATAATGTGAATAATTTTTAGAGATATTTAATCAAACAAACAATTTTTACAAAAATTCAAAAGTAAAATGTTATTAGGTTGAGCTTTTCTTGGACTTTCCATAGTAGCTTGTGAACCCAAATTAAATAACGAAACATGTTCAGTGAGTTGGCCTCCCATGACAATTTAAAAGGCCCAACTAAATAGTGCAATATAAATTTTGTGAATTGGGCCTCCCATGAACGTTCCATGGCAATTTATTGGCTCAATTAAAATAACAAGTAACAAACAATTGAGTTGGTCAGCCCATGAGCGTTTAGATGGCATTCAACTGAGCCAACTAATTAACGAATTATTAAATCAATGGAGTTGGTCGGCCCATGAGCGTTACATGGCGTTTTAACCGACCCAACTAAATATCGAATCAACGAATCAAATATAAGTAGTTGGATTATTATTAAAAATTTAATTTTTGTAATTTTATTATTAGATGGTGATTCGTAAATATTTTAACTCTCTACTTTGATTTTTGATACATCTTGAAAATTTTGAACATTTTAATGATAAATCTCGTCGTTGTTAGAATAGACATGGTGGTTCATGCATTTCTAGCCTCGCGTTTATCTTATTTTATTATATTACTTCACATCTCATTTTGGTATCACGATTAATTTAATATTTGTTATTTACTTGAATTTCCATTATAAATCACCAATAATTCAACTTACTTATTCCATAGAATATTTATAACGATTTTGTGGAAATAGGAAGGATCCATGAATTTCAATTACCCACCTTATATTTTATCTAAATTTAAAGATTTAATTGGAATAGAACTATCTCGGTGATTTGGGAATATCCGCTTCCCAGATTAATTTATTAACGATTGGTTTGAATACGTACATTTTCATTAATGTTTCAAATTATTATTTACTAATTACTATAATATTTTAGTTTTGTTAATAAATTTATCTCATCTCAAATTCACAACTTGAAAAGAACTATAATTTTATATCAATTTCTCCTTGATCTCATAAGTTCTCAAACTAATTAAACTCGACTCATCAAAATTTTCGATCTTAAGAATTTCGTTCCTAATGAATACGATGTTTAAAGATTTAATATGTCATTAACTATTTTAAGTTTTGTTATAAATTAAACTTTTGCGCATTTTATCTCTTGAATAAAGTTCCTTCCATCAAGGTAAACTTACTAGAATCTCGTACCTCTATCTCAATTTCTTATTCTCGATTATCACAATTCATAACAACATCTGCTTCAAGAAATTCGTTTCCTTTCAATCTCCAAATTTTTTCTTTTATAAGGAAAAGATGTATTAAAACTTACACGGTTTTATTTATCCAACTCCAAACATTTATTAATTATCTTTTGAATTTATATTTAAAATTCTCAAAAAATTTGCTTTCTTTCAAAATAATGGTTTTCAATGTTTTATAACCCACATGATGGGACGGATTATGCGGACCATCCGATGATAAGAGTAATTTTGGATGCACACATAATTATCCAAGTTCTCGCATGAAAATCATAATACGTACAATTGTGTGTCATAGTTTATAACCGAAGATAGTTTGAGTAACGGTACGAATGTTGAGATAATAAGTACATGGTGGATACGTCGCTAGTACATCCTATATATAAGTGCCCTTATCGGATTGTCATCTAGAGCGTTGCTTCGGTTATTAGAAGTTCTACGTTATGATATTTTCCTTAAAAGTTTAATTATTTTTCAAAACAATGATGTTTTGGTTTTCTTAATTTTGGGACGAAATTCCCTAAAGTAGTGGAGACTGTAACATCTCGGATTTTTCAAACCCGTATTCATTTACGTTTAACCCGACCCAGGAACATTTTTATATCTTTATTATTAATCAAAATCAAATATTTATAAGTGTTAAAGTTTTGCATTTTCATTTTATACCCTTTACACTTTCCATGATGTTCATTTCTTGTTTTAATCATAAAATATTCAAAAATTAACCTTTTTAAAAAGTTCAATGACCATTATTGCCAAAATGCAAAAAAATTAATACTTATATATATTTTATTTTGATTAATAATAATGGTCTAAAAAGGAGTGCAACGGCGTGAGCATGATTGTTCACAACTCGAAGATACGATCATAAATAAAATGTGACAATATCTATTAAGTTAATTATTTCCAAATACAGTGCACAAGTATTCAAAACACAAATAAATAATTTTAATACAAGTAATCCAATCAATATTTAAATAATAATTGTCTTCATTAAAATCCTAAGGTCTTTCTAAGTGTCCATACTTCAACTTCAATTCAATGGTAACCTGCATATGCGTAGAAAACAGAGTTTGTCAACAACACATGTTGAGTGAGTTTATCACCAGTTTTTGTGCAAAGATATAATAATAATAATAATAATAATAATAATAATAATAATAATAATAATAATAATAATAATAATAATAAGAAATAAGCGAAACATAATAAATGTGGTAACGAAATCAAACCATGAGCAAATAAGTTGTCAATTAACCATTGCCAAGCGAATCGGGCGTTGGTAAATCATCTATGAGCAAGTAATAATAAGACCGTTGCCAATCGAATCGGGCGCGGGTAAATAGTAATGAGCACCCAATACAAGGGAATATGTTGGACCTCTCTATATGCGATAAAGTAAACAAATAAGCACGTAGCAAGTATAGTTGATCAATCACACACAATTACACGTTTCCTATTTTTGAGTTATATATATATAATACAAAATACTAATAAGTATGCATATGCCCCCAAAACATTGTGAAAACTTAGTAAAATAGGGAAATGATAAAACTCACCTTAGATGGAAGGCAAGTGATTAATAAATATGATAAACGAACTATGATTTAAACGAGTCGTCCACTAATGCGTTTAACGAGATAACAATAAGTACCAGAAACTTTAAGATATGATAATATAAGTAAAAACGAATTTAATGCCGCTGGAATTGATCCAAACGGACGTCTAGAACTCCGGTTATCTTAAATTAAATATTTAAGCGAGTTGGTACTGATCAGAATCCGAACAGCGAGTCGGAAGTCGGGTTTTGGTCAGTAGGCTTAAAATTTCTTTACAAGAATAAAAGTTTTCTGAACCGAACGTTGAATCCGAACAGAAGTATGAGAAAACGTAAAGTCAAACTTGTTGACTGTTTTGTGCTTTAACGAGTTTTAAACGAATTGACCAGTCAACACCCTTTAATCTCAGAAATTGATTGAAGGTTATTGACTAGGAATATATATGAACGATTATTCAGTTTATAGCTTACCCAGAAAGCGAAAGAATCAAGAGATATGATGAGTCAAAGGTCACGTATGCAAAGTCAACCGGTTATGAGTGAATCCTCAACAAATAAGCAAAAACCAAGAAGTATTATGAGAGGCAGAGATGAGTGACGGCTAGAGGAGGTCTATTAGGTTTAGGGTAAAGTTTATGACAGATTATATGTGACTTGTTTATATAATATATGCTAAAACGAACCAATTTGGTTACTTTACTCGTTTAATGAAACGGAATATGTTTTTAATGATCAAATCAATAATATAATCAGTAAATTTCGTTCTTGAAAAAAGGGTAGTATATGGACATGTATCTAGTGTAAGACCCCGAATCCCGGGAATCCTACAGTTGGTAATCATATCCAAAAATTCTCAAAAATTTTAAACCAAACATGCTCATCTTATTAAAATCAGTTCAGAGTAATTAAACAGCGGAATAATAAACATCAAAATTCACAAAAACTAGGAAAAGTGCCCAAAACCAAAATTTAAATGCTTATAGTAAGAAATTAAAATAAATAGTTTGCGTTATTAATTCTTCAACTAGATGTGCCTTCCACCGTCCGAGTAGTCTCTAGCACGTCCAAGCGGTAATCTCCAATCCTCAACCTGAAAGTCAATCTAACATACACACAAAGTCAGCTTGAGCTGAGTGAGTCCAAGTTTTCAATAAGTAACATTCATTAAACAATTTAATTCCATAGGTATAAAAATGTAGGAGAAAATCATAAGTAAATAGATATATAACTTTCCTTGGTCAAATCATAAGTCAATAAAATCATAAATAACTCTTCTTAATCAAATCATAAATGAATAAAATAATAAGTATCTTTTCTTGATCAAACACGCAACACGGGCCTCCTCACCCCGGGTCTTCCCCAAGAAATATATTTGACCCGGTCGCGGTTTAACAAAACCAAAAATCACGCAACGCGAGCCTCCTCACCCCGGGTCATCCCTAAGTAATATATTTGAATTGGTCACGGTTTAACATACCTAAACATGTGATACGGGCCTCCTCACCCCGGGTCTTCCCCAAGTAATATATTTGACCCGACCACGGTTTACAAAACGGCGGGCCTCCTCACCCCAGGTCATCCCCAAGTAATATATTTGACCCGCCGGGACATAAACATGCAACACGGGCCTCCTCACCCCGGGTCTTCCCCGAGTAATATATTTGACCCGGTTACAATTTACCCACACATACACATCCACATACACACTTACCAACATCTAATTCAAGCATTCAGCCAAACCATATCATCACATTCAATCCATAAATAATGGATAATCTAGAAATTAATACTAGGCCTAATAGTATCCTTGAGCCTAGACCATAAATAATGTATGTAACTTTAAGGAATATAATACCATAAACGAGTCTAAAATATCCTAAGGCATAGAAAATAATTCAAACATAGCTTTCAAAATGCACAATCACGAATAAGACCATGTAATACCATCCAAATAGTTTAAGCAATTAAAATCGGGTAAAATTTGTAATAGGGTGTGTATGCTAGCCCAAAATGTAAAAAGATTAAAAAGGGCATCATGAACTCACCTGACACAAGGCACGAATTCACCACAAGCTAGAGGGCCCCTAAGTAACCCCACAACTCAACGCCTGTCGGTTAACATACAATCAATACTAACGACACCGAAAGGACTCGTTTATCCTACGAGGCGTTCTAACATGGTTCGAGTTACCTAAAGCCTCGACCTCATCAAACCAAATCACAACAGCCCCCGGGGCCTTACATTTACTGACACGACCCATGGATACTCCCGGGGATAAAGAATTCCTAAATTACCCCCGGAAGCACTAGGTGACACCAACACGCGCGTTTAAGAGTTGTTTAGGCAATTAACAACCAACTCAGCCCCGTGTGGACCCAATATGATAAATTTACAGCCAACAAGTCCACACGATGCTACACGAGTCAAATGGGTCGGTAACTCGCAAGCACAACGCACCAACTAATCAAAAAAAGCGAATGCGCGTTGTACCTACCCGTTTGAGTAACCGACAACCAATTCAGCCCCCATACTTATAAAAATGATTTTCCAACAGCCCGTAACCCAAACCAAGGTCATCCAAACTGAATTGGTCGTTAATTACTCCAATAGTCGCGTTAAACGCAACAATTCGCTATTCTAGACAACCGAATATCCACTTTCAATTTACAACTAGTTGACCAATCAAATGAACACCAATGAACATGATATTAAAGTATGTTATACTAGACATACCTAGGAAGATTTTGGTGCAAAAACCGTAACTAAAACAGCCCCGAAAATGTTAGAATGGACAGCCACCCGGTAAGCCTTCAACACGTGATTTAACGACGAATAAGTGAGCTAAAAGGGTAAATTAAGGTGAAAAAGAGTTGTAATACGCTAGGACCTACCTCGAATTAGACGTGGAATGGCTGCAATGGAGTTGGAGTGGCACAAAAACCAAGGAGGCAGCCCCTCCTAGCTGTCGATCGCAAAAGACATAAGGGGGGCTTAGGGTTTAAATGGGGTAATTACAAAATCAGCCCTCCAAATTATATTTTGGGATATTTTGCTCCAAAGTCTAAATAATAAGACTTTCAAAAATGACCCGGAGACCCCTCAAGATGCCAGGGCGGGTCTCGGTTAAAGATATAAATTTTACAAGGCATGAATCCTTTTCACTAAAAATTACGGGTGTCACATCTAGGCTTTGGGGGATTTCTTGGGGCTTAATTCACTCGATTATGTCCTAAAAAAATGATTTCGGGCCAAAAACGAACTAGGAATTAATAAACAACAAACGATCTGTGCAGCTAGGTGGTATCGCCGCGTGACGAGACCACTATGTTGCGGTCGCGCGGCGCCGCAGGATCAAGAGGGAAGTGTTTTGCATTTTGGCAATAATGGTCCTTGAACTTCTTAAAAGGTTAATTTTTGAATACTTTATGATTAAAACAAAAAATGTACGTCATGGAAAGTGTAAAGGGTATAAAATGAAAATGCAAAACTTTAATACTTATAAATATTTGATTTAATTAATAATAAAGATCTAAAAATGTTCCCGGATCAGGTTAAACGTAAATGAATGCGGGTTTGAAAAATCCGAGATGTTACACTAATCTAGTGGGGATGAGATCTATGTTTCCACAAAGTACGGATTACTAACGAACCAACAAGTCAGATGTAACCAGATCTTCAACTAATTCCTGCAAAACAGACACCGTGAGTCTTGTCACGGGAAGGACAAGAGGGGGGTCTTCCCATAACCACCCTCTGGCGTGAGAATAAGTATTGTTCTTTGTAAGGAGAAAAAGTACAAAGTATGTGATGTAATATGTGAAGAGTGAATCCTACCTCATGATGGTGATGAAGGTATTTATAGCCGGAGATGAGGAAAGGTGATTGGTGGAGTTTTCACTATCTAGAATATTCTTTTCTACCTAAATAGACGCGTGTCACGCCTTGATAGGATGTGATAGCCTGGTCATGCACATGGTTGTTAACAGGTGACCAGTTGTCCCCATTTCATTGGCTAACGTCCTTATCAGGGAATGTTATAATGATCTTCTAGAACTTATATTGTTACAACTGCTTTCCCTCGCCAAGTAAGAATTCTTTATTATTTCTTCTTCATGCGGGGATTTTTATGTGATCCGCGGATCTCTCCGGCGAGTATCTGTTGACGACACTCGGATATTACTGGTGACACGCGGATAGCTTTTTTGGGGTTGTGGATCGTTTTACTACCCTACCTCTATAATAAATAAATGAGATGTTATAACTCGGTTTAAAAAGTTATATGGGGTGAGACCCATGACCCACTTATTTTTTTTACTATAAAACCGTTTCTTAATTATAAATAATATCTTTTTTTAAATCAGATATTAATTTTTAGTAAATTCCTAATTTATAGGATTCTCATATCAAATATTTGGTGAGATTAATTTTTATTTAATGAGATGTTATAACCCGTTTAAGGGCTATCTGGGTTTGGTGAGATCCATACCCATGAATTCGAGTCAAATGCATGAGAAGCCTCCATTTACAAATAAAACAATATGATGGCTTGAGAGAATGTAGGAAGAAACCAGAGAGCTTTTAGAGGTTTCGTTTATATATATTTATTAAGATTATTATATTTGTATGGTATATAAACATACTAAGTTAATGTTAATACAAAGAGAAAATTCCCAAAATAGCGCTTTCTAGAGAGAGAAAGCCCAAAATAACCCTTTTTTCCTCTGAATTTTTGAGTATTTGGACTTTTCAGACACATTGGGAAAAGATAATAATATAGAGGGAGCAGGCCAAATCTTTAAAGAAAGTTAGGGACGATACAAGATTTGGGAAAATAATGAAGGTAAAGTCCAAATAATTTTGAAATGTTGGAGCAAAAGTCCAAATTTTTCCTAAACTTTTTTTCTCAAAAAACAGTATCCCTAGATTGTTTTTTATGTTTCCTACCTTTTCCGTTCATATTTAAAAATTATAGGAAAAAGAGATTTTCAAATCTCGTCTTGAGAGACGAGATTCTACCACCACCACCACCACCATCCACCACCACCCACCCACCCACCGTCCGCCACTACCATAAAAAATATAATATTGTTTTATTTGTAAATAGAGGCTTCTCATGCATTTGACCCGAATTCATGGGTATGGATCTTACCAAACCCAGATAGCCCTTAAACGGGTTATAACATCTCATTAAATTAAAA
The DNA here is from genome assembly GCF_021521415.1 of Bidens hawaiensis. Taxonomy (NCBI): domain Eukaryota; kingdom Viridiplantae; phylum Streptophyta; class Magnoliopsida; order Asterales; family Asteraceae; genus Bidens; species Bidens hawaiensis. The sequence goes on from NW_027491134.1 coordinate 2,757,622, forward strand.
ATTAATCTCACCAAATATTTGATATGAAAATCCTATAAATTAGGAATTTACTAAAAATTAATATCCGATTTAAAAAAAAGATATTATTTATAATTAAGAAACGGTTTTATAGTAAAAAAAATAAGTGGGTCATGGGTCTCACCAAACCCATATAACTTTTAAACCGGGTTATAACATCTCATTTATTTATTATAGAGGTAGGGGAGTAAAACAATCCACAAGCCCAAAAAAGCTATCCACGTGTCACCAGTAATATTCGTGTGTCGTCAACAGATACTCGCGAGAGAGATCCGCGGATCACATAAAAATCCCCGCATGAAGAAGAAACAATAAAGAATTCTTACTTGGCGAGGGAAAGCAGTTGTAACAATATAAGTTCTAGAAGATCGTTATAACATTCCTGACAAGGACGTTAGCCAATGAAATGGGGACAACTGGACACCTGGTAACAACCATGTGCATGGCCAGGCTGTCACATCCTATCAAGGCGTGACACGCGTCCATTCAGGTAGAAAAGAATATTCTAGACAGTGACAACTCCACCAATCACCTTTCCTCATCTCCGGCTATAAATACCTTCATCACCATCACGAGGTAGGATTAACTCTTAACATATTACATCACATACTTTGTACTTTCTCTCCTTACAAAGAACAATACTTATTCTCACACCGGAGGGTGGTTATGGGAAGACCCCCCCCCCTCCTGTCCTTCTCGTGACAAGACTCACGGTGTCTGTTTTGTAGGAATTAGTTGAAGATCTGATTACATCTGACTTGTTGGTTCGTTAGTAGTCCGTACTTGGTGGAAACATAGATCTCATCGCCACTGGATTAGTGTAACATCTCGGATTTTTCAAACCCGTATTCATTTACGTTTAACCTGACCCGGGAACATTTTTAGATCTTTATTATTAATTAAATCAAATATTTATAAGTATTAAAGTTTTAGATTTTCATTTTATACCCTTTACACTTTCCATGATGTTCATTTTTTGTTTTAATCATAAAATATTCAAAAAATAACCTTTTTAAGAAGTTCAAGGACCATTATTGCCAAAATGCAAAACACTTCCCTCTTGATCCTGGGGCGCCGCGCGCCCATGGTGGTGGGTGGTGGTGGAGGACGGTGGGTGGTGGTGATGGATGGTGGTGGCGGACGATGGTGGTGGGTGGCGATCGATGGTAGTGACGGACGGTGGGTGGTGGTGGTGGTGGTGGATGGTGGCAGTAGAAGGCGAACGGTGGGTGGTGGTGGTGGTAGAATCTCGTCTCTCAAGAAAAGATTTGAAAATCTCTTTTTCCTTGAATTTGAAAATATGGACGGAAAAGGAAGGAAACATAAAAAAACTTTCTTGGGAGACTGTTTTTTGAGAAAAAAAGTTTAGGAAAAATTAGGAGTTTTGCTCCAACATTTCAAAATTATTTGGACTTTACCTTCATTATTTTCCCAAATCTGGTCTCTTCCCTAACTTTCTTTAAAGATTTGGTGTCACACCCCAACCTAAGGCGCAAATGTTGAGGCGTGATCCGATTGCTCACAGCTCGAAGATACTATCATACATAAAAGGTGACAATATCTAATTAATTATTTTATTGAAAGAATACACACAATATCCAAATATAACAAACAATTTCAATGCATGAATGTAAGCTCAAATAATGATTATCTTGTTTATATCCTAAGGTCTTGTCTAAGTGTCCAACTTCAATTTTCAATACAAAGCATCATGGATGTGCGTATAAAATAAAAGAGTTTGTCAACAACACATGTTGAGTGAGATGATCACCAGATTTTGCCAACATAAAGTTAAGTGAGAATATCACCAGTTTTGCATGTCAATATAAATAAGCATAACGTAGTAAATGTGGTAAATGAATCAAACCATGAGCAAATAAGTTGTCAATTAAACCATTGCCAAGCAAATCGAGCGTCGGTAAATCAACCATGAGCAAATAATAATAAGACCGTTTCCAAGAGAATCGAACGTTGGTCAATAGCATGAGGACCCAATACATGGGAATATGTTGGACTCCTCCGAATATGCGAATGAATGAATACTTAATACAAGTAAGCATGCAACACGTATATTTGATTAAGTCACTCACAATTACACGTATGCTATTGTTTGATATATATATAGTATGAAATACGAATATGTACGCATATTTCCCCAAAACATTTAGAAAATTTGGTAAAATAGAGGAATGATAAACTCACCTTAGATTAACGACAAACGAATATAAATACGAATAAGCGAGCTAACGAATAAGCGAGTCGTCCACTACACGACTACACGTCAAACGATATAAGAAATTCAGAATCTGAGACTTTAAGATATGATAATACAAATAAAAATGAACTCATTGTCACTAGAATCAATCCAAACGGACGTTTAGAATTCAAGTTATGTTTGTTTTAAGATTTAAGGGAGCTGGTACTGACCAGAATCTGAACAGCGAGTCGGAAGTTAGGTTTTGGTCAGTAGCCTTAAAATTTCGTTACGAGAATAAAAGTCTTCTGGACTGAACATTGAATCCGACCAGAAGTATTAGAAAACGGATAGTCAAACTTGTTGACTGATTTGCCCTTTAACGAGTTTTAAACGGTTTGACCAGTCAACACAATTCGACCATCGAAACTGATTGAAGGTAATTGACTAGGGAATGTATATGAATGATTTCTTATTACAACTTACCCGAAAAGTGAAAGAATCTGGAGGTATGATGAGTCAACGGTCCACACGCATGCAAAGTCAAACGTCTAAGAGTATGTCTTCACCCAAATAAGCAAAACCGAGAAGAATGATGATGAACAGAGGTAGGACGGCTGGAGGATGTCTCTAGGGTTTGGTGTAAAGGTTTGTGGTAGAGATTATGAGTTGTTTATATAGGAATAACAAAAACGAACTATATTTGGAAGATTTACTCGTTTAGTAAACCGAATATGTATTTAATGATTAAATCAATGAAATAAGTTGTAGATTTTGTGCATGATCAGTAATCTAGGGTACGGACTTGTATATTTAGTTAATATCCTTTTCTTGGACCTTAATTCTCTCGATTTATGCCTAAAATAAGCGATTCAGATGTTAAAAACGAACTAGGAAAGAAAATAAGTTAAACGATCTGTGCAGACACCCCAAGGCGCCGTGCGGTGGGGGAAGGCTACCCCATCACGTTGTGCTCCGGCCAAAATAAGAGAAATTTTATTTTTGACGCTTTTAGTCCTTTTAGTTTGAGAATTGGATAAATAATGAATCTTTTATGCATAAATTAAGAATTGAACATCATTTAAAGTATGAAGGGCCTAGAGTGAATATTAGGAACTTAAAGTCTTATCAATATTTGATTTTTAATTTATAATAAAGATCCCAAAATATTCTGGGTTGGGTTAAACACAAACGAATACGAGTTTAGAAAATCCGAAATGTTACATTTGTTCTGCTCCCTCTATATTATTATCTTTTTCCAATGCGTCTGGAAAGTCCAAATTCTAAAAAATTCTGAGAAAAAAAGAGTTATTTTGAACTTTCTCTCTCTAGAAAAAGCTAGTTTGGGAATTTTTCCTAATACAAAACATTCACTAATTTTACAGTTTATACTCATATACACTTTAATTGTGCAAAACATTCACGTTACCGTGTTACATAATAGAAATTGTATATTTAACTTTTCTAACTTAACAATTAACCGTCATCCCGCTTTTCGGCTAAAGCGTCAATGCACGTACACTCGTGAATTGCGGTTGGGACGACAATCGTAATATAATGTTTATAATAATGTCACAATATTAACGAGAGCCGAAAATTATCTCACCTACAATTAGAATTGGTAGTAAAAAAAGAAGTTACCGTTTGTATTTATCCTTTCCCTGTTTCATCATTCTTTCTTAATATATTTTTTTTAAATTACCCCGTCTTTTTTTCCTTCTGTTTTTTTAATATTATAATTAATTGAAATGGTGTATAATTAATTGAAACTGTATATCCATCTCTTAAACTGCCACAACTTCTTTTCTTTTTTTTCTTTTTTCTTTTGTTTACAAATATTATTTTAAATATGTAAGTCAATCGATGAATATTGCAAATTTGCAATTACAAGGCACCATTAATCATTTTAAACGATTTGGTTAACCGTCGTGTCTTTTCTCTGATAACCACTTTATAACCGTAATAACCAGGAATCATCAACATCCTAAAACCTATAAATACATCTTCATGTCCATCATTTCTACTCACACCAACTTCCGATGGTATAATTGTTATAGCGATGACACTCTACACAACAAGAATAATGATCGGGACATAGAATAGTCAGAGCGCCGACGAAAATCGTATCAGTTGACGACCATGGTGCCGAACGTTACAACGTTCTAACAATAGAATTAGAAAACGTTACAAAGCCCGACCCAACAGTACAGTTACAAGCCATTATTATTATTATTATTATTATTATTATTATTATTATTATTATTATTATTATTATTATTATTATTATTATTGTTTTCTAATTGTATTGTTAGAATTGGGTTAACCGTAGCATTCTTCGCGCATCCTTTGGGAATAATATGATAGATGTTTGTTAGTGAATATGAATGTCTTAGCGTTGCATCGTAACTTTTATCAACGCCTCCTCTAACAATTGAATCATTCCATCGCTTGACCGGAATTTGGCATGAGCAACGGCAACGGAGTGGTTCTAACGATTCCGGTAGCCAGCGGCGGTCCTTCTAACAAACAACGGCGTGTGGTGGTTCTCACACAATTCCAGGAGGTGGAAAATTGGCCGTATAGTACCGGCAATGATAGGTTTTCAGTCCATGGAAGAAATTAAAGAATGGATCTTTATTGATATTATTTTAAATATTTTAGCATGTTAATTTACATATATAAATATATTAATTTGTACTTTAATAAATGATCTACCAAATAAAGTTTATTAAATTTTCTGTCATTAATATTATTTTACACATGTAGAATTTACACTTCCGAAAACTTAATTAGGAAGATAGTCATATCACATATAATGTTATCAACTAATTAATTTTGAATGTGGATTATTTTCTTTAACGCTTTGATGTGAATTTTCCCTTGAGATCTTAACTTAATGTTATTGTAATTGTTGCCAAAACGATCAGACATATGATATATCGATTTTTTGATAATGTTAACTGATATATTCTTTTATTTTAACTTTCTTCATCACATATGTTCAATTTTATGTTGATCATTCTCAAAAATCTATCATATTACTATCAAATGATGCTACGTTTATGCTAAATTAGATGTAAACCTAAGTAGCACAAAATAAAAATGAAACTTGTAACCAAACAATAATAGTACCGCTGCAACGCATGGATAACAATGCTAGTATATAACAAGTAAAATTAAAAATTATGGATTTCATTTTCATATGTTTTTTCGTAGTAATATTCCACAAGACAACTGTTTTCATAACCCAAAGTTATGTATGGCATAAAACGTCACGTTATTTTCAAATTTAAGGTGTTTCGGAAATATTAGTTAATGTGGAGAGTACACGTACGATGTTTGACTTCCATAACAATGAAAGTATGGAACCACATAAGTGATCTTTGATTCTTTGGTACAAAATTAAATTTTCTTCCAAACTTCCCATTTAATTTTTTTTAACTATATATGTACAACCACAAATCTTTTTGGATGTGGTGTGCGATCACTGGATTAACGGCAGCTAGAGTTTACAAGCATTTTAAGTTTTTCAAATTTATTTCTGGCTCGGCGTTAACATTTTCAGGTGATTTGTTTTTAGTAAAGCGTATCCTCAAGATTCATAGTTTTTGCTAGATTATTAAAACTCATGAGTTTGTTGGCAGTGGCGGACCTAGCTAATGAGGAGGGGTACTACCACTCAACGTTTTGCCGGTAGTGCAAAAAAAAATTTTTTTGTCAGTTTTCTTGTTTCGTTACCCCTGAAAAAAAAGATAGCGTTACCCCTATGTATTTTAAACCCAACCAATTTAATACTTAACTCCAACAAAAGTCCACTTAAATTATAAAGCCCAAACCAAAAAACCCAATAACCCAAATATTCCTTTTAAGTTTAACAATAAAAAAAAAAGACCGGATATTATGAACATAGACACACAGCCGTCGACAGCTCTCTGTCTCTCTAGACTCTGCTCACCACAAACCACCAGCTCACCACGGCTGCCGCCACCTTCCGCCACCTCCACCTCCACCTCCATCCGCCACCAGCCACCTCCTGACCACACTCGACCACTCCACCTCCGACCTCTCCTTTCCGGTAAGATTTCTTGTATCTAGGGATTTAGGGTTATGTTTAAATTAGAGTTAATTTTGGGATTTAAGGTTTATGTTTAAATTGGAATAGATTAAGTATTTAGGGTTATATTTAAATTGGAATTAATTGGGGATTTAGCTTTTAGTTTTATCTGTAAATTGGAATTGATATTAGGTTTTTGGTTCAAACTTTGTTTAGGGAACTTTGAAGATGAGTAAACAACCTCTTATTAGCAACTTTTTTAAACGTCAAAGAAAAGAAAACGATGACATCGGTTTATCACCAAGTTTAAATATTCCAACTCTAAGTTCAAACATGTGCGACTTTGTTATTTTCTTAGTTAATTAAATATTGTGTTTATCAATATTTTTGTTGAGTAAACTTTAAAACACGATTAGTAAGTTAATAAGTTTGAATAATTTTCAATATCATTAAGCAAACACGTTTAGGTTAATTTGATGCTCCCATTATAAACCAACTTGTTTTGATCTGCCATTGCAAATGGGTTAACCGGGCGCCGGTACATTTGTAACACGAAGCCGAGCCCGGGACACGCCAAACGCGTAACCAGACACCAGAACGAACAAAACGCGTTGCTGGGCTCCGCTACGCGCGAAAGGTAGTCAGGCCCATTAAACGCGAAACCAGTAAAAAAATTTTCTTAATGTACGTTTAAAGAAAAAAATTGTGCTACCCTTAAAATTAGTTTCTAGATCCTACGTTGGAAATTTGAAAGGTGGTAATAGGATTAGCATAGGGTGTGGTGATCATAGTCATCTTTGTTCATTATATCAGACCGGAAGCCAAGAGGTTGACTCATATATACTCACCTTTTATCTTCTTTTGTCACCAAATAATAACAAATATATGTTAAATATATGTTAGCTAGCAAATTATTTCTCAAGGTACACTATTTGAAATTCAGGGGAGGGTAGGATGGGATAAGCCTTTTTGTATTTTGGTATACAGAGAGGCTGCTTCGCTGAGACTCTCAACAAAAGAATCTTTGATGACATGTTGCATATAACATCCAATAATCATTAAGTGAGTCAAGGAAGCCACATCAATAACAACAAAACAATGAGTACTAAAAATACTACTATAAGATAAAAACGTGAGAAAATATATTTTGTAACGTGTTTAAAGGAAAAAAAAACCATACCAAAGATATACAAATGAGGTGACGCAAGCCAACTGAAAGTACCTATACGTCAAGATCGCACTATGGTAAAACTGGCTAAGGCAACCAAAAGTGTTGGAAAAACCAAGCCAGGCAATAAAAACTAACCCAAATTTATATTTAAATTTCATCTCTATTAGGCATTTCATGGTGGATAAATGAATGTTCCATTGAGTTTGACTCATATGTCATCACCATTACAGACTTACATCACTATTTGTAATTAGCATTAGGGTTGGTCGTTGTATCAGCATACATATAATCATGTGCATTGACTGTTTGATACGCACAAACATGCATGTAATAACAGCTCTAGTTTATAGTGAATAGAGCACCAAAATTTAACAATTTGTATGATGAATAGGTCCTGAGTCTCAAGTGGGATTTAGCGACCAAGTTTATAGGCCTAAAACTGAGCCTCAAGTGGGGTTTAGCGATAAGGTTCTTAGGCCTGAAACTGAGTCTCAAGTGGGGTTAAGCGACGAACAACGCAGTCGGCCTGAAATGCTAGTTGGCACACCGACACAAGAGATAATAATTCTTTCAATCTAAGTGCCATACTAGTCGCTACAAAGAGTTTTTCTTTGGAAAATAAGGCAAGAGAATGTGGGCTTGGTCTCGTTTACAAGTTAACATACAATTTTCATGATCCTTGAATGTCTATTTATTTTATATATGTCAAAAAAAGGAAAAAAAATTAACTCCTTTTGCACAGGGAATTCTAGAAGATGGAACAGAAATAGCAATGCAACAATTATCAAAGAACTCCAAACAAGGCTCTGAAGAGTTTAAGGCCCAAGTACAACTAGTTATAAATCTTCGATACAAGAATTTAGTTTGGTTTTTGGGTTACTCTGCAATAGGCCCCGAACAATACTCTATTGGACAATAATATGAACACTGGAATTTCAGACTTTGGCACTGGTAGAGTTTTTGGAGTCAGTCATTGCATGGTCCAAAATTATCTGATTGGCAAAGTTCTTAGATGGATCAATACCGTGTTACTGCATGCCCAAGAAAAACCTCAGCTGCAACCAACGATGTCGGGTGTTGGATCATGCTCGAAGGTTAATGGGCCTCGAGTCTTCCTACACCGTCAGGACCAAAATTTTCAAATAGTGATGTCGGTGTACATCCTCCAATGATTGGTCCACAACGCTTTCTTTACCAAGAAAACTGTCGTTGTCCATTAGTATTTTTGCATTCTCTTCTTAACCGGCTATGAACAGTGGTGATGCATTCTCTTCTGAACCAACTATGAAAAGTGGTGATGTGGGTGCACATCCATCAGTTGATCCAAGAAAATCAACAATTTAAACTAAGGAGATCCTAGGAAGAAAATCATGATTTTAATGAAACCTAAGAAAACAATCACATCTAACGTTCACAACGGTTGACATCCATCAGTGGCAATAATGTAAATATGTAGAAGTTAATGGTCTATGGGTATAATCGGAAGATTGCATTTTTTGTTTAGAAATTGTTAAGCTACTTAACCGAGTTTAACGGGTCATGTATGGTAATTTTATGACGTCAAGATCTATCAATATAGTTTTTAAAAGACGTGGTTTTGCAATTCAAAACAGGGTAGCGGCGTAGCTTGTTGTCTGTTTATCTTTTGTTTCGATGTAAACACTAATTTTTCATCATTATAATAAAATATGATGTTTATTGTTTTAAAAAATTTAGAAGACCGTAGTCACCATTAACAAAAATTCTTAAAAAGCTTGACTATTTCTCCTATTATTAAACTTTAATCATAAAGATTTAGGATAAGTTGTTTTACATGCATCTCTCTTTAAAAGATCATCGCGACCTTTATTTTATTCAGTACACATTTTCTCTTAGCACTCCTATTTGGCTATTTCTCACTTTTTTGTATAGAAATGCCAATACGTAGTTTGACTGCGCATTTGACCTTCCACTGTCAAAGTCAAACTACACTAATGATGCAAGAAAAAACTATAAAGGGACTCTATAAGTTGGATCCACCATTCTTAATATGAACAAATTTCCTTCATTGCCTCTTGATATCCTGCAAACATACGATCGGATCAACTAATCAAAGTCAAAGTATAGTAAACGAGCGTAGTGTTGTTGTGTACCTTAACTCTTCATCCAAGTATGTTATTTCTAGTTGACCACGACCACTTCCACGAGCTCTTATAGGTATCTGCAAATCAACACATATGTTGTTTATTTATACAAATGTTGTGAAACCTTAACACAAAGTATAGTGTTTGTTTTTCTTTTTTCTTTCTTTTTTTTTAATATCAAGCTAACAAGATACACAGTTGTACCATTATTTCTTATACTAGTAACAAAGGTGGTTCGCCTACCAGACCGAATACTTTAAACGCATCAAACTTGACAGCCACCCGCTTTGCATTAAGGGGAACTAGATTAGCAGTCGCCTGCAAAAAAGGGAATAACTTAAGTATCTCAATATAACTAAAAATTTGACATGTTATATATTGCAATATAACAAACGATGTTAGAGTAAGCATTGGAAACTTTTTGAGGAAAATAAGGACAAGTACCTGGTTAAAGAATGGCCAAGTTTCCATATTTTGAGCTCTGAGAGTGTCCACATTAATTGCCTGGTAAATCTTTCCGTTTGCTCGTAAAATTTTAGGCCTCTACAAAAAACAAGCAAGATAAATTAACTGATAGTGGTTTAGTAATATTTTTTTTTAAAAACAATAATTGCCGTATTAATTGTTTATTGGATTACATCGAAACAAAAGGCAAGCGGGCAACAAGCTGCGCCGCTACCCCTTTTTGAATCGCAAAACCCAATCTTTTAAAAACTATATTTGCTGATCTTGGAGTAATATTTTCAAATGTTAAAAGATGGATGGAAAAGTGTCACCTTCGTCTGTAGGATTGATTGAGATGTCGTGTACAATAGCTCCCATTTTCCATTGAGCAAGTTGGATTTAAGCGGCTCTTTTATCTTATTAACAGCTTCAAGTTTACGTGCGATCTGTACATCAACCATCATCAAGGAGTTTAAAACAATTTCCCCATGCCTTTCTCATCTTCATCTTCTGAGTCCCATCTCGTAACGAGATAGGACTAAAACATCATAATTTAAAATGTAAATATTTGAAGTTATTATCAGTTTTGCAAGGTTTCTTTACTAGTAAAGATTCAATCCCATGATTACCTCTTTGCACTATAATTGATATCATTGTCCCCATGATTTCTTTATTACACAGGAGGAGCTTGTTGACAGTTGAATAATAATTACACACCACTAATGAATCAAAGTTTGGTATTTTTTAACTGATACAACCTGGTACCGGCGCTCAAGAGTCCAAGCTTGACAACCCGCGAACCGAACCCGGGTCCCTATCATCAACCATGTCAGATTAGCGGGTTGACAGGTTACTGGCTAGCAGGTTGGATTATTCAACCCGAACATGACCCATAATTTAATTTGTGTCAAAAACATCAACCCTAGCCAACCTACACTTAAAAAAATCGTATTAATCTAAATATTTTAAACGGTGGGCGGGTAATAATCAAGTTGTAAACATGTTAATCAGACAAGTTTGTGGGTTGTAAAAAAGAAAAGGGTTAAACAGGTCATAATAGGGTAAGTGGATAGCAGGTTGGCAGGTACTGGTTAAACAAGCCAAACTGAAAACGACCCATAGACCGAATATATATATATATATATATATATATATATATATATATATATTGTGGCAGCAAAGGGGCTTTAAACCATAGCGTTATGGAGAAGGGCTTCGTTCCTACGTGACGATGAGGTGAAGGGGCTTTAGGGGTTGTTTGGGATTCCTTATTTTATCTCCAAATAACTTTTTGTGAGAACTGAGTGATTATCTGATTTATCAAACACAAGTTGTTATTATTAACTTTTGTGAAGAATCAATAATAAGTTAAAAAGGAGCTTAAATAAGCAAAATCCCAATAGAATTGAAGGTCATTATTATTATTATTATTATTTTTGGCAGTGTGTGATTAAACAAAGTAGTATCTGGTCCTCCCTCTTAAATTAAATAAAAGTGAAACCTGATCAAGTTGGTCCTGTTGGTCTCCAGTAGCTCCTGCTTAAGGCTCTCACAGTCAAAAACACTCGTAGCCGGAAAGAAAGTCATAACCTTGTTCCGTAACTCCTCGATGTGTATGTGATGTGAATTGAAGGAGAAGCATGTTGAACAAGGGTGACGTGTGACAATGAGGGAATGAAAGACCCATCTGTGGTACTTCAACTCGCTACGCTTCTCTTTATTTTCTTTAGCAGCAATTTTCTACAGTTTTGGGATATTTGTGACCAAGTACAAACAAAATAAAATGTTTTAGGTCATGAGGTTTCACCAAATTACCGATTGTAATTCAAATTAATTTTAATTTTTAGCTGTTTTAGTCCAGCCGATTAATTCTTTGGGCAATTTTTTTTATTTATATGATGTACAAGTATTACTCTAAAACATACAAGTATAATTTCAAAATGTACCAAGTATTAAATAAATACTAGTGGGAAGGACAACAGAAAGGGAATAATCATACTTGTAGAACAAATATCACATACTACAGAGAAAAAAACATTATGTTGCAGCAAACAATAGACAAAAGGTGTACTGCATTCTACCAAAACATATTTGCAGTTCCTTATGGTATTTTTACAATTCACAAAACACCATTGCTTCCTAGTGTTGGCTGTTGCGGTTGGGGCGGCTTACACCATGACCAAAACCTAAGACCTGTTGCTTGTAGAATAGTGTTGAGCTTATTTGCATATGTCAAGGATTGTTTAGTATAATAAAACAATAACCGAGTTGAAAAGTGTAATTCCAAAATAAGTACATATACAAATAAGAACCGCAATGAATAATAGCATATATACTGCAATTTATTATTATCAGTTTAAAGCACTATAATTAAAGTCATTTTACGTAAAGTTATGCAAGCACTATCTGTTTTGGTTAAAAATCGGTCTAAGGATCAAGTAACCAAATTAGTTTGTGAGGAATGGTGCTAATATGAATAATATGAACCAAAATGACAATTCTAGAAAATGAACACGAAGATTTATACGAGGAAAAGCCCTTGGTAACTACTATCCCGCCGGCATAAAAACCTCGGGTAGTGAAAACTATCACTACCGATTATATTGAACTTGAAAAGATTACAAATTGTGGAATTATAGCCAATCGTGAGTACAAAGTGTTTGCAAATTCTTAGTGCTAAAGTGTTGTGTGTTGTGTTCAGCTACAACTCAATATATATATAAATAAAATTACAACGGCTACTAACTACTTATGCTACAATCTCGGTCACGTTTGATTTACTCTTTCAACTCGACCGTTTAGGAGCGTGGACGAGAAGGGAAGACCAGGTAAAATTCTTCGTCCGTAATAATAGGAATTCCAGTAAGCACGTGTTATACATGCAAAAATAGATTGTAATATAATTGAAATCAATTGTTAAGGATCCTTAAACCACTAAGGATCCTCAGTCCTAGAAACAGCTACCACGGATAACTGATTTATGAGGATCAAGAATCCTGGTCCCAACTATTGCCCCCAAACATGACAGTTGTGAATGGATAACAGCTGTCATGTTTATCCCGATAAAGTTGTATCGCAACCGTCGATTCGAATCAGATGTGACCTTCGCCTGCCACCATATAATTAAGCCTACTTAATAGAGTTGAACCCTTATATCTCCCTCCTTCATCAGATTATAAGTTTATTTCCGGCATCATTATCAGGTATCCTTCTCTTTCCCTCTATTATCTTATTCCTCATCTTTCCATCACAATGCCTAAAAGAAACCAAAGTGTTACCTTCAGTTCCTGCCCGAGGGAGATTATCCCTGAACCTCAGAGTCAAAACCTTCTTAAGGACCCAGCCTCTGAGATTTGTAAATTTATCGACGAGGAAATCCGTAGCATTTCCGGCTGCTTTCCTGAGGGCACGGTGTTCAGACCTTACGACCCCCAAATAAAAAGTGACTATGTTTCATCAGATTGGGTTTGCTTTCCGGCTCTTCCATTTCTCTTAGGTTTTTCATATCCGTTTCCCGATCTTATAAATACTTTCTTTTCTTTTACCGGCATTAGCCATATCTAAGCTATGCCGATGATGTGGCGAAATCTTCATACTTTCGAAAGATTGATTGTGGAACAGAACCTCAATTTCAGCCTCTCAGCCCTTTCTTGCCTATATAGCCTCGTCACTAACGGTTCCAACAGATTCCTCTTCAAGTATGCATGCAGGTATTATCGATGATGTGGTAAGCTTGAGGCGCATACGAGGCTATCCATATTGAAGATCTAGTTGAAGTTAGAAGTATTTTATAAAAGTTTAAATTTCCGCTGCAAGTTGTTTAGGCTTCCGCTGTATCAAACTGAGTTTATGAGTAAATCCAACGCTAAACTAGGGCATCCGGGCTCGGGGCCTTACATGAGCAATTTGTGGTTCCGAACCGCGAGAACCGAGGAACCGGGACCGAACCGCTAGATCCGAATCGTATTATTGTATTTTGGGTCCGGTTCCGGTTCTTAAATTTGGATGAAAACGGTTCCCGGTTCGGTTCCAGTTATAGAACCGCTAGAATCGGGTTAGGTTTAAATTTGAAGATTACATTTAAAATCTTATTTATTTAGTTGGCTTTCATACTTCCATGTACGAGCAACCATCCACGTTCTCACTTTCCCGGTTACATTTAATCCCTTACAATATCATAAACGATAATCATCTTCTACGGCCCTAAATATGTTTTAAAAAGTAATTGTTTTCTGAAATATTTTGAGCTATTCTAATCTATTCTCAATCCCCTTCATTAAAATATAATATGTTGATATGATAATGCTTTATTTTATGGGATGCCAGTTGTTTCTTTCACCTTCTAATATTTCATATTTAGAATTTTAATTGAAAATTGGTTCTGGCAAGAACCGTTCAACGCGGTTCCGAACCGATCCAGAACCGTTAAAATACGGTTCGATTCCGATTCTTATATTTAGCATTTAACGGTTTCGATTCGGTTCTCACGGTTCTGAATCGTTGCACGGCCCTAATTACGCGTGTGAAATCATTTTATCAACAAATCTTAAAATTTTAACCGAATAAAATTAAAATCCAAGAACTAATAATGTAAAATAGTCTCAACCCTTTCTTTGATCCAAACCCATCAGCACCTGCCACCATCCTCCCTCCGGAAATCACTCCAGGGGCGGATCTACGCTTATCGTTGTGGGTTCACGAGAACCCACTGAGTTTTGAATTTTTAATAGAATGCCTATATAAAACATGAGAGTGAACCCATATAAAAATTGATTAGTGAACCCATACTCAGAGTTAAACTATGGTGAAGTGGTAAATACTTTGCTTTGTAACCTAGAGGTCTCTAGGTCAATTCCCATTTGCAACAACTATTTTATTTTGTTATTAATAAATGCTAAAAATTATTTAGGTTTTAACTTTTTACCACCAGCCGCTTAGAATCATAATTCACAACACAACAACCACGTCAATTCTATTTTGACCTTGGTTGAACCTTATTTTGCCAATTGCTTCCCACGCTTTCCTATGTTATGGTAATTGTTTCCTTATTCATGTTTTGTTGTCATCTATGTTCAAATGTTTTAACTTTGACTTCAACTATAAGAGCATTGACTACTCATATCTAGTAAATTATTTGAATTTGCAGTTTATTTATGATGCTAACTCCCCATAACCACAATACCTTAAAGAAAATACTTACAAGGAAAGAGCTAAGAGAACTTATTGGTTTTGCTGTTTCGAGCATATATATTTTACGGGGAAAGTGAATACGGTGCTGTTAGACGTCCAAGCTTACACATGAAACCCATCAAAACTACGTAGTTTTGATTAAAGGTTTCCTAAAATTCCTCATTTAACTAATGTAGTTATCCCTTTAGTTCTTTCCCTTCAACTCTTACTCCATTAGGGGCTTTGGAAATGGGCTTGGACCCGAGTATCAATTCATGATGGTGAATCCGCCACCACTTTGGTGGTACTCCTAGCAGTTCTTCACAAAGGATTTTGAGATGAAATCAAGATGATATGGAAATCTTAAATACATTATTTAGCTATCCAAGGGTAGGTGTAATGTGAGTTAGTTAACAAATAATTCACACGGAACTGTTAGATCCATAGCGTTAGTTCATCATTATCCGTCTCCTTTTTTTACATGTACATGGGTTTTTCTTTTCTCAAGTAATTAATGGGTTTTTCTTTTCTCAAGTAATTAATGGGTTAATCTTTAAAATCTTGTATTATTATATGAGATTTTAGTTAAATGAGGAATTTTAGGAAACCTTTGATCAAAACTACGTAGTTTTGATGGGTTTTACGTTTAAGCTTGGACGTCTAACAGCACCGTATTCACTTTCCTCATATTTGATTGTGTAATTATTAGTTGTTGCAACGAGTGCTGAAAGATATTTTTCTTCAATGAAGCATGTGAAGAAGAAATTGCGTACAGGAGGGTGATGGATATATGAAAGATTCTTGCATTTGTTATATTAAAAGGGAGTCCCTTCAACAAGTTCCGGTCAAAGATGTAATGCACATTTTCAAAAGATAGAAACTCGTACAGAACAACTATAGATATAGGTAGCTTTTTTTTTCTTTTCTAAATTTGAAAAGATTATCATATTTATATTATTTGTTTTTAATTTCTAGTGACTATGTTTGTTTTTTGTTATATATATTAATTATGTGATCACCTTACTCGACCTGAACCATTGTCCTGAAAATTTGTAGGTTCAGTCGAATGAAAATCACTCTGCCTATCACCACCACCACAACCATCACGTAGATACAGATCTGGTCCATCAACTCTTTTATCAGACCTTGTGGTGGCAACCATAGACGAGGTTTTTGAGTAATGAAAGCGAGGGCGGAAGCGAATTGAAACAACGTTTCTGATTGAGATTCCAGTTGGATTGACTTCTTCACCCACTCCGGTCTTCAGTAAGTTGTTTTCTATTCCATTTACAAATTGCATTCACATATACATATATGTCCCAACCCTAGTAGTAAATTTCTTTCATCCCCTGCTAATTTATGTTACACTCTGTTGTACTTGTGTCGTTACTAATTAACTAATTATGTTTCAATTCTTTAAGACTTCAACTACAACACTGAACAATGTTTCATATTGCTATTACTAGTTTAGTTTATCCCCCAATTTTTTTATTTCTATTTTATGTATTGTTTCGTTGCAGATAGATTTGAGCAATGGGAGTTTTGAATTTTCGGTCCCTTTTCATTTTCTCTGCTGTTCTACGTGTCTTATTAATTGTGTACGGAGAATGGCAAGATACTCATATGGAGGTTAGGTATACCGACGTTGATTATCTTGTTTTCTCCGATGCTGCTGCACTAGTCGTTTCTGGAAAATCCCCTTACAAAAGATCCACATACCGTTACTCTCCGTTGATTGCATTTATTCTCGCACCAAATTCATTTATTCATCCATCATGGGGCAAATTTCTCTTCTCTGCTTCCGGTAAACATTTGGCCCATTAATGCACATTTTACTATTTGAGTTGATACAGGTGTAATGTAACGTTACATTTAAAAATGCAGATTTACTTGTGGGATATTTTATCCGCGTAATTCTGAAGTTTCGTGGAGTGCCTGAAAATCTAAGCATGTCTGTAATTGTATGGCTCTTTAATCCCTTTACTTTCACTATTGGAACAGGAGGCAACTGCGAGCCTCTTATTTGTGCCATCATTTTGTGGATTATTATTTGTCTACTGCGAGGTACAATTTTACTATAATAAGATAGCTTTTGCCCTTTGATTAAATAGTTTAGAAATAAGTTCACCTCATGCATGTTTATAGCTAGTTTTTTAAAGAAAGATGATAAGTAGTCGGTTAGAAGGGTTAGAGGGGGCAATTTCAACTCGTTATGTGGAAATGGGTCTGTTTAAGCTTGTAAATGAACTGACCAAACACAAACATGCTATGTTCGTGCTTGTTCATTTAACTTTAACTGAACAAACGATCGAACACAGACTATAAAAAACAGGGTGTTCTTGCCGTGTTCGTTCGTTAAGAAAATGAACATGTTTGTGTTTGTTTATGTTCATTCTTTAACAATATACAAACATTTTACGAAAGTAAAAGAGCATAACTGAAAATAGATGAACGAGTATAACATAGCTAAAACTAGTTAAAAGTAGCGTACTAGGCCTAAAGAGTTATAAAACTAGACTAAGGTGGAATGGGCCATATATCTTTAGTGAAGATGTTAATGAACTTCAACAAACGAACATAAATCATGAATGTGCGTAAGCAAACAAACATAAATGAATGAACGTTCACGAACATAAATGAACAAACGAGACATGCGTTCATGTTCGTTTGTTTAACTAAATGAACAAATCTTTTGTTTATGCTTTCGAACTTCCTGCCAAACGGTTCACGTACTCTTCACTGAATGGTCGGTGCGTTTACAGGCATATTTGTTTGTGCTATATATTTTATTTCTAATGGGTTTTGCTGGGAACTTTACAAAATAATTAAAAACGAAATAGGTGATGGTTTAGAAGTTGCCTGTAGACAGCTGCAGTGTACCAGACCGCTTACAACCTTCTACTTAGTTTAATTAAAAAGATGGATTAATATTTAAGTACTAAACATCGTAACTGTATTTAATAATCATTTGTGTTATTGCAATTTGCAAGGAAGAACAAAAAAAGTGCTGGCGGGTCAACCAACCGCCCCAACCCATTCATGGACGTTTTAATTCTTAATTTGATTTTTGTAATAATATTCAACATTCAGTATGTTTTGTTTTGTAGGTAATCTTTTTCAAGGGGCTGTTTGGTACGGGCTTGTTGTTCATATGAGAATCTACCCCATAATATACGCCCTCCCTATTATCCTAACCCTTGATCCGAACCATTTCCAACCCGGTAAAAGCCCCTCCATCATAAATTGGAATTCAAAACAACCCAAATTAAACGAAACTTTGGGCCCCACCAATTTTTTAAATCTAAATCAAATCTTTACAAGATCAAGAATCTTGTTTGGATTAATATCAGCAACCATGTTTTTCTTTTTCACTGGAATATTCTTTTATCTATACAAATGGGAGTTCCTGCATGAGGCATTATTATACCATTTAACTCGCACGGATCCTAGACATAATTTTTCCATCTACTTTTATCACATCTATCTCAATTATGAACGGGAATTCGCAGTGTTGGAAAAACTTATCTCGTTTCTGCCTCAGTTAATGGTTCAGATTATTTTAGTTTTCCGGTTTGCACAAGATTTTCCTTTTTGTTTCTTTGTTCAGACTGTGGCGTTTGTTGCATTTAACAAGGTTAGTTGTACACTTGTACCATGTTTGTTTACTTGTTTATGCAATTATTATTTATATACTTAAGGGTGTATACAGAGGTTATTTATATCTAAATTTAGGGTAGTGACGATAGGAACCTATCAGAAATATGAAAAATGTTATATAACTACCTCGTGTCTCACTTACATGATGCGTGCGCCTTTGCTTGCCGCTAGGGGTGTAAACAAGGCAAGCCGAGCGTTTAACTTACCAGAGCTCGAGCATGGCCTCGGCTCGTTTCGAACTCTATTTTCAAAGCTTGAGCTTGGCTTGTGAGTTGCTTTTTCAGCTCAGGCTTAGCTCTATTATTATTTTTAGTTAATTTATTCACATTTATAATTATTTATGTATATTTATTTTTTTATTAAAATTTATATATATACAATGTATATATTTTTAGTTATTTTATTATAGTTTTATGCATAATAATAATTATTATATGAATATATATTATATATCAAATAAAGTTTATATAAATAATAGGCTCGTTTAGGTTCGCGAGCCAACTCGAGCTCGATGAGTGATCCTCGTGCTCGGGCTCGGTTATTAAGCATGCTTATTTTTAGGCTTGAGCTCGTTTAAGCTGGCTTGATTCGAGCTTTTAGCGAGCTTATTTTGAGTAGCTAACAATCGGCCTGGCTCGTTTACACCCTTGCTTGTTGCCTTGAGCTTTTTAAAACCAAGTTAAGGGGGTGTTTGGATTTTCTTCCCTAAATCCTGTAAATAGTTTAATGTGATGACATAAAAATATGCCCACATTTTTCAGGTGATAACAGCTCAGTACTTTGTGTGGTTTTTCTGTCTGTTGCCACTAATACTACCATGGACCAAAATGAAGCTATAATGGGAAGGTATTTCCTGCATATTATTATGGATTGGAGCTCAAACTCACTGGCTGTTTTGGGGTTATATGCTTGAATTTAAAGGCAAACAAGTCTTCTTACAACTTTGGGCTGCAAGTTTATTGTTCTTTGCTGCTAATATTTACGTCATGATCACCATCATTCTTAGACACACATATTCTCCCGTTTTTAAATGTCTTCTCACTTCACCCTCACAGAAAACCAACTGAGTAACTGGAGATGTTTATGCAATTTTGGCTCATTGACCGAGTTTTGACCATTTTTGGGTCAAATGTTTGTCGTACTACTAAGTGACTCAACATAAGCTGTGCTGACCAATTATTAACCTGAAGATGCTTTTTAGTATTGTGAATAGACTTGTGCAAATAAAACAAAGGTAATCTAAGATATTGTATTTTTCTTTTGTTAGTTTGAATGCTTCCATATGAGTAGATGAGATGATTGAGTACTCTCTTTTGTGACATGTTTTTTTAGTGTTTACGTCTCTTTTTGAAAATTTTTAAGAATTACAAGTTTGTTTTATGGAATAAACTGTTGATGATTACAAGTTGTACATCTGACCTAGAAATCTAGAACAGCCTTATGTTGTTTGTCTATTGTTTTCTCTCTTTTGAATATTAAGTTTTCTGATTTTAAAAGCTTGTTCTTAGTTGGATAGTCTTGAAAGACTTGATTACTTTTGAATTTCTTTTTTTAATGTTTTTAATTTATCTTGATGATTGTTGTAAATCTGAATGAGCTTTGATATGTATTTATCATTCTTTTTGTTGTGAATTTGAAGTCTCTGCTAATTTTTCATCTCGTTGTTCAAGTTTTCGCCTTTTGTTTATTTTCAGATCTATTTATCGAAATTAGATATTGATTTGTGACACGTTATCGTGTTTTACGACGACTGACCTTACAAACCTTGTTCATTGCGATTATCTAGGGATGAGCAAATGGTATTGGGTACCGGTATTGAAATGAGCATCTTGGTATCGGTACCAAGTTTTTGGGAAAATCGGGATTGGGATTTTCGGGATAGGTACCGGTCGGTACCGATACCGGTATTTACATAATTTTTGCTTAGGGTACCAATACCGTACTGGTATCAAACCGAACATATTCGACACGGATACTAAGTTTTTGGGAAAATTGGGATCGATACTGGCTGGTACCGAGCTCATTCCTCTCCTCACTTTCATTTTTCTTCCACATCAGCTTAAAATGAGTCTCCAACTTGTTAATAATGAATTATATACAAATATAATGTCACATATAAAGTACATATAGAGTATAGTTTAGTTTTATGTAGCAGTACACTACATCACGAGGATACACAACACTCGGGCGGATCTAGGTAAGTGGGTGCAGGTTTACGGGAACACATTGAGTTTTGGATTTTATATAAAACGTCTACATAAAATATGAGTGTGAACCCACATATAAATTGTGAGTGAATCCTTAAACAAAATTGAACCACGGTCTAATGGTAAACACCTTGCTTTGTCACTATGAGAACCCGGGTTTAGTTCACACTTATAGTAATTTCTTTTATTTTTTATAACTGGTTAATAATTGGTGTTTGTATTTTACTATCTTATACTTGGCCCAAGTTAAGATAAGAAAGAGAGATATGCTTGCATTTCTAAAAGAATGTTTTGATTATTATTTTAAGGAAACAAATATGATCTTTAATAAAATCTCAATCTTGGTACACTGAATCGACCCGATCGTCTAACTGACCCGAACCATCGAAGTGACCCGAACAGTCGAAACGACCCAAAGAGTATGAAGGTTAGCCACTTCAAGAAGCTTGGACTTGGCTTTGATATACTCTTTGAAGGATTGGACACATGCTAGTAAAATATAGTGTCATGTAAGAACATACGGATTTTGAACTTATGTGTATTTTACCTTCAAGTATTCAAATGAATAGCAAGGGTTCAATCCATAGAGACACCTCGATATTCGAATATTTTGATAGTGTAATTTACTAAGATGAAAATTCATTCCATAGGAAATTTTCATTTATGCATAAGTTTGGGTTTTTTTTTTTTGAGAATTAAGTTAAGTTAATCATAGATATCACTAAAATGGGGGAGGAATGTTGGTAATTTTAGTGTTATCGACATGATTAGTGATATTGGATTGACCTGTCGATAAGATTGGTCTTATTACTTATTAACTGAGTTAGGTGATGCAGGAGTGCGGGCTCGGTTGTTTCTAATAAGATATTCGTATATTGTCGGTTTGAGTAGTTATTAGTAGGATTGGCTTTGCTATTCAAAAGAGGGTTGCGGAGCCACTTGTTACCCGCTTGCGTGCCACTTTATTGTAATCGTTTTTGAGTTTAATGAAATTGATTTCGGATGAAAAAAAAAGTAGTTATTGTAACTAATATTATTGGTCTAGATTGGATTATTGTAATGAGTTATTAGTATGCATAATGGTAGGGATTGTAATGAGTTATTAGTATGCATAATGGTAGGGATGAGCGTTTTTGGTACGGGTATCGAATTCGGTACCGGTACCGGTACGGTATCGGTACCGAATTCGGTACCTATTTGGTACCGTCGGTACCGAATTGGTACCAAGTTTTGAGTTTTTGGTACCGGTACGGTACCGGTATTTCCCGAATTTTTCACGAAATACCGGTACCTACCGGTACCGAACCGAACATTTCGGTACCGGTACCAACTATTTCCGAATTTCGGGATCGGGATCGGGATTTTCGGGATCGGTACCGGTACCGGTACCGGTACCATTCCAATCTCATCCCTACATAATGGTCAGATACTAATATTGTTTTGTTGAGCCTAATATTAATATTATTGTATTAGGCTTTTTGTTGAATTAATTAGCCACGGCCAGGTGTGTCGTATCAATTTTAACCAGAGGCAAATAATTTGCAATTTTATTTGAATTTTAATATTCAATTAAAAATCAGTTTTGAGAGAGAACTGCTAACAACCGTTTCCGATTTTTGTGGAGATTATCTCTTAATCATTCGTTGATTATGAGAATATATATACGCACCAGAATCATTGAATTTTAGATACGGTACAAGAATTCTCTCATAAACAAAAATCCGATTCTTGAAAATACTAAGTTTTATCTGTTCAAAAGTTTGATCGTACCATCAAATAGTTTGTTTTGATAGTGTTTATACGACTCTTAGTATAATCCAAGCAACATTTCACATTTGATTCACTGTTCAATTTAAGATTTACAACAAAAATAACATGGAAACATATATCACAAACCACGAAGATGATTATGTGTACCCGGATGTGATGAACACGCGAATGAATTCTTCTAGAGAGCAACTCCGTGCTGATAACGTCTTAAATATGAGAGAAACACAGAGATTTTTGTAGAATATTATTGATGATTAAGAAAAACATTATCCATAAATGTTCGTGTATATATACATGTAAAACATAAAACTAGCTGTCAAATACAATTATATGTGGTATTGTATATCTGGTTTATAACAACATTTAAATTATGCAAGTTGTTAATGCAATTCATTTCATCATCGAGTTGACATGTGTGAATTTTAAGCACTTAATTAATTGCCGTCTCAAATATATATATATATATATATATATATATATATATATATACAGAAATATATAAAACTACATAAATTATTTATTTAAAAAGACTACTTTGTTATCATAATAATCTGATTTTTTAAAATTATAATTTAACTTTTTAACTATTCAAAATTTGTTTATAAAAGACGACAATACTTCTTAAAATAATTGGAAATGAAAATGAAACGAAGATAGGGTTTTGAGGTCTACATACAATTTACCAATTATCAAATTGTAAACATGACAAATATTTGGGAAAAAAACTGAAATTTGAACCATCATGTGTGGTTTGACAATAGAAAGTGGGAGACAAGAAAAAGGGCGTTTTACATAATTTCCTTTTTGCAGCTTGTCATGCACTAAGTAAGAACAACCACTAAAACATGAATTTTAGAATGGAAAGAAAATCGTACTCTTTGCTTTCATGTTTGCACTTTCGGATTTTGGACGACAAGCCAATAATTTTGATAGCATTCTTTTTTCAAACGATAACACGATAAGGTGATTTTGATTTTTTAATGTAGAATTTATTAGAATGCTACATGTCAATCGTACCAAGGATTGGGATGAAGACATGTAGAAAAGAAGATTTTTGGTGTTTAGTATGTTGATGGCAACAGTTATAAGTGTGACACTAGAAGCGTCGCCTATATTCACGGTGACACTTCCTAGTATTGCCTAAGTTTTTAACTTTTGGATGACTCGTCGTGACACTTAGGAGTGTCGGCCAGAGACTCACCTCGACACTCAAGTGTCGCCCAGTTGAAGACGACACTCTCCCGGCCTATATATAGTTTGAGGTTTTGTTTACTCAAGCTAGCTAGTGGTTGGAAATCAAATTGTGTTAGGGGTTGTTTTTGTTATTGATTCTCGTTGTAATAGAATAAGAGGGACTTATTGTTCGTATATTTGGCTTACATCAATTAATATCATGTTTATTAGTTGAATCAAGTTTGTTCTTACATGTTTTCATCTTTTATTCTCTATTTCGGATCTTAATTACCACATCTATTGGTAAAACAATGATCTGAATTGTTGTTTAATCAAGCATACATGAGATCTAGAGATAAATATACCTAAAATTTGGTATCAAAGAAACACTCGCACTACTGTATATTTTTCATTAGTAATGATACTTTATATTTTTGGAAGGATAACACGATAAAACCAAAATAGCAAAAAGTAAAGTGGTTTTGAAGTTGGTTTAAATTTTCAGTAACAATAATATTGCATATTTTCAATTGATAGCACACTAAAACCAATAGAATTATGAAATTTAAAGTGATTTTGAAGTTGTTTTAATATTTTCAGCAACAATGATAATCGATATTTTCGAATGATTAAACGGTAAAACCACAAGAATTAAAAGTGATTTTGAAGTTGTTTAAAGATTTTAATATGATTTGAATCGGAATATCGTTTTAGTTCATTTCAATGACCAGATACATCATAAAAAATTATCTTTAAGTTAATAGACAATGATGACACCATAAATATATATTTCTAAATGCATCAGTGTGAAATATATTTATTCATCTACGATTTTCAAACCAAAAGGATCAACAAACACCTGGTTTCCTCTAACCCCAACCAAGGGAAAGGGAAAGCAAAAACCGAAAACAAAATACATAGCCATTGTCTTATATAACAACGAAACCCCAAGTTGGTTTGTATAAGCGAAACTACAATTATTAAAATTTTGACAAAATGAATTGAAGTAGTAATTTGAGTTAGCTTATAATTACCTAGCATATCAACAACACGTTCATCATACACCACACAAAGATTTTCTTTTTAACCAATTCATCTATCTTTCACTCATCCTTACATTTTCTACATCATCACTAACCCTTGGTACATAGGACGGGCTAGGACCAAAAGGAGCTTAGTTCAAAGTAAATTGTATTTAGGAAAGGAAAATTGGTTTTTATTGGTCCTAACTATTTCATTTTCGTCAACGCTGGTCTCAACTTTTATTTTGACTGGCAACGGTCCCAACTTTAACATTCGTTTCTTCCACCAGTCCGCGACTGACGGAGTACTAACTCCGTTATGTTTTTGCTGATGTGTCCATCTGAGTTGTCAAAAAATGTTACGTGACAGCCACCGTGGATATGGATTTATACTTAACTTATTACATTCTTATATCATCCCTAATTCTTCAACGGCTCAACGAAATCAAAATCCCCAATTAATGTCCAGAACCTTTGTGAAAGTATTAAACTCGTCTTCGAGTCTGTTCTTCGACTCTTCGTTGTCGGTGTCAATGTCTGCAATTGATAAGTCAACGGAGCCCTAGTCAGCGCCGTAGAGGATGGAGGTGGGTCTGATGTGGATTAAGATGACGGAGTCGTCGGGACGGAGGTACTGGTTGACGACCCATTTGACGGCGAAGGCGGACTCGTAGGAGAGGTCGACGGCAATGCCGATGCAATGGTGGTGGGGGGTGGCGGGTGTGGTGGTGGGACGGTGGTGTGGGGAGGTGGGTTTGAGTTTGATGGCAGCAATGGGTCGGAGGTCGGAGTCCGGTAGGGGTTTCTGATTCTCCGGTTGCATGGTAGGGTTAGGGTTTTGACTGACGGTTGACTTAAGATTGAGAATAAATGATCGTTCAATTTCATATCCACGGTGGCTGCCACGTAACTTTTTTGACAACTAAGATGGAGACATCAGCAAAAAAATAACGGAGTTAGTACTCTGTCAGTCACGGACTGGTGGAAGAAACGAATGTTAAAGTTGGGACCATTGCCAGCCAAAATGAAAGTTGGGACCAGCGCCGACAAAAATGAAATAATTGGAATCAATAAAAACCAATTTTCCTTTAGGAAAAGATCAATATATTACATTAAGTTTAAAACGGATTTTGACCCAAATGAAGTTGGATTGAAATGATCCGTTTCAAAAAATAAAAGCTATAATAGTTTCACATAATAGAATCAAAATGAGTTTAGATCAAAGTAAGTTGTTTATAGAAAAAGATCAATATATTGCATTCAGGTTAAAACGAATTTTGACCCAAATGAAGTATTGATATGAGTTGTTTTGAAAAGTAGAATATGTGGCTAGTGGCGATGTTGATTGTGTCATCGATAGTGAAAGGGGAGACTATTAGGTGGTGTTTAGGCGACGACGATGGTAGGCGAGGATAGATGCGACAGTAGTGGTGGTGAGGCGGCAGTTTCAGTGGTGCGCAACAGTGACAATGTCAGATATGTTATTGGCAGAGCAGGCATGGTGGTGTCGGTGGGGGAATGATTGCGCGGAGGCGCGCACATTGATGAATGATGATAGTTGTGGAATGGTGGTGACGTTGTCGATCACAACGAGTCAGTGGTGGCGGCATTGGTCACGAGTAGTGCTTACCCATTTAGACCATTTTTAAGTTAACGAGCTAGTTTTCTATTACTTATCCGTTTTAACCCTCGACTAAATTGAGTAGACCGAATTGACCTTTAACTAATTTGATCTTCCCAAATAACCCATGTATGATTTATAAATGTCCAAATCTACTCGCTATTTAAAGATTGAGCACTAAATAATCATCACTTTTTACGTTTATTTTTCGCAACTAAACTATTTATCTTAGTAAACTATTATTTTTTCACATCATATAAATAAACATATACAATTTGTTAAATGAAGAAACATGAAATGAATCTGACCTGATCCAAGACGATGTTCCTCGGTCTTCGAGATGAACGAACCACGACTCGATCTTCTTCCCCGGTAGCTCGAGATCTGCAATGGTTTTTGGGGGTGTGGAGGTGACTGCTAAGAAATCTCGAGGATCTCTTGTTTTACAGACACAAAAATGGTTATGGTGGTGGCTCTTATTGAGGACCACAACAACCCTTAATAAGGAGGTAGAGACCTCCTTATATAGGGAGCCTCATGGCCACCATCATGGTACCATAATGGGCCTAGCCCAGTTAGGGTTACCTTCACAAAACCCCCTCAGCCCAATAATATTGTATTAGTCCATATAATAAAATAAGCCAGACATAATAAATTAAGGTCTAAGCCGGGTTTAGTACCATACCCCTACAAGCCCCCCAAGTCCAGTGTTGCTCCTAGGCGTGCAAGCGTTTAGGTGGAGCGCTGGACTTCATAAGGTGTGTTAGGATATGAGGCGGTTTTTTCCCCCTTTCTTCGGCCTTGTCTTTGTTGTCTTTGAGTTTTGAGAGGTTTTCTCCATGATGGTGACATGTTGTGATCCTTATGATAATAATGGTGCACTGGCATGCATCATAACAATAGTGGCGCGGGGCCTGATAAAAGATAGAGTGCGCATCTCGATAATAATGTAATGCAACTTGCGCGCGAGGCAGCTTACGAGCTATAAAAATAATGAAGCTTGCGCGCGAGGCGACTTACGAGCTATAAAATAATGAAGCTTGCGCGCGAGGCGACTTACGAGCTATAAAAATAATGAAGCTTGCGCGCGAGGCGACTTACGAGCTATAAAATAATGAAGCATGCGCGAGTTGCGGCTTATGAGCTATAATATAATGATAATGACTGGCCCACAAGGACCTCTTCTACACAGGATGACTATCCCAACTTGTTTTCAAAATAATAATGGAGGCACAAACGGCCAGATAATAATAATAATGTCATAGGTGCTTGTGCGACTCGTAGTCGAACCTGCAAAAACATAACTAAAAGTGGATGTATTACAAGGTTCCCATCCTCGGGCAAATTATGAGGTGTGCCTAACCTACGTTGGCGCGTGGCCGTTTGGGATATTATTAGGCTCCCGACCTTTATGTTTGGCGCGTGGCCGTTTGGGATATTATTAGGCTCCCGACCTTTATGTTTGGCGCGTGGCCGTTTGGGATATTATTAGGCTCCCGACCTTTATGTTTGGCGCGTGGCCGTTTGGGATATTATTAGGCTCCCGACCTTTATGTTTGGCGCGTGGCCATGTGGGATATTATTAGGCTCCCGACCTTTATGTTTGGCGCGTGGCCATGTGGGATATTATTAGGCTCCCGACCTTTATGTTTGGCGCGTGGCCATGTGGGATATTATTAGGCTCCCGACCTAAGATTCGGATGTCTTCCATCGCGATAATGTAGTGGTGGTATACCACGATAGTCCCCCAGTTCATTGCTGTTAAATAATGTTAGGAGCATTGAACTTGTAATAATAAACTTGTTAATAAAGTTTTAATCACATGGGCGGATGAGGGGCTGTTATGAAAAATTGGAAATAATTCATTCCTCTTTTAAAAAGTGTACCATCATTGCACACGACATGTGCTTTGCTTACGCATCTGCATATGTGTATGTATATATATATATATATCGAGAGATATAAAGAGTTAACTCATACATCAAGAAAACACCTTCATTCGTCATACGAAAGACATCCAGATCGCTTCTTCAGTCCCCGATGATGGTGGTAGTAAATTTCATCTATGCGGAAGCGTGACGAGCGTTACAGGTTGTTTACGGACGCGGAATGGCGAGAATCAACCCGCTATGGAACTCTCGTGATCTGCGGGAGCCAGAAATGACCCGCGATACATCCATGATGGCTGAATTTAACTTGTGGGAGTGCGCATGCGGCTCTTTATGGTTGCTAGTTGATCCTCGTGAGTGCCCAGATGACACGCCGTTAGTGTTTCATGGTGGCACTGTGTCGGGGCTGGAATATCTGAGCGCTTATGTCACCCGCGGGAGCGGCTGTCACGTCTTCCAGTCCGCGTATATGACCTGCCACGGACGGCTTTTAGCACGTCTACTCACATGTGACTGGTGGTGGAGTTGGTCTACTAGAGGGAGTATGGAGCACGCATAATGCATGCGGGAGTTGAGCGCGCATGCATGGCGGAGAGTTGAGCGCGCATGCATGGCGGGAAGTTGAGCGCGCATGCATGGCGGGGAGTTGAGCGCGCATGCATGACGGGAAGTTGAGCGCGCATGCATGGCGGGAGTTGAGCGCGCATGCATGGCGTTGGGTTGCGTGCGCATGCATGGCGTTGGAATCTTTCATAGGTGGAATGTTGATCCGCGGCTGCATGCATGCATGGCGGGGTAGTGCATTATCCGCGGCCCGCGCATGCATGATGGTGGAAAGCTCATCCGCGGGGACGCATGCATGCATCGTGGCGAAGTCTTCCACAGGCGGTGGAGTGTTGATCTGTGGCTGCACGCATCATGGCGGCGAAGTGTTGACGCGCGGCTGCGCGCATGATGTATGAAGGCGTAGTGCACTATCAACAGCGGCGCGCAAGCATGTCGGTGGAGTGCAACATGTGCATGGCGCGCATGCATGGCGGCAGATTGTTCATCTGCGGAAGCGCACGCATGGCGGCGTAGAGTTGATCAGCGGGACACGCATGCATGCACGGTGACGCGATGATCCTTAGCTCGCATGCATGGTGACGTATTGTTGAAACCCATCGGCGCACATTAACGGTGGTCGGGTGCTTACCTGCGGAGCTTGCAGGTGACCCGCCTTGGTCAGAGTTTGTTATGTCGGAGCACGGCGCCCATGAATGGTATCGTCTTCCAAGCTCATATTGTACTATTTTTGACCCGCATGGGGTCGTCTTCCAACCCGCATGGGGTTTTGATCCGCGGTGCGCATGCATGGCGGCGGAGCGGTTACTCGCGGGTGCGCATGCATTGAGGCGGAGTCTTCTGCGTAAAACCGAAGGCATGGAGTCGTCTTCCGACCCACATGGTGGTTTCCGCGGGCGCGCATGCATGGCGACGGAGTGATGACTCGCGGGCGCGCATGCGTCATGGCGGAGCATGGATATTTCCGCGGTGGCGGAGTTTTTCCGACTGTTAACTTTAGTTGCTCCGGTGGTGATGGTGGAGCACCGATATGCGTGTGTGGGGTACTCTTTTCTTCATCACATAAAGGCAAAGTTTTTGGAATGATTAAAAGCTGGAATGTGTTGTTTAGCGATGCGCATGCACGGTGGCGAGGTGTTGGATCGCGGTGATGCGGTGCTCGGCGCCAGCGCATATGCGTAATGGCACGCTGCTGCTTCATAGTGGTGGGACTCATGCATGGTGGCATGCACCATGGCGGCCAGATGGTTATCCGCAGTGGCGTGTACGCGTGGTGGCGCAATGACATTACCCGGTGGCGAGGTTTACTTGTCGTGGCGCGCATGAATGTTGGCATTGTATTGAACCACGGCGAGCGCATGCGCGGTGGCGGAGCGTTGTGCCACGGTGATCATCACAACTTGCGGCTTGCTTGCCGGAGCAGGAGGCGGCGTGGACTCTAATTGCCCGCCATGTTTTTGTTTTTTCCGGTGATAGGTTTTTCAATGAAATTCTTGGATGATGATAAGAAAATTGGAAACTGGATCCACCGGGTATTTAGGATCCTACCTCCACTAGTCCCTCTAGTCAAGTGCTGCTTCTGGGCGTGCAAGCGGTTAGTTGGAGTTCTGGACTTATTAGGAATGCTTGTACGGTTTTTCCAATCCGGTGCTTCCCAAATGTACTTTTTTGCTTATATTTCTACTTTGCTTCGGGTTGTAAGAGGTTTTAATCATGATGGCGCGTTGAGCGAAGCGGAGCACGTCCGGTATACGGAGCGTGCCCAGCCTTGTATTCTGCGCGAGGCCGTATGGGTTTATAAGGATTCCCAACCTTTAAGTATGGCGCGTAGCCGTATGGGTTTATGAGGATTCCCAACCTTTAAATTTGGCGCGTAGCCGTATGGGTTTATGAGGATTCCCAACCTTTAAATTTGGCGTGTAGCCGTATGGGCTTATGAGGATTCCCAACCTTTAAGTATGGCGCGTAGCCGTATGGGTTTATGAGGATTCCCAACCTTTAAGTATGGCGCGTAGCCGTATGGGTTTATGAGGATTTCCAACCTTTAAATTTGGCGCGTAGCCATATGGGTTTATGAGGATTCCCAACCTTTAAGTATGGCGCGTATGTTACCCGCGGTGATCGTGTCGGAGCTTTAACTTGGCCTGCGGGAGCCGTACCTGACCGGCCATTTCTTTGCTCAGAGCGTACATGTGATCCGCAAAAGCCAGGTTTGACCCGCGGAAGCTTTCTTGTGACCCGCAGAGGTTGTACTTAAGTTGCTGGAGTTTCTCGCCATGACCCGCGGAGGTCAGATTTGATCCGCGGTTGCGCGTTAGTGACCCGCGGTATGTGAGGTTGGTCCCTTCCAACATTTAAGTTGCCCGTTAGTTATTCATTGATCCGCGGGAGTTCACAATGTGATCCGCCAATTATTATTTAGCGCGTGCGGCATGCTATGGCGGAGTTGAATCGCCGGAGCATGCATGCAGCTTGTTTGTTTCGCGAACGGCGTGGAGGTTGATGTTGATTGCGGAAGCTAAAGTTGACCCTTGAGGCTTTGATTGTGCCTTTGTTTCGCGAGAACTTTGCTTGCGGAAGCAGAAGTTGATTGCGGAAGCTAAAGTTGACCCTTAAGGCTTTGATAACGCCACACGGGAACTTTGCTTGCGGAAGCAGAAGTTGATTGCGGAAGCTAAAGTTGACCCTTAAGGCTTTGATAACGCCACGCGGGAACTTTGCTTGCGGAAGCAGAAGTTGACCCTTAGCGTTCATAAAGCTTCATTCGCAACGTGGAAGCAAAAAATGACCCGCATGAGATTATAGTTGATCCGCGGGGAGCGATTTTGATCCGCGGTTGATTGAAGTTGACATGCGGGGGCTATGGCGGAGAGTAATCGCCGGGAGCGTGCATGCAACCCACTGTGGCGGAGAGTAATCGTCGGGAGCGCGCATGCAACCCGCTGTGACGGAGAGTAATCGCCGGGAGCGCGCATGCAACCCGCTGTGGCGGAGAGTAATCGCCGGGAGCGCGCATGCAACCCGCTGTGGCGGAGAGTAATCGCCGGGAGCGCGCATGCAACCCGCTGTGGCGGAGAGTAATCGCCGGGAGAGTTTGCCCGCAGCGCACTTGTATGGCGTCGGAGTGTTGATCTGCGGTGCGCGCATGCATGGAGGCGGAGTGGTGATCCAAGGTCGCGTATGCATGGCGGAGGAAGCTTGATCCTTGGTAGTGCGCATGCATGGCGGCGGAGTGGTGACTCGTGGGCGCACATGCATGGTGGCGAAGTCTTGATCTTCGGCACTGCGCATGCATGGAAGCGGAGACTTGATCCTCCGCAGTGCCCTTGCATGGCGGCGGAGTGGTGACTCGCGGGCGCGCATGCATGGCGGCGAAGTCTTCTGCGCAAAACCAAAGGCATGGAGTCGTCCTCCAACCCACATGTTGTCTTCTGGAAGGTTGTCTGATGAGTACAATCATGGTTGTCCTTATCCTGATTTGGATTAGACTATTGTCTCATTTGTTGTTTCGCTTACGCGCGGCCTTTATGCGCCTATCCCGGGGATGCGCAAGGTCTTCTCTTTATTCTCACACTAAATGTGTGTTGTGTGCATGTGATATGCGCCACGCGCAGATGTTTCATGCGCTTGCGCATAGGTTTTGGCTTTGTGTCTTCATGACATCCTGATTTCAAGCCTCTTGTCTATATCTTGTGGGTTGACCCGCCTCGCTCGATGTTAAGGCGGGTGCATACCCCTTCAAGCCCCCCCAGTCTAATGTGTGTCTTGTCTCGCGCGAGCGAAGTAAGATAGATATTAGACTTAATAGTTTGCTTTTTTTTTTCTTGTTTATAAAGCAGACAAATCTGAAAGATTTTTGGATCTACAAATTGAAAGTTAGATCTGTAATTTTCAGTTTTTGGATCGTGTAAAAATTCCTCCTCGAAAATAGATCTGAAGCTCGGAGTGGAGAGAATTTAAAACCATCACAGATCCGGAGGCTTGACCATCCGAATCAGGTAGTTTCTTTTTTGGATCTAAAAATCTTTTTCAGCTTCATTTTTGCACATATCTGGAAGCATCTTTTAGATCTATGGATCTTTTTGAGCTTTTATAGAACAAATCTTGAAGCATCTTTCTGTAAACTTCCAGATCTTGATTTTTCTTGGGAGAAAAAAGAATCACAGATCTGAAATTATGGATGAACAGATCTGAGAACCGAGACGAAAATCGAAGGGTAGCTCGTTGCCGGTCCCACGGATGGCGCCAATGAAGAAACATGAAATGAATCTGACCTGATCCAAGACGATGTTCCTCGGTCTTCGAGATGAACGAACCACGACTCGATCTTCTTCCCCGGTAGCTCGAGATCTGCAATGGTTTTTGGGGGTGTGGAGGTGACTGCTAAGAAATCTCGAGGATCTCTTGTTTTACAGACACAAAAATGGTTATGGTGGTGGCTCTTATTGAGGACCACAACAACCCTTAATAAGGAGGTAGAGACCTCCTTATATAGGGAGCCTCATGGCCACCATCATGGTACCCTAATAAGCCTAGCCCAGTTAGGGTTACCTCCACAAAACCCCCTCAGCCCAATAATATTGTATTAGTCCATATAATAAAATAAGCCAGACATAATAAATTAAGGTCGTAAGCCGGGTTTAGTACCATACCCTACATTAAACTTTATTTACAATTTTTCATTCTCACATTCAAATATTATGTAACATTTATTATATATTACAAATATAAATATAAGATAATTTGTTTCTAGAAGTTGCATAATATATAACCAACTGAAAAGGAAAATAAAAAAGAGTCGTACAGAAACCATGCACGCTCATGCACCTTTCCCATGAAAAGCCACTCTTCTACACCCCACACACAACGTCCCCACCATCATATATATACATACCCATTAAGCCAAAGTCAACATTTGACTTTAATCAGTTTTCATTAAAAATTAAAGTGACAATTTGATGCTAATTATGTTAAATTTGGGCTAAATATTAATAATTCGGATGTGTTTTCTCAGTGACAAGTTGAGAATATATAGAAAAGAGAAAAGTGTTTGTTGATTTAAGTGAAATTAAATCACTATGAAATGTTCATAGTAGTATAGTTTTTACTTTTTACTTTTATAAAACTTTGATTTGTATTTTATAATATAGATTCATATAACTTATACTTTTAGTATTAACTTTGTCTCATATGTATTAAAGATCGTACACTTTAAACCACCGCCGCTGCCCGTTCACCACCGCCGAAAACTGCCGCACACTTCCACACGTTTACACACTTCATCATCTCTCCAGTAAACACTTTAACCAGATTGTTCTTCTCTTTTAAAGTTTGTGAATTTGTGCCCGCCAACTGTTCGACGAAATGCCTCAAAAACAGAATCTGGTCAAGAACATAGCTCGGTTTCAACCATTTCGCATGTGATTCTTTGAGGTGTTTTTCCCCAATTGGGTTCCTTGACTTTCTTGGTCATAGAACCCCAAAGTTGTTTTTTTTTCTATGGTTCGTTGACTTTCTTGGTCATCTAATCGGAGTTTGATTTTTGGGGTTTTGAGGTCCGAGTGGGATTAGTGGTTTTCGGGGTGTTTTGTTAGGAGGAGATGGTATGACCGGGGCTATTGATGAGGGTGTTTGGCTGTGTCCATTTAGAGGTTTTCACTGTTGCCCGGATGGATCACCGGGGTCCAAGGGGGTGCGATTGGTCGCGCATATTAAGCGACTCCATTTGTCATCGGATGACAAGAAAGAGACCTTGCGGGGGGCTATTTCCACGGATTTGGACTTGTTTGTTTCTGTTGGTGAGGCTCTAAAGGTCTCGCGCCAATGGGTGTGTGGGGTGTGTATGGAGTTACATGCTTTCCGTCGGGGGTGCCATCATGATGACGGGACAATCTGGTTCAAGTGGGACGCGGGAGATGTGGAAGAGTTTATAGTGGGGATTGCTAAGCCACATGTCAAGAGGGAAGTTGTTGCGGCGGGAAGGGTGAGGGTGGATGTAGCCCTCCTTGACCGTGTATTCGCTCTCCCTATCACGACTGTTAAAAGCATTCCTCATAGTTGTCGTATGGCTTTTTCCCAAGCCTTAGTGGCTGCTCTAGGTAAAGTGGCGGCTATGCCAGAGTCTGTTGATGCGTGGGTGAAACTTTTGTAGTTACCGCGTTGCACCTTACGGGTTTTCAGACCGTCTACTCGGCAGGAGCGCAGGTCTGGTAATAGGAAGTCTCTGCAATGCCATAGTATTCAGCGGGCGTTGGCAGCCTGGGGTGATAGTGACGGTTTCCTTGACCTTATATTATCGTTTTTTGACCAACCCTTAGGGGGTGCTTCGGGGAGTGATACGTTTGCCCCCCGAGTCTAGCAGTTTCGGGTTGTGCGCAAACGTTAAACAATGTTTACGGAAAGTTGCGGATGGGCATTTCACTGCCGCGGTTAAAGTTTTATGCTCTTCAAGGGTGGCCCCTTTCGGTAAGGATACTTTGGACGCGTTGGTGTCTAAGCATCCCATCCTACCCCCTCCGAGTATGCCTGCTTCCTTGCTTTTCCATCCCCCCTTGTTGTGGACGTTAATTGTGTGCTCGGTTGCATTAAATCTTTCCCTAAAGGGACTTCGTGTGGGCGGGACGGATTGAGAGCCCAACACATTTTAGATGCGCTGTGTGGAGAGGGGTCTCCTATTTCGGATAGTTTGCTTAAGGCTATTTCTGTGGTTAATTTATTTTTGGGGGGAAGGTGCCCTAGTGTGTTGGCAGAGTTTGTTGCGTCTGCCCCCCTTACGCCATAGCTTAAACCAGACAATGGGATTAGACCTATTGCTGTAGGGGCCATTTGGAGGAGATTGGTCTCTAAGGTGGCTATGAGGGGTGTCGGGAAGGAGATTGCTAAATACCTCTGTGACTTTCAATTTGGGGTGGGAGTCCCTAGTGGGGCAGAGGTCGTGCTTCATAGTGCGAACAGGTTTTTAAATCAGTTTCGCTCGGATGGGTCATTGGCTATGCTTAACGTTGATTTCTCTAATGCCTTCAACTTTGTCGATAGGACAGCCCTTCTACATGAGGTACATAGTCGATGTCCTTCTATTTCCTTATGGGTAGATTTTTTATATGGGCAATCGGCTATGTTATATGTGGGGGATGCTTACATTAGGTCCACCACTAGGGTTCAGCAGGGGGACCCTCTAGGGCCTCTTCTCTTTGCCTTAGTTTTGCATCCACTTGTTCACCGAATCAGAGATTGTTGCAAGCTTCTTTTCCATGCTTGGTACTTGGATGATGGTACGATTATCGGGGACACTAAAGAGGTGGTTAATGCATTAGATATTATCAGGGCCGAGGGCCCTCGGTTGGGTCTTGAATTAAACGTTAAGAAAACAGAATTATTTTGGCCAACGTGCAATGGGGAAAAGGTGCGGGAGGGGTTGTTCCCCTGCGGGATTGGAAGGCCAGTGCTTGGTGTGAAACTCCTTGGTGGCGCTGTAAGTCGGGATGCGGGGTTTATCATAGGGGTGAGCAGAAAACCGAATTAACCGAATCAAAACCGAACAAACCAAAAAGACCGAACCGAAGCATTAACCGACGGTTAATTTTTTAGTTTTTTTGAAAAACCGGTTTTTCGGTTTAGGTTCAGTTATCCATTTTAAAAAAACCGAAAAAACCGAACCGAACCGATTAACCCGACACGGTTTGAACCAACAGATTTGCCAGATTCTAATGTGTATGGTCAACAATTAGAGACTTTGATTGAAAAGTTTGAGTACATAGAAATTGGTAATAATGTTTATTTACGACGTGTTTTGACTTTTCAATATTTACTTAAATATTAATACAATTGTATGTGTTTTTTTGTAGATGTTATGACGGAAACAAAACACTAAAAGAGTCTACCATTGACGGTGATGAAGATTATGAAGATGATGACGATTGGGTCTAAACACTTTGAAGATGACTAAGATAATGAATGAAGATTCAGACCAAACTTTTAGTGTTTTTTTATTAAGAACTTTGTTTATTTTGTTTAATTTTAAATTCTACTACTCAAGAAACTTTGTATTTATTTAGTTTCACGTAATACGTGTATATTTTTGTATTTTGAATTCAATATATATGTGGTACTCTATTTTTGTGATTTTTTTTTTGCAAAGTCTGCATACAATAAAAAAACCGAAAACAACCAAAACCGAAACCGAAAATAACCGAAAACCGAATAATCGAAAACCGATTCGTTGGTGTTATAAAATAACCGATGGCTTCGGTTTCGGTTTGGGTTTCACCCAATAACCAAACCGAACCGAACCGTGCTCACCCCTAGTTTATCTTTATCAGTAGTTTGGCTGTGAAAAGGGCATCTAGTTCTGTGGAATTGATGAGTTATCTCCCAAGGCTTCGAGACCCTCAATGCGAGCTTCTTTTGCTTCGCTCATGTATGGGGGTCGCAAAGCTGTTGTTTGGCTTAAGAACGTGCCAACCTATGTACGTGGAGGAAGCTGTTTCTATTTTTGATAATGGCCTTCGAGGGGTGATTGAGGACATCGTGGTTTGTCGGGGGCCGGTTCTTCGGGGATTTCCAATGGAGGTTGGCATCTCTTCCGACCTGTTTTGGGGGGTTGGGTTTATGTTCGGCCAGAGATGTATCTACATATGCTTTTGTGGCTTCGAGAGCACAATCATGGAGTTTGCAGGACCATATTCTTCGGGGATGTGGTATTGATGGGTTGGACACTGATTACGGGTGTGCGATGGATCGTTTACGTACTTCACTTCCCGATTTTGATCTTAGCGGGTTCTCTAATAAGGACACCGCCCCCCTAAAGCCCAACCTGCTTTGGCGAGTGCCTTATTTAGTAGAATCGTCCAGAGTTTAGAAGCGAAGTTTGATCTATCTCTTCGCCAAAAAGCGGTGTGTGAATGCTTTCGAGCTCCTCGGGCTCAGGATATTCTAACGGTTATACCTATTGAAGGATTAGACCAACACATGTCAGGGTTGGAGTACCGGGCTATCCTTAAGTACCGGTTAATGATCCCTATGTTTCCGATTGATGAGCCTTGCCCAGTTTGCCGCAAAGTTTGTTTGGATTCCTTTGGAGACCATGCGGTGTATTGCAAAGAATTACCCGGTTTTAAATACAGGCATGATTTGGTTAGGGATGTTCTGTGCGATATTCTTAAACGGGCAGGGATTTCTGCAAAAAAGGAGGCCCTAGTTAACTTTCTTACAGATCCGCTCGAAGGGAGGTCCACGTTACGACCAACTGATATTCTTGTGTTTGGGTGGGCAGGGGGGAAACACGCTTGTGTGGACCTTACAGGAGTGTCTCCTCTTGTCAGACTCAGGGACCGCGGATTTGTTGTGGGTCAGGCTGCGTTGAAGGCCGAATCGGGCAAAGTTGCCAAACACGAGAAAGCCTGTTAAGAAAATCAACATGCGTTTCTCCCTTTTGCTTTTGATACATTTGGGTTTCTGGCCCCGGAGGCCGTGAATTTTCTAAGCAGGGTTCGGCATGTCGTTCATGGTACTTTGTCGTCTCCTACGACCCAACGCTTTGTTTTTAGTAGAATTGGTTTTGCTATTCAAAAGGGGGTTGTGGCGCAGCTTGTTCCCCATTTGCCTGCCACTTTATTGTAACCGTTTTGATTTTAATGATAAATGAGCATATTAAATAAAAAAATAAAAAAAAACTTATACATTAATTGTTATCAAATATAAATGAAAGTAAAATAGTGTTTGATAAGAGATCAGTCCAACTTGATCCAACATGTTTAAGGATACGTACTTACAAACTACTCTTTATCTTAAGCCTATTTAAAAATATGCCCAACATGCTTGGTTTTACTACTAGAAAAATATGCATGTATGGCAAACACGGGTCATAAAATTATCGTGGGTAGTTCTTACAATCTTACTTTTGTCCAAAATTGTGATCCGCAATAATTTTGCTACCGATTTAACGGCGGTTTCTCTTTAGATGGCAAATACCCTACTTCCTATTAGCATTTTCATAATCACTTAAAGGGACCTTTAATATATTCGTAGAAATCGATCTAAACATTTTAAGACATATCAAATCTTAGTTGACTAATTAATGATGTTACTAAAAAAGTAACTTCTTTTTTATTTATGATCATACTTACATATAAAATGTTGAATTTTCCCAAAACCATATTCAAAATTGGATGGTTGATTGCTGAGTGGGAGGTGGCCGGTATGTGATTGTTCAGTTTTACCCCAGCTTCATGGATAATTAATATCGTTCGATATTATTCTTATTTTTATTTTCAACTTCACGACATATATAGTTGTTGGTGAAGGGTCTATTGGTAAATTCAGATTTTGAGACCTTTGTAATTTCATGCAGTGATGACTAACAATGTTAGTCATAATTCATAAATCATAATTAACAATTTTAAAATACAGTTTAGTACCCCTAGGCTGTTTTTTTACATATATATGTAGTTATGATCTCACACACCTCTTTACCTCTTTCTTTCTATGTCTCTACCAAATTACTTCAAAGATTCAATATCTCTCTTGTTAAAAGGAGGGAGGGTTTCTCATGGAGATACATACATATTCAGTTTGGCATTCTGTCCACCTCCGCGTGGATGCGTTCGATGACGGTGGTGATTTCCGCCCCATTGGGAGATGGTCAGCCTGCTAAACTAGTTCTGTAAGTTTTTTCATGAGAAACTTACACGTTAAGCTGAACTACACATGAAGTTGATATGCAGGTGTGTATATATGATCTTATATCTGAGTTGTTTTGTTTTTAAACAACTTGATGATCATCATATACAACCATAACCAGCAAAATCTCAGTACTTACATCAAAATTACTGGTCATGTCTTGGAAGGGTGGTATGCTGATAAACCTTACCTCTATCTCAAATGATAGAGAGGTTGATTTCATACATGGATTATCATCATATACAAGTTAGAATGTTATCCAATATAGTTTTCTCTTATCTTTAACTTTCATTTGTGCTCAAGTATTGTCAATATATCTTGATGTCCAATGTTTATCCTTTATTTTCACAAAGGAAAACAAGATTGTGTAAGTATTCTTCAAATCCATATTTAAGAGCTAGGTTTTCCATTTTATGTATACCAATTTCTATGGAAGTGGTAGTTTCAAATCAATATATACTTCCTCAAATGAAAGTTATGTTAATAACACTAAGGTTTTCTCTTGTGCTCTCTAATATTAAGTTTTTTCGTAGTATGTTGCAATTAAGATTTAATTACATCTTCTCGTGTCGTTATACTATGATCAATGTTAACAATTAAGGTATGATTTATATAAAGTTAATTAAGATTATTTACTTACAAGTGTTTTCTATTCATACAGGTTGAAACCATTTGATGTGATTTCTTTGAAATATGTCATCAATTATTTATATTTTAATTAACCTTCAATGTGATTTCTTTCAATTATTTCTTTGAAACCGATGGCTCGCCCTTGCACGCAGGTCACAAGCGACCTTCTCCGGTCATTCCCTCCCACAACCTCCCCAACCTCAGCACACAGGAGCCTCAGAAGAGATGATCTAATTAATAACATGAATGTTCTTAAAAGACAAAGCATTTGATGGCATGAGTTTTAATTAGATTTGTTTTTTTCTTAATATATTAAAGCCATGATATATGGAATTCGAATGTTGATTTGTGATAGTCAACCCATAAAAAATAAGTATTTATTTATGGAAAATGTAATAAAGGATGCAAAATTGAACTTTTTGACTTTTGTTTTTGATATAAAAGTGGACAACTTAAAGGGTTAAAACTTTTTGTCAGTAGAAAATGATTTTAAACAAGAGATGGTGACATAACATGTTCCTTTCAATACTTCATCATGATGATATGCATAACGATTGTGTGCTTTCAGCGATGGAATTCCCACTTAAAGCATTGGATTCTTGTGAGCATTATTTCTCGAATTCCATCCATTCACTATCTCACTCTATGTATAAATATAAATATAAATGGAAAAAGTATTACATACAAAGGATTGTTAACGTGCAAATACACGAAGGACTGTAGACCATTAATCTAGGTTACGTGGTTGTGATTAAAGGAGACAATTTTCACACATGAAAGTTTTTATTTTGACGCATGAAAAAAGGTTTGGATGGGTAAAATTGGTAACGTTTTTTAAGTTCTCCCAAATATTTAAATGCCATTTGATTCTTTCCCATACGTATACATTATAAAGAAAATATTAGTATAAGACCGAGTATTTTATTCTCTTTAATTTGAGAATAATCTTTTTGTATGTTTTAATTAAAAATTTAGCATAAAAAATCAATATGTAATATATTGTGCGTAATTGATGCATAAGTTGCGTAATTACAAATATGTCGTGTAATTATTAGCATAGGTTGTGTAATCATTTTTTTAAATTATGTAATATTTATGTGTGCATATAATTATTGTACGTAGTGATGCTAAGGAAATTATACATCTCTTATGTGCCACATATGTTAATTACATGCCTATTAATATTCTTAATATCAAATATTTATTATTATTATTATTATTTTAAATCATAATATTTAATCTTTAGGGGAATTTTACAAATAATATGGACTAGTGTGTTTGCGTTTTGGCCCTTCTAAGGATCATACGTTAAAAAGTAAAAACTATGTTGTCATGTTATTTCCTAGGGCATACATGTCCAATATAACTCTTCAACTTGTTTTCTTTACTTCACATAATAAGCTCCAAACAGACGGCATGAGTTGTGTTTTATATATATTTGAATATACCAAAGGTCTTCTTCAGCTTGAATAAAGCATCAAATACGTAATGTCGACGATGACTACATACCATTAATTAATGTTGCCAAGAGTTGTGTGTTTATATATATTTTTGTTTGAATGACCAACCCCATACAAAACAGTGAAACACCCCTTACAAATTAAAAACTCTCCAACCTATCCATGTTACGTGGTTGAGTTTCGATATGTTTTGAACCTAAAGAAAGTTAACAGCCTTTATCTCTTCCACCACATCGGTTAGCCGAACTAGCTAGGCTGTCATAAGTCATAACATGTCGTACATGACACGATAAGACACGATGACATGCTATGCTAAACACGAATACTGTAAGTTTTTGGTATGAATGATCGATTTATTATTCACAAGAGATTACAATGATTAAATAAAAACTATATACAACAATCACTCCATAAAATTAGCTCTATACATGACAGGGAATAATTATCTTAATGGAGGAATAAAATAATAGTAATATGAGTCAACTGATTGAGAGGTAAAATAACGGGGAATTTATACCCCCCCCTCAAGTTGGTGCGTGGAGGTCACGAACGCCTAACTTGCCAAGAAGAAAAAGAGAGTTGTTGAGAGCCCAAGGCTTTGGTGAACAAGTCAGTGATTTGAAGCTTAGTGGCTATGTTCTTTAGTTGTATTTCCTTTGACTTGACTCGCTCTCGAACAAAGAAACAATCCATCTCGACAGGCTTTGTTCGTTCATGATAGACTGGGTTGTTGGCTATGTGTCTAGCCGCTTGATTGTCACAAAAGAGCGGTGTTGATTCCTTTTGCTTTAATCCAAGCTTGTTTAATAGCCACCGCAACCATAGAACCTCACTCACTGTGGTTGCCATAGCTTGGTATTCTGCTTTGGCCGACGACCGGGAAACCACAGATTGTTTCTTGGATTTCCATGATATTGCTCCCCCCCCAAGAGCAATAAGTAGCCGGTTCTTGACCTTCTCGAGTAGGGGCATCCGAGCCAATCAGAGTCACTATATGCAGTGAGGTTTGTCCCCCCTCCTTTATGCAACAATATTCCTTGTCCCGGGGTGCTCTTTAAATATCTCAAAATTCTCGTGGCTGCCTCCATATGACTTTGGCGCGAATCTGATACAAATTGGCTTAAGATGTTTAAAGAGTATGCAATGTCCGGTCGTGTTGCTTATAAATAAAGTAATCTTCCCACGAGGCGCCTATATTGGTTGGCATCAACCCTTGGTTCCTCACCGTCTTTTCTTAACTTTATGTTTTGTTCCATAGGAAAAAATCTAGGCTGAGACCCGAGGACTCCACAATCCTTCAATATGTCAAGAGTATATTTACGTTGACTAAGGACCAAGCCTTCATTTGTCCGGGCTACTTCAATACCTAGGAAATACTTCAAGTTGCCAAGGTCCTTGATGCTAAACTTCTTGTTAAGATGGCTTTTGGTTCTTTCGATCTTTGATGTGTTGTTTCCCACGATAATAACATCGTCCACATAATCAAGGCGGCTACGAAGGAGTTTCCATCTTTGTTAATGAAAAGAGAATAGTCTGCCTTTGATTGTTTAAAACCAAGCGCCAAGAGTGCCGAAGTGAATTTTTGATACCAATTTCTTGAGGCTTGCTTTAATCCATATAACAATTTTCCTAGCCAACACACTTTGTTTTCTTTACCTTTATCAAAGCCTTGTGGAATCTTCATATACACCTTTTCATTTAGGTCACCATGCAAAAATGCGTTATTGACGTCTAACTGGTTAATGACCTAATCTTTCTTTACTGCAACGGCTAGGAGGGTT
This sequence comes from Bidens hawaiensis, assembly GCF_021521415.1. Taxonomy (NCBI): domain Eukaryota; kingdom Viridiplantae; phylum Streptophyta; class Magnoliopsida; order Asterales; family Asteraceae; genus Bidens; species Bidens hawaiensis. The sequence continues at coordinate 2,801,246 of NW_027491134.1, forward strand.
CGGACTGTGACAAGCTTGGCAACGGGGGCAAAGGTGTCATGAAAATCGACTCCTTCTTGTTGTGTAAATCCTTTTGCAACGAGTCTTGCCTTGTATCTTTCTATTTCACCATTAGGTTTGTACTTCACCTTATAGACCCATTTGGAATCTATAGCTCGTTTCCCCTTCGGTAATTCTTCAAGAGTCCAAGTTCCGTTTTCTTCTAAGGCTTGAATTTCCTTCTCCATGGTTTTTCTCCAATTTTCATTATGCACTGCTTGATTAAAAAATTTTGGCTCATCATTTTAACCGATGGCCGCTAAAAAAGCGTTATGAGTATTGGTGAAATTTTTATAAGAAATGAAATTTGCTATAGGATGTACCGTAGTTGCCGAGGGTTCTTGATCGGGAGTGGGTAAAGCATGATCAACAGATGGTGGTAAGTCGACAACAAAATCACCTAGCCGTTTAGGCTGTGTTCCCGTTGCTGCCGGATCTCTTCTTGGCCTTCTTGATTAAGGTGTGTTTGGTGATTTGTTGAAATATGGGCCTCATCATGGTTATTAAACTCATGGTGACTTGGCTGGGTTTCGGTATCTAAAGTTTGACCAATGTTATTTTGTATATTCTCACATTTAGTTTGGATATAACCATTAGTTGGACCACAAGTCTCAGTTTCATTGGGGTGCACCTCATGCAAATTGGATTCATTGGTTCTTGGACATTCAGTAATGCCTAGTGTAGGCTCGTCACTAGATTTGTAATACCAAGAAGGGAAATCAAAAAGTCTATTATTTTCTTCTTTATCAATGGGTTTAAAATCACCATAAGGAAATGCATTTTCAACAAAACTAACATCCCTTCAAACTATTATTTTATTATAGACCGTGCCATATATTTTGTAACCCTTCGATCTCGGTGGGTAGCCCAAAAACATTCCGGGTCTCCCCCTTAAATCAAAATTTTCTCCTTTGGTATCGGTATTTCGAAAATAGGCAAGACATCCACAAAACTTCATATGCTCATAGTCGGGTTTCCTTTCGAATAAAATTTAAAATGGGGTCTTGCCACCAATGGTTTTTGATGGAAGACGATTAATTATATAGGACGCGGTCATGACACACTCGCCCCAAAATTTTGTTGGCAAATTTGCCTCAAATCTAAGGGCTCGCGTGGTTTCGAGTAGGTGTCTATGCTTGCGCTCGACAACATCATTTTGTTGTGGTGTGTGTGGGCAAGTTGTTTCAAGAATTATTCCTTGTTCGGCATAAAATTTACACATTCGATTTGAAATAAATTCCCCACAATTGTCACAACGTATCCTTTTAATTAATTTCCCAAATTGCGTTTTAATCATTTTGTGAAAGTTTATTATTTGATCGCCTGCTTCAAACTTGTGTTTCAGAATGAAAACCCAAACGGATCGACTATAGTCGTCCACAATTGTTAAAAATAATATGCCCCCGAAAGTGACGGATGTCTATACCTCCCCTATATGCCACAATGAACCAATTCAAAACATTCTTTACTTTCAATAGAGCTTACTTGAAATGGCGATCGAGTATGTTTAGCCTTAGCACATGAGTCACAATCCACAGTTTTAAAGGAAACATTCTTAACAAAATCAAAATGGGAAAGCTTATCACTAGAAGTATGACCAAGTCTTTTGTGCCATAAACCGATCTTGGTCATCATAGCCTTCCTCTTATTCTCTACCATGTCGATCCGATATAGCCCGCGTTTGCATTTACCCACTCCAATCAATTACCTCGAACTCAAGTCCTGCATGTAACAAAAGTCGGGGAAAAAAGGTTATAGAGCATTGTTGTTTTCTTGACAAACGGCTTACGGATAAGAGATTGCATTTAAATTTTGGTACGTGTAAGACCCGTTTAATGGTGGTTCCGTTTGGCAAACTACAGTTTCCTCTACCCTCAGCATTCAACAAGTATGGAATCACAATTTGGTATCATAACAGGAGACTCTTGATTAGACACTGTTTAACCCTCAAGCCATTCGGCGGTGTATGCTATATGTTCGGTGCAACCCGTATCAATTACCCAACAGTTACATTGATCTCTTTTACCATCCATGTTGGCTTCTGGTGGTGGTTAGTCTTTAGGCCCGTTTTCTTTTCCTGCAAGGTGGCTCAAGAGAGCATGCTATTGGTTAGCGTTTAAACCTGGTATTGGGCTCGATTCAGAGTTAGATTCAACACATGCGGCCTTTGATCTTATTTTGTCACGCTTTCCTTTGCCCGGCCACCATTCCGGGTAATCGACCCTCTTGAAACACACATTCTTGTTGTGCCCATCACGCCCACAAAAATCACAGTGTTCCTTCCGGTCTCTTGGGGTGTTGCTTGTATCCTTATGTACAGGTTTACTGCCTTGCGAGTCGGTGCTGCTGTTACACTTCGAAACATACCTATGGAAAGCAGCAGCTTCTGTAACATTTTTCTTTCCTCCCGATATCGCCCTTTGTTTTTCTGTTCATCTTCATAGACTAGGTGGTAACCACTGTTTAGAGATTGTATAGGATTCGTGGCCAGAACTTGAGTCCTTATTATTGAGAACTCACTGTCCAATCCCATGAGGAATTCATAGACTTTTTCTTTCTCCTTTTGGTCACCAAGTTTCTTCCCTATATTACAAGTACACCCATTGCAAGAGCACAACGCGGTGGGAAACACAATTTGCATTTTGTCCCATAGTGCCTTTAGCCGGGTGAAATAGGCAGAAACTGATGTGCCATCTTGGCGAGTGCCATTGAGTGTTTGCTTGAGTTCATATGCACGTGGTGCACTTTCTTTTCCAAATCTCTCCTTGAGATCGAACCAAATCTGACAAGCGTTGCTAGCATACTTCACGCTGCTTCTGATTCCATTGCAGTGGTGAGCCATCCTTTGATCATCGCGTCACACCGCATCCAATGCATATAAGTTGGCTCCGTCATCTCGGGCTTCTTGATGGTTCCATCGATGAACCCAATTTTATTTTTTGCAAATAGGAATTTCATCATCTCTTGAGACCAATCAATATAATTGCTATCGGTTAGTGCATCATTCACATGCATCTGTCTCGGATATTCGGAAGCGTGGATGTGGAATGGTGAGTTGGAATCGACATGAAATTCTTCTGGGTTTTTTCCGTCAACCATGGCTGCTGATAAGAGAGTTAAGCGATGGGTTTTTTTTGTTTTTAGCGTTTGTTTATCGGGCGGTTCTAAAAACCTGCTCTGGTACCATGTAAGTTTTTGGAATAAATGATCGATTTATTATTCATAAGAGATTACAATGATTAAATAGAAACTATATACAACAATCACTCTATAAAATTAGCTCTATACATGGCAGAGAATGATTATCTTAATGGAGGAATAAAATAATAGTAATATGAGTCAACTGATTGAGAGGTAATATAGCCGGGAATTTATACGACATGATAACTAATCGTGTCATTTTTTCTAAACACGAACATAAGCCTGTTTAGTAACATGTTAAACTGTTAAGACCTATTAAGGGACCTGTTTAAAGACACAATGAATAATACATGTGTAACGAAACCAAAATTTTCAAAACTAGCATAAAAGTCTTAATTAATAGATAATCTATAACATATTTGAAACAAAAAACCACAAATCTTTAACATACTAGAAATAAAAGACGGAAAATATATAACATACTTGAAACAAAAAACCATAGAAAAAAATCCCATAAAAAATATAATATTGGGTCCTGAAGTGCATTAGTGAAATTTCGTTTGTAAGTATCACTTTAGGTTTAAGACTTTAAGAGTGTATACATATTTATTTTTTTTAAATAAAAATCTACACAGGTTACTAGCAGGTTAACAGATCTTTAACTTGTTAGGACACGAATTTAAACATGTCTTAAACATGTCGACCTGCTTAAGACACGAAACCTGTTAAGTTCAAATCGAAACCTGTTAAGACCCGTGTCATGTCGTGTTAACAGGTCAGTGCCATAAATTAGCAGCCCTAAGCTGAACTACCACCCTCTCTGCCTCTCGTGAAACCCCGCGTTCAGAGCCTTCCACAAATTCCAAATACTAACCAACGTCATTGCATAAAAAGCATTGGCCTAGCTTGTTCCTAAGTACTGTAGAGAACTTATGCGTACAACTCAAGGAGACCCCAAACCCAAAAATCATAAATGGCGGGAAATCTACACCAACACAAAATAACATGCCATAAACCTTGGGCTAGACCACACGAAACAAAAATATGTTACATCGTTTCTTTGAGATCCCCGCAAAGAGCGCACAACACCGAGGGGGTGGCGGCGATGTACGAGCCACCAATGTCGCCTGAGTTGGAAGACGATCTACTTCCGCCCTCCATGACACCAAATTAACCTTTTTAGAACCCAATTATTCCAGTTGAACCCAAAATCAGGCGATTCACTACAAACATCCTCATCAAGATCCCAATTGTCTCCACCCGAGTTTAACACCACTGATTGACAAAAGGTAAGCAAATGTTTAAAATCTTCCACCTCTTCCAACGTAGCCAAATTTCGAACCCAACCCCATTGGTCATAATCCGAATATAAAATCTGAGTCCATGTACCGGTCCACGACCACACACTTTTTCTCATCCTCTACAAGAAAAGGTGTGGGGATCCATTTCCAATCCAAAGGTCCAACCAAAATTACGTTTTAACTTCATTCTTAACCATGTACTTTAAATTAGAGGCGAGATTAATACTTGTCATTGCCAGTTCAGCGAAGATCTTCACAATATGCTTCCAAGGTCCCGAAGCCGATGACCCAGCGGGAATCGCCTGCTAAGACCTAGAAGAATGATGGAGAGACCAAATTATTCTACAATCTACACCAAATACCACACTATTCCCCCCTTAAATCGCAACCACCATTTAGCCAACATGGCTATATTAGCATCTTTTAACAAGGCTAACCCAATCCCACCATATTTCTACGGTGTCACAACCTTATTCCAAGCAACCCAATTGAACTTCAACGAGGAGTGTACAAAAATCAAGAAGTAGGAACTTTAAATGATCCATGTGAGTTCATGCCCTTCGTTAAAGTTAAGATGTCATTAATTGCCCATGTGTCAAAAGTAAGACATAATGTTGTTGTATGGAATTACTTGATTATAATGTGTTTACTTATGCATATACTTGAAATTCTTGAGTGATACTGAATGTGTTGCGTGATGATGGCTAAAAAACCTCAAATGAATATTTGAATACCATAGAGTATCATCATATTATGCTTAAAAGAATATCATTGTAGACTATGTGTTAAAGCAGGATAACGTGATAGTGTAGTGTGTACGTCTACAAGTTATTCATTGTGTTCTACATGTTGAATAAGTTAATGCGATAGTGATGCAGTTTTGAAAGTGATCAATGGCTCAAGATACTTTATGATAATCAAAGACGATAACTGAACCAAAGGTTTCAATAACAAAGTTCCTATTAATTCATATATATTAAAAGAAAAACTTATCCAAACAATAAATCCTAACACTCTAAATGAAAAAAAAAATAAACATGGAAATAAAATAAACATAAAATTAATAAAAAATAAAACAGAAAATAAAAAATTTTAAAATTTGAATTAGGAAATATTTCTGAATCATAGTGTGGTAACTTATGTATGTATGAAATATAATTTAGATAAATATTTTGTTAAAAATATGACATTTTCTTTAATTGCAATTCAATATTTTATAAAAAGGTTCTTATGTTTAATTGGTTTTATTTTTTCGCATGTGTTATGGTTTTCAACCGAGCTGGGTGAAAGAGGCTAGTTGGGCTATTTCTGGATTTTGGGCTTGTGGCTGTGCAATCAGGAGTCCAAGGTGTGAAAGCTCAATATTAAATATTTGGTGGAAAAGAACTGATCATTCATTAGGAGAGATATTTTTGTAACAAGTTTTTTTTCACCTTTATTTTACGATCAAGGGTTTGTGTCATCTTTCTGTTTTGTTCTTGAGCGATCTGTGAGATCGTGAGTTTGTAGCATGGTATCAGAGCCACGACGGCGGCTCTGATCATCGCGTCTTTTCTTCCGGGCCGATTCTAGCTCTGGATTGATTTAGGGTTTCACATTGGAAACCCTAATTTCTGAAATTTGAGGATCTTGTTCGTCCTAATATCATATGGTTGGTGTTTAGAAGAAGTCAAGAGTTGGAGAGTTGCTGTTCAGTTGACATCAACATAACAAATCTCTTCATATTATCTTCTTCCTCGTTTTATTTTTTGGAGCTATACCACTGTGAAATCTTTCCAACCCTCTGTTAATTTTCTGTTGATAGTTGTTTAAATTTCAGTTAGCAATAGGCCTTTGTTGTTGCTGGACTAGTTGGGCCAGTTTATGCATCCTCTGTCTACTTTGTTTAATTTTTTGTGCATCATCTGTGTGATAGTATAGTGCTTGTGTGAGAAATTATATTGTTTGCTAAGTTTTGTGTGCAAAAATGAGTGATACCAATAGTGGGACTTTAATTGGTAAACTAGATATTAGTAATCCATTATATCTACATGCTAGTGATTCTAATACTTTGACTGTTATAAATTTCAAACTTAAAGGAACTGAAAATTATTGTATGTGGGCAAACGTAATGAAACTTGCACTTCAAGTTAAAAATAAACTAGGTTTCGTTAATGGTACTTGTGAAAGACCAACTGATGATGAAATTCTTAAAAGTCAATGGGATAGATATAATTCAATTGTCCTAACTTGGATACTTAATTCTATTTGTGAGGAACTGAATGTTGGACAAGTTTATTCACAATCTTCTTCTGAAATTTGCAGAGACCTGAGGGAAACTTATAAAAAAATTGATGGGTCAGTTGTGTTTAACATGTATCAAAAAATCAATTTACTTAATCAAAATGGTGCTTTTGTTTATGAGTATTATCATGAACTAAACACTTTATGGAAACAATTTGATTTTATGGTTCAGTTACCCTCTTGTTCTTGCCAAGCTTCAAAAGGATTTAATGATTTTAACACTTTAATAAAACTAATGCAGTTTCTTATAGGCTTAGATGATATATACCAACCTGTTAGAACAAACCTGTTAACTCGTGAAGCCCTCCCTTTGGTTAAAACTGCTTTCTCAATTATTTCTAGGGAGGAGTCACATAGGAATTCAACTAATGCATCAAAGAGTCAAGTATAAAATGTAGGTTTTGTATCTAAAAGTAATCAAGTTGTTGATAATAAAAAGAAGTTTAGTCGTGGTCCTAGTCCTAATTTTAAGTGTACTCATTGTAATAAGATAGGGCATACTGTTGAAAGATGTTTTGAAATTGTGGGTTATCCTCAAGGTCCTAGATCTAAGGGTAATCCTAAATTTGTTAGTTCTAGTAATTCTGACCCTACGAAAGCAAGTTCTTCAACTAACACTACTAGTACACTTACTTCTGATCAAGTGTCTAGACTCTTAGGGTTACTAAATGATAGGAATAAAGGAGGTGTTCAAAGTGCAAATGTAGAAGGTACTTCCATGTTTTCAACATCTTTAATAAACAATAAAATTTTCTGTTTTAGTAATAATTATGAACCAACTAATAATTCTGGGTGGGTCATTGATTCAGGTGCAAATCAGCATATGGTGATGAGTGATAAAGGAATTTTTAATCAAATTAATGTAACTGACTTTAATGTAAGTGTAAAACACCCTAATGGGTCTAATGCAAGTGTCACTAAAATTGGTAGTTTTAAACTGAATAATGATGTCACTCTACTTGATGTGTTTGTTGTACCGAGTTACTATGTTAACCTTTTGTCAGTTTATAAATTGGCAAGTGACAACAAGTTATCTGTGACTTTTACTGAGAATTGTTGTTACGTTTAGGACTCACAAACAAAGAGAACCCTGGTGACTGGTAGTAAAATAGATGGGTTATATCTATGTGGTGATGGTTCAAAAAATGTTAAGGTGTGTTTTACTAGTTATGATCAAGCAAATTTGTGGCATTCTAGACTAGGTCATCCTGCTAGTTAGGTGCTAAGTGTGTTAAAAGATTATCTAAAGAGTTAAGTGCCATTTTAGTACCCGTAGTTTGTCCAATTACGCAACTTTAGTACCAATTTTGAATTTATTGCAAACAGCTACCTCACTTTTCTAAAACTTGCCTTTTTAGTGCTTTTTTCTAACTCCGTCTAACTTTGTCCGTTAAGTGAGGGGTAATTCGGTAACTTAATTATTTTATTTACTTTTTCCTTTTTTTTTAAATTGCCTTTCCTCTTTACAATCCTTAAAAAAATTAAAACCCTAAATTCTGTTTTGATTACTTACTTTTTTTTTCTAACCCCTCTACTCAAATCTTGTATGCCACATTTTTAACTTTTTATCTTTAAATCATGAAAAGAATAGGAAAAATAAACATGAAAAGAATGGAAAAGAACATGTCATCTTCAAGCCCTCGTCACCACCATGAACCACCGGCCACCTCCACCCTCGTCGGCACAATGGACCGTTGGCCACCTCCACCATAGTCTCCAGCGAGATGGAGGATTACAACAATCTTTCTCCTGCCACCGCCACCACCACCATGCCACAAGTGAATATTTGCGACAAGAAATGAATCCTAATTTTCGGATGACCGATCCTTTTAATCCAGTCCATATAATGTCTTTTTCGGAAGCCAAAGGAAATGCATCTCAGGTACATCAATTAGTAGGTATGAGAGGATTAATGTCAGATCCCCAAGGGCAAATGATTGATTTGCCCATTCAAAGCAATTTACGCGAAGGACTCTCTTTAACAGAATATATTATTTCTTGCTATGGAGCCCGTAAAGGGGTTGTGGATACCGCTATATGAACATCAGATGCAGGATATCTCACGCGCAGACTTGTTGAAGTAGTGCAACACATTGTTGTACGTCGAACAGATTGTGGCACCGTTCGAGGTATTTCTGTAAGTCCTCGAAATGGAATGATGGCGGACAGGATTTTTATCCAAACATTAATTGGCCGTGTATTAGCAGATGATATATATATAAGTTTGCGATGCATTGCTACTAGAAATCAAGATATTGGGGTTGGACTTGTCAATAGATTCATAACTTTTAGAGCACGTTGCAGGTTTTCCGGGAGAAAACGACCACAAGAGTTGTTGATTCCGACACCTTATCCCGTTTTCGGAACTAGATTAGAGTATTTAATGAGCATGCGGTGGTTATCAGCTAGATCTGGTCATGAGAGAGAGAGTGATCGTGGGTAGGCCGGAGATGGTGGAGGCCGGAGATGGTGGATACCGGCGATGCTGGAGGTCAAATATGGTGGCTACTGGCGATGGTGATGACCTACGGTGGTTAGTAGTAGTTGATGGTGGCATGGCATCACAGCTTGAGCTTCAATGTTGGTAAGCTTCAATCTGGATTAAAAGGGGATTAGGGTTTTAAAAGAATTAAAAGGGGAAGATCTTTAAAAGAAAAGGAAAATATAAATAAAATAACGAAATTACTATATTAATCCTGACTTAACGGATAAAGTTAGACGGGGTTAGAAAAAAGTACTAAAATGACAAGTTTTAGAAAAGTGAAGTAGCTGTTTGCAATAAATTCAAAATCGGTACTAAAGTTGCGTAATTTGACAAACCACAGGTAATAAAATGACACTTAACTCTTATCTAAAACTAAAATTGATTAATGATAATATACCTTGTGATGTGTGCCATAAGGCCAAACAACATCATGAACCTTTCCCTTTGAGTGATCACAAGTCACTCAAAGTTAGAGATTTTGTTCACCTTGATCTTTGGGGTCCTTATAGAATTAGAAGTAAATAAGGATTTAGCTATTTTTTGACAATTGTTGATGATTTCTCGAGGGATGTGTGGGTATATTTGTTAAAGCACAAAATTGAAGTATTTTTTAATATTGAAACGTTTTTGAATATGATAAAAAACCAATTTAATACAACAGTAAAAGTTTTTCGTAGTGACAATGAAACTGAATTTGTAAATAATCAAGTGCAAGAATTCTTTAGAACTAACGGAATACACCATCAAACCTCTTGTACTCATACACCTCAACAAAATGGTATTGTTGAGAGAAAACATCGACATTTGTTGAATGTAGCCAGATCCCTTCTTTTTGAAGGGGGTGTCCCTTTAAGTTTTTGGAGTTAGTGTATTCTAACTGCTACGTATTTGATAAACAGGACTCCCTCGTCTGTTTTAAATGGTAAGTCTCCATAAGAGCGGTTACTTGGTTTTAAACCCTCTTTAAGTCACTTAAGAAACTTTGGTTGTTTATGTTACTATATAATTTTAAACAATAATAATAAGTTTGATAAATGTGTTTTTTAGGATGTTCGTTTAATAAAAAAAGGCTATAAGCTGTGGAATATTGAGCAAAAACAAGTTGTGTTTTTTAGGGATGCAAAGTTTTATGAAACGGTGTATCCTTTTAAGGACAATACTTTTTTAAGAGATTTGAAAAAAATTTGGATAAAACAGTTAATAACTTGAACCTTTTGACTTGTATAGTGATGATAACAACTTTAGTTTCTCAAATGAAAATTCCAATGATGAGAGAGGGAATTCTTTCAGTAATAGTAATATAGAACAGCCACCTACTGATACCCCTTAGTGGTAGATAGGAGGGCTGATGAGCAGCAACCTAATTGCTCTGAGGAGTTTACTAGTGAGGTAGTTCATACTACTATTTTAAATGGTGAAACAACTTGGTTTGAGGGCACTGGTCTTAATGTTCCTACACCAGTATCTGTGAGGAGATTAACTAGAAATTCTAACTTACTAAAAAAAACTAGATTTTATAGTTGAAGGTAAAGTTAGATATGGTTTGGAAAAGGTTCTAAACTACTCTAATTTGTCAAAAGACAACTTCTGTTTTGTGTCTGTTCTAAAAGAGTTATGAACCTAGACCTTATAGAGAAGCTGTAACTGATAGTAACTGAGTTACAACTATGAATGAGGAAATGTGTGCTCTTAATAGAAATAACACTTGGGATGTAGTTGACTTACCAAGTGGTAGAAAGCTCATTGGGTGCAAATAGGTATATAAAATTAAATATAAATCCACTGGTGAGATTAAGAGATATAAAGCTAGGTTAGTTGCTAAGGGTTTTAATAAAAAAGAAGGGGCTGACTTTGATGAAACATTTTCCCCTGTTGTTAAAATGGTGACTGTAAGATGTGTTATGTGCTTAGCTGTTAATTTTGATTAGCCTTCATATCAACTTGATACAAATAACACTTTCCTTTATGGAGATTTAAATGAGGAAGTGTACATGTCTTTGCTTGAGGGTTATTTTTCTAAAGATGAGACAAGAGTGTGTAAACTAAATAAATCATTGTATGGCTTAAAACAAGCTCCACGGATGTGGAATGAAAAGCTTGTTGGAGTTTTGATAAAGATAGGATTTGTCCAAAGTAGTAGTGATTATTCACTATTTATAAAATCTGAAAAAAAATTTGTTGGTCATTTTGCTAGTGTATGTTGATGACATAGTTTTTACCGGAAATAGTCAAAGTGAAATTGAAAAGTTAAAATGTTTAAGGTCTGAATTCTTAATTGATGATATAGTTTTGACCATTTGTTTTCGTCTTCGGGGTTGTCGTGTGCTTGTCGTAACTATAAGATAGGTTGTTAGACGTATCGGCCTAGTATAGTTATAGTTTATTTTAGGGCCTAAAACTGCATGAATTCTCTATGTGCTATGTGCCCGCACTTATATTAAAGTTTCATTCATACGCTCGAATTCATACCATTTCATAGCGTCTCCTGTACACAAGTTCACACACAAACTCCCAGGGATAGGTTTAAAACAAATATTTTCAAAATATTTTTTTCAATTAATTTTATTTCGGTTTTCCGATATTTTTCCGCATAAAGACGGTTTCACGTGGTGGGTAAGTAGTAACGGTAGGGGGGACGTGCTTGTTTTCTGAACTCTTGACACCAAGGTTCATGAAACCTAAGGATAAGCAATGCGCAAACATCCCAATCAACCGCGGGACTTGGTTGCTTACCTGGAGGGTTCGGAAAGGGCGTGAAACCCTAAGCCAAAGCGTACAACACAAACGCCATACGAATCGCAACTTTATGTTTTCAAACGTGATCATGTCCTCTTTGTGATAAGGATATGGTTACACTCCTTAGGATGTCATACAAGTCATGGTGGTTCATGCGACATGTGACTCCGACCTCCATGTTTTACAATGTGTTTTAACCAAAAGTCTGTCAAGTCGTGGTGATACACGAATACCCAGCTTTTGGTTCGATTTAATTTCTAATTTTGATTTTGTCCTGGAACATAAGAGTCCATGGTGGTTCATGAAAACTCTAAGTTCCACAAAATACTTATTTTATTTTTACAAGTTTTTATACTTAATAAACATTAGCAAGAACTCTTACACCAAACACAATTCCGAGACTCACGATTCTTGTAACGCTTGTTCGTAGAATGGCCTCTCGACACCTTAACCGTCATTCTTCCAGCCGCAAGATGACAGCCCAGATCGCCAAGCAAATGGCTGCTGTGCTCCCGCAGATGGTGGCTCAAATGCACCAAACCATTGCTACCAATACGAACGCAGCTGCTTCGGGATCAAACTCCAACTCTTTTCGCTATAAGAATTTCACCGAAGCGAAACCTGATAAGTTCGACGGCACTAAAGGTGCCACTGCCCATGGCAATGGTACCAAAGTATGGAGAGTACTTTCCTCCATATTGAATGTCCCGATGACAAGAATACACGTTTTGCTTCAAGTGTCTTCGAGAATAGAGCCCTAAATTGGTGGGTGCAATAAAAATCCACCCGTGGTGGTGATGAAGCCATGGCCTTGCCATGGGAAGAACTTAAGGAAATCATGACTGCCGAATTCTGTCCACCCAATGAACTCATGAACTTGGAAGTGGAATTTTGGAACCTCAAACAAGAGAGTGGTGATAACGCCACCTACATCGCTCGCTTCAACGAGCTTAGCATCCTAGTGCCACACCTTGTCACTCCCCTTTCTTGTGGGATTAGCAAGTATATTCGGGGTCTACCAAGGCAAATTCAAGATTCAGTTCAAAATAGTGCTCCAAAGACTCTTCGCGAGGCTATTGTTCTTGCTGTATCCTTGTCTGACAACCACATCAAGGCAGGAACCCTCAAAATCAGCAAGAAGGCAACTGAGAAAACCGAGGCCGAACCTTACAAAGAGGTCAAGGCCGACGCCACACCTAAACCAAACCGCAACCACAACAACAACCACTCCAAGAAGCAAAAGCAAAACTATGCCTTAACCCAACCAAACCCACCCCAACCCCAATACCCACAAACCCAAACTCAAAACCTTCAAATTCCCTCTCCAAAGAAGCCTTACTATGGTCCACACCCATTTTGCCAAATCTGCCAACGACACCATCAACCCTGCATCCCTTGCCGCCAATGCACCCATTGTGGTCGTTATGGACACCTGCTAGGCGCATGTTTTGAATTCATGCGTACCCAACCAACCCTCACCAAACCACCCCGTACTCCCCAGCCTTCAATCAAAACCGTGTCATAACTCAAGCTCAACCTATCTCTCAAGCTTACTCCACCCCTCGAGCCTGCTTCAATTGTGGAGATCCTAGTCATTTCCGCAACGCGTGTCCTCGACTCGCATATTAGGCCCAAATGGTTGCTCAGCCTGTGTATTCTGCTCAAGCCTATCAGGTTCAGGCTTATCAACACCCGGTTCCACAGATCATGGCAAATCAAGCTATTCAACCGGTTCAAGCTAGCCAAGCCTCAACTTCTCAAGCTGCACCAGCCGTCCCCAATGCTCATGGGAGGGCATTTGTGATTAATGCAAATCAAGCTCAACATAACAACGATGTGGTGAACGGTACGTTCTTGGTTAATAACGTCTATGCATCCATTTTATTTGATACCGGTGCCGATATGAGTTTTGTGTCGCTCGATTTTGAGCCTATGCTTTGGTCGTCTCGTTCCAAGCTCGAAAATTCCTTTACGGTTGAAGTCGCAAACGGTAAAGCTATCTCGATTGATTCGGTGATTCGTGGTTGCACCATAAATCTCAATGACTATGATTTTTCCATCGACCTCATTCCTATGCAACTCGGGAGTTTCGATATCATAGTAGGCATGGATTGGTTAGCTCAACACCGTGCCGAAATCGTGTGTTTTGAATAGTATATTCGGATTCCTCTTGAAGACGATCGGATTTTGCGTATTTTCGGTGAGAAGCCTTCCAAAGGGCTCAAACTTATGTCGTGTACCCAAGCCCAAAAATATTTACGTAAAAAGTATGTGGCTTTCATTGCCAATGTTGTGGAAAAGAAATCAGAAAAGAAGGCAATAAAAGACATCCCGGTGGTACGTGATTTTCCCGAAGTTTTCCCTGATGACGTATCTGGTTTACCTCCTACTCGTGAAGTAGAGTTTCGCATTGATCTCGTGCCTGGTGCGAATCCGGTCGCCAAAGCACCCTATCGTCTCGCACCTTCGGAAATGCAAGAACCGGCGAGTCAACTCCAAGAACTCTCCAGCAAGGGTTTCATCCGCCCAAGTTCGTCACCTTGGGGCGCACCTGTTCTTTTCGTTAAAAAGAAGGATGGCTCTTTTCGAATGTGTATCGACTACCGTGAACTCAACAAACTCACAATCAAGAACCGTTACCCTTTGCCTAGAATTGACGACCTTTTCGATCAACTTCAAGGCGCATCTTGCTTTTCAAAAATTGATCTTCGTTCGGGTTATCACCAATTGCGCGTTCATGATGATGATATACCAAAAACCGCCTTTCGAACTTGCTACGGTCATTACGAGTTTATGGTTATGCCGTTTGGCTTAACCAATGCACCTGCGGTATTTATGGACCTCATGAACCGCGTGTGCAAGCCTTATCTTGATAAGTTCGTGATCGTGTTCATCGACGACATTCTCATTTACTCGAAATCTAAAGTTGAGCATGAAAAGCATTTGCATGATATCCTCGAATTATTGAAGAAAGAGCAACTCATTGCCAAGTTTTCCAAGTGCGAGTTTTGGTTAAACGAAGTCCAATTCCTTGGTCATATCGTTAACGAAAAAGGCATTCATGTCGACCCCGTTAAAATCGAAGCTGTTAAAAACTAGAAGACTCCGACTTCACCCACGGAAGTTCGATCCTTTCTTGGTCTTGCCGGTTATTACCGCCGTTTCATTTTGAACTTTTCCAAGGTTGCTTTGCCTCTCACCGCCTTAACTCATAAGAGTAAACCTTATGAGTGGGGGGCTAAGCAAGATGAAGCCTTCCAAACCTTAAAGTGTATGCTTTGCAATGCTCCTATCCTAGCCCTTCCCAAAGGAAACAAGGATTTCGTTGTCTATTGTTATGCCTCGAATCAAGGTCTCGGTTGCATTCTCATGCAACAAGTCAAGGTTATCGCCTATGCGTCACGACAACTTAAGGTTCACGAGAAGAATTATACGACACACGACCTTGAGCTTGGTGCTGTTGTATTCGCGTTGAAAATATGGAGGCACTATTTGTATGGAACGAAATGTGTGGTGTTCACCGACCACAAGAGCCTCCAACACATTTTAGACCAAAAGGATTTAAATATGAGGCAACGACGATGGGCCGAACTCCTTAGCGACTACGATTGCGAAATACGTTACCATCCCGGTAAAGCAAACGTAGTGGCTGATGCCCTTAGTCGCAAGACCCATGTTAAGAGCATTCTTCTCCAAAGCGTTGTTATTCAACCGACCTTCAACTACGTATCTTTGAAGCCCAACACATCTCGGTCACCGAAGGCAATATGTACAAAGAGATGTCGTGTGGTGCTGAACTCCAACTCGAAATCAAGCGTGATGGTATGCTTTACTTTCTTAATCGTCTTTGGGCCCCATATCGTGACAATCTTCGCACAGTTATCATGGACGAAGCTCACAAGTCACGATATTCTGTCCACCCCGGTGCAGATAAGATGTACTTCGACCTTCGAACTACTTTCTGGTGGCCCGGTATGAAGAAAGATATCGCTATCTACGTCGGGAAATGTCTAACATGTGTCAAAGTAAAAGCCGAGCATCAAAAGCCTTCTGGTTTGCTTGTGAAACTTGTGATTCCGGTTTGGAAGTGGGAGAACATTACGATGGACTTCATCACAAAACTTCCAACCACAAAACGGCAGCATGATAGCATTTGGGTAATCGTGGATCGATTAACCAAATCAGCCTATTTCATTCCCATTCGAGAGAAACTTCCAATAAATCAGCTCGCTCAAATCTATGTCAATGAGATTGTTTGTCGCCATGGTATACCTTTGAGTATCATCTCTGATCGGGATGGTCGCTTTGTGTCCCATTTTTGGAAATCGCTTCAAACCGCTTTGGGAACCCGTCTAGATCTTAGCACCGCTTATCATCCTCAAACGGATGGTCAATCAAAACGAACCATTCAAACCCTAGAGGATATGCTAAGAACTTGTGTACTTGACTTTGGTGGTAATTGGGACACTCGTCTTCCGTTGATTGAGTTTTCGTACAACAATAGTTGCCACTCGAGCATCAAAATGGCTCCATTTGAAGCCCTCTACGGCCGCAAATGTCGTTCTCCTATTTTTTGGAACGAGATCGGTGAATCCCAGCTCACCGGACCCGAAATGGTACAAGAGACCACCGACAAAATTGCTCAAATCCGTAATAACCTGCTCGCTGCTGGAAGTCGCCAAAAGTCTTACGCTGATAAGCGAGGACGACCCTTGGAATTTGAAGTTGGTGACCTTGTCCCTCTCAAGATTTCACCTTAGAAAGGAGTGGTCCGTTTCGGTATGAAGGATAAACTAGCACCTCGTTTTGTTGGTCCATTTAAGATTCTTGAACGAATCGAAGACGTAGCCTATCGCCTCGAGCTTCCGCAAGAACTCCAAGGCATTCATCCCTTATTTCATGTTTCGAACCTTCGAAAGTGTTTGGCCGATGAGAACCTTCATATCCCTCTCGACGAAGTGCGCATCGATAAGACAATGCATTCGTTGAGAGACCGGTGGAAATAATAGATCGAATGGATAAAGAAACCAAGCGTAGCCGAATCCCTTTGGTCCATGTTCGTTGGGAATCTAAGCGCGGTGCGGAATTCACTTAGGAACGTGAAGACCAAATGAAGACTAAGTATCCACATCTTTTTGATACGGATGTTAATTCCTAATTTCGGGACGAAATTTCCTAAAAGTTGGAAATGCTGTGACAATCGTCTTTTTTTTCTCTCGTTTAATAAATGTATTTGTTTTATTTACCCGTCTTGTAATCGGATCTCCATATTTATTAAAAACATAAGAGTATTTATTATGTCTTTCAGTTTTGTTTTATTGTGTTCTTACGCATAAAATAATCGAGTAATTTCACTTTTGGACCATAAACTTCAGTTTAATCAATTTCTGGACTCAACCCAAACCACAATGACTTATTTGCAATACTTTTGAAAAATAATATTTTTTTTTTCTTTTTCCTTCTTCTCCCCCATCAACAGCCGACCCCCCTTCTTTCCGTTTCGATGCAATTAGCCCGTAAATCATGGTGTATTGATTAATTCGTAACCTGTGCAAATCATCATCGTCATTAACAACGAGTAACGACTCGTTAATTGAGTTATTATAACCAAAATCGCGTGAACATAGGCCGCGGACGTTTTTGATCTTGTTAGCCTATATATACATGCCAAAAATCCAATTCACAAGCACCACACCATCTTCTCACTATCACGAAACTAAACCCCATCCTAATTGCTTTGTTGAATCAATTCTGGTACTCGTTTGATCTCACCATTGAGCCGAAGCTTTAGGTCCTCGTTCTTGATCCATTCTTAACCGTTTCAGGTAATTATAACATGCATATGGGTCACAAATTCATCCTCTACGAAACCCCTCTGTCAATTTTGATTGACAGAGGGTGTAAGATTCGATTGTTAATTTAGGGTTTATATGATTTGGGGGTTTGTTTGATTAACTGGTTATATACATTCTTTTCTGAACCTATTAACGAATTGGAAACTGGCTCAGATGGCCAGTGTATATTACGTAAAACACTTGACCGGCCAGGGGCGCAGGTTCGATTCCCCCTGGTCCGGTTTTGGTATTATTTTGTTAATTGTTTGTTTTAATCAATATAAAAACTATATTTACATTAAAACCATATTTTTGTTACACTCGATTAAACGAACCAAACTTTGATAAGTTTATAAAATAAATTTCATATACAAATATATATATATATATATATATATATATATATATAAAAGTATATAAATTTACATAATCATTTATATATATATATATCTATATTTTTACATTAAAAATAACAAACATAATAATAATAATAATAATAATAACAACCATAATAACAGTAAATGTATTTCTTATCTTTCTCTCTTGGTTAACTAAATTGAACCCCGTTAAAAATTAGTTTAGATTACATAAAGCATTTTTCATATGTCGGAATGTATATTATATAAAGGAGTTTTCTTTGTTAACCAAATATGACTTATTAAATGATTAAAATTAACAAAAGTTAATTACATAATTATCAATATTCTATGAACAACAACTAATACGTAAACCCCAAATATGTTGCAAACCCATCTCTTTTGTGTCTTGCTCATTACCTTAGTTTAAGTATTTATTTTAATTATGCCTTAAATAATTAGGACAAATTGTCGGGAATTATCGCGGGACCAACTAGCGTATTCTAATCTTTACCGTCTTCTCAATACCGTACCCCTCATTTCATGTGAGTTCTTCATAACCCCATTTTAACGTTTTATAATATTTTGGGGGTAGCACGTTACAAGTTTTTCATTCGTTAGTTATGTGATTGTTTACAAACCGATTCACTTATATCGTGCATGTTAATATTGTTCGTGCATATTGTTTATGATTATACGTGAACTTGCTTGCAATGTGTTTATTGTTTTTATGGTGAAAGTTACGCAAACGCAAACGCCTACACATAGTGGGAGGGTCCGACGGGACGTACCCGAGCCGTCTAACGTTACGACTTCGGTTGTTTACGTAAGGTGGTTCTCATTTCCCCGACTTCAACGGCTTCGGCCAAATGAACGGGAGGACGACACTATTTGAATTCATTTACTTTACGCTTAAATACTAATTGCATGACGATTGTTGAATCGCGATTTTCCTATATATATGTATACGCAAAAACTTATGAAAACTCACCAACTTAATTGTTGACAAAATATATTATTTTTAACGTGTTACAGGTTGAACCGATGGTGTGCTAAGGACGAAGTTCATTAGTTTGCCTTAGGATATTTGAAATAAAGAACTTGTTTACTTTTCGATAAAGTGTTATCTTTTGTTTTTATTTATGAACAATATGTGTACTTTTGATGATATGAAATGCATTAAATATAATTATTGTCGCTTTAATAGCGTTACGTGCTTTGAATGATCTGTACGTTACCCCCGGGCGTATTCCGCTTAAAGCCGGGGTGTTACATACAGGACATCAGAAATAAGCTTTCGTCCATAAAGGACCCTAATCAAAAGAAAAGTTTTTTCTCCAAGATCATATCTGCTCTTCCAGGGAGATCTAAAAACAAGGAGCCCGAAAAAAGAGAGGATTCTCGAAGGCGTCCCAAAAAACCAGATCCCCCGAGGCAAAGCTCATACACACCCTCTCCAGATCTCTCCAGACATAGCTCCTACACCCCCTCCTCGTCACAGGTGCCCACACATGAAACCCCCACCCCCTTGCTGTCTCGTTCGTTGTCCCAGTCTTAGTCGCGGTTTAAAACTCCGAGCATGCGACGTACGAGAGCTCACCTCGGGTTTCCTTTAATGGATTCTCCAATGCAAGTACCAGCGATAGAAAGGTTTGAGATCGTCATTCCCAGCTGGGAACAGCCCTTCATCTCAGACATCAAAGACGTAAGCCCAAATGGTAACTGCGGTTTCCGAGCAATTGCCATTTAGGGAGACATCAAAGATGCTGGCAGGATGTTAGGCGTGGATTAATGAACGAGCTGGACACGAACGAAGGGTGATGGAGGGCGATGTTCATGAGAGAGGATGATCGTTTGTATGATATGGTTTGTTCCAGGCTAGATTACTTCGACACGATTAGACCAGCGCTAGATAATCGTTGGTTCGACGTACCCGCTCACGGACACCTGTGTGCTCAGACAAACGAGTGTGTTTAGTCAATCTAAATGGCGGTGCCATTGAATCTTATTGGCTGTTGAGAATCGGTCAAGACTTGATTCCGAATCCAATGGTTATATGTATCGCTAATTGGGGAGGTAATCATTGGATATATATCAAACTGGAAGGAGATTTCCCAATGCCCCCACCAGACCGTAATTGGGAAACAAACGTATATGTATAGACACACACAAACACACACATATTTATATAAGACAGTATATCAATGTGTATATATATATATATATATATATATATATAGATACACATACACATACATTGAAATTTGTTTACCAATGTTGGTTTAATAATAATAATAATAATAATAAATAATAATAATAATAACAAATAATAATAATAAATAATAAATAATAATAACAAATAATAATAATAATAACAATAATAGTAAATAATAATAATAATAATAATAATAATAATAATAATAATAATAATAATAAATTAGGCCCCTTATGGGCAGACGCCTATAAAGGAGGCGTCTGCCCATCTGTGCCCATTATTATTATATTTTCAAATTTAAACACACGCGAGCATCCTTGCACCCGAGCATCCTTGCATCCGAGCATCCTGAGCACGAGCTTCGATCAAGCCGACACCGACACCACACGAGCCTCATGTGAACTGACACCGACACTGACACATGGTATTTTTTTTTTTGAAAGATGATATGATGATGATGATGTTGTGTTGATGATGATTACGATGATGATGAAATACGACGACCGGATTCCGACCGTTTTGAGGTTGTATTTCGGCCGTTTGGTTTACATGGAAGGTCAAAGGCGGTGTATATCATTATATGCAGCATCAGGTGGTTTTATTTTTTTAAATTTATTATTATTATTATCTATTATTATTATTATTATTATTATTATTATTATTATTATTATTTATTGTTATTATTATTACTGCTATTAGTTATTATTATTATTTATTGTTTATTAATATTATTATTTATCATTATTATTATTATTATTACTGTTAATATTATTTATTATTATTATTATTGTTATTGTTATTATTTATTATTGTTATTATTTATTATTGTTGTTATTATTATTATTATTGTTATTATTATTTATTATTATTATTTATTAGTATTATTATTGTGTTTATCATTTATTATTATTGTGTTTATCATTTATTATTATTGTTATTATTTATTATTATTATTATTATTATTATTGTTATAGACGAAGGACGACGATATTGAGGCCGAGCGCGAACTAGAGCAGGGGCAGGGCCGAGGGCAGAGCCGGGGACGGGGGGTCCCGGCAGCGATAGAGGGTGACGGCGTATTAGCCGGGTACCCACACCTACAATTTTAGGACGGTACCGACAATGCACACCGGTATACATGCCTCCGACATATGCCCTCGTTTTACAACACGGTCATATGTTGGCGGTTCCTGGTGGATTGTGACGCCCGGCAGCAGGCGGCCGAGTACGTCGGCGACGATACGCCCTGGAGCCGATGCTTTAGTATGGATCGATCAGCGCACCGGGAACTGACGCTAGAGGTTTACTCCACGATACGCATTAGGTAAGTTTCTTTTTTTTATATTATATTATATTATATTATATTATATTATATTATATTATATTATATTATATTATATTATATTATATTATATTATATTATATTATATTATATTATATTATATTATATTATATTATATTATATTATACAGGTATTTACATAAGCTGATTGCAAAGTCCTTTTCGGGTCATAATCTGGGTGCGGAGCACTGTAGCCTTCAGGACCTGTTTTTTTTTTTATTTGTCTACTAACCGGCATGGCCTGTAACCTCGCTAGGGGGTTTTAGACTACTTTACCAGCTATTACCACTGGCAGGCACGAGGGTCCTTGATGGTTGGCACATACGTCACCCAGCTTGCGATCTCTCTAGGCATGGAGGCCTGTTGGACGGCCTGGTTATCCCACCGACCCCTCCGTGCTTGTTAGATTGCAGCCGTTGCACCAGCATCCACGTTGTGCATTCGCTCGTCGATCCTAACAGCCCATACGACCGACTGGTGGCCGGGGTGGGGGCACGTGCCCCTTACGTCCAGTGCCTTTAGTCCAGCCTCCCCCGCTCGCGGCACCGGAGGTGCATATCGTCGATCAGCCTGTCGACGTAGAGAGGGGGCCTATGGGGATTCGGACGATGGTGGTGACGCACATGAGGATTCGGACGCATATGAGGTACGCTTTAATACATTATTGTTTTACAGTTTCTTTTAATTCGTCTGCTTATTAAATGTATTTTTATTGTTTTGTTGTTAAGCGTCGACGCAGCACGTTCCACGTACATATTGCGCGGTTCATTTGGATCCCGCCATCGACACCAGGTTGCGGGCCGTTGAAAGCCGGTCGCTGCGCACAGAGTAGGCGGTACTGCGACAGGGGCAGGGGATGGTGCAGATGGCGCGCCAGATTAGCTGGATCGTTCGCTATCTGGCGGCGTAGCAGTCAGGAAAGCACTACCCCATGCCCCCACCACCACCCCCTCCCAGTTTTGACCATGAGGTGAGCACGTCTGCGCGTGAGACACAGACGGGGCGACAACGTGGATGCCGTCAGTGAGGGTTCAGGGGCCACGCGCAGGGTAGAGGACGACGACAACGTTGGCGACACGGCGTTCAGGGCCCTTGACGACGACTTTGACTTCCCGGACTTTATGTAGATTTTTATGTTTTATTTGTTGTATTTACTTTTATTTGTATATTTTGTGTATATAATACTGGTTTTGGTGTATATATGTGTTAATTGTTTTGACCGAACTTTTACCAAACGATCTGACTACGAGATGCAATTATTAATTAATATTAAAAACAATTTAGTATTTTATTAATATAATATAAAAAACAATTTTGTTTATTTTATCAATTTATCATTAAAAACATAAAAAAAATAAAATGACACACAACTTTACATGCAATTGCTTAGTGGCAACGGATATTTGTTAAAGTGAAGATAACTATGGTTGGTGGTGGTGGCCGACAGTCAAGACAGTTGGAGTTTGAAGAAATCTAGAGGAGTTTCGAGATGCCGATAAAGAAACCAGCCAAGAAATTGAAAGTTTGTTTGGCAATGTCAATTTCCCCAAACAAGCCCCGAAATATTCAAGACGTCGATAACGAAAGCAGCCAAGAAATTAAAAGTTCGTTTGACAATGTCAATTTTCCCAAATAAGCCCTGCAACTGAACTCTCTTTGTCAAATTTTGAATAATAATAAATAATAAATAAATACATAATATAAATAATAATAATAATAATAATAATAATAATGATAAATAACAAAAGAAAAGAAACCAAAGAAAAAAAGAAAAAAAAAAACATAATAAGATAAATTTGATGGGTTTTTCTTGAAAAGACCACCAATACGCCATGTATAGCTCTATACATATTGATCGGTGTTTTAGCAAAAAAGGGTGGTGCCCCTAGAAAACCCGTTATTTAAACTAGCAGATGGGTTCAGCTGATGAAGGTGGGCTCATAATTTGAGGGCACAAGTTAAAAGGATTGGAGGTCACACATCAAACGTATGAGGTTTTGACTTGGGAGTAGGGGAAGTCGGCTACACCAACAATATAAATATTATATTATTTTCGTTTGGGTTTTTGGAACTAGAGGTTTAGACTTCGGAGTAGGGGAAGTCGGCTACACCAACAATATAAATATTATATTATTATCGTTTGGGTTTTTTGTGACATCTGCCCCGATCCGACCCGACCCAGGTACCCGTTTCTCTGACCCGATCTCTTTCTTTTATGATTTAATATTTATACTTATATTTTACTTTTAATAATAATATATATATTTTCCTTCCCGCCTCTTTCTCTCTCTTTCTTTCCGCCGTCCAGTCCCTCTTCTCTCTTTCCGCCTTCTTTTCCCTCTTGTCGCCGTCCCGCCCTTACGCCTTGTTTCCCTCTTTTCCAACTCTTTGCTTGTCCTTTGTTCCTTCCCGCCTAAGGTTGTCTGCGCAGCTCCACGCGCCAGACTCTTTACAAGGAAGCCTGCGTGAAGACCTCCCTGTTACTGCGATACGCGAGACGAACTGTTCTTCCCGCGACGCGCTAAGGAATATAGTTCTTCTCGCGACGCGCTTAGAATTGAAGTTCTTCCCGCGGCGCGCTTAGAAATATAATTCTTCCCGCGACGCGTTAAGGTTGGTTCTGTCTGCCTTCGCGCTCGCGCACTTTTGCCTTCGCGCTCGAGCCTCCTCGCGCTAAACCCTTTGAGTTTTCTTCTGTTTAATCTAGCCGTTTGCTTTTGTGTTGTCTTATCTTTTGTGCTGTTGACCTAATCTGCTTTATGTCTGAAAAGTTACTTTCGGCGCAGCATGCGCACCAACCCCATTGGTTGGCAGAAAAAGTGACTGACATTATCTTTTGAGATCTGCTTTTGCCATGCTTGACCAGTACCTTTATCTGATCCGCCCATGCTTTTTACTGTTCCCTGTCAGCTTTATCTTGCCCCCTGCAGCTGCCATATCTTTTGATATCTTTTGCTTTTGGAATCTTTTACTTTTTGAGATCTTTTTCCCCTTTTCTAGGGATTGTGTTCCCTAGGGTTTCTCTATAAATAATAATCTTATTTTTTTTTCTTAACACTACACACACAAACACTTATTATCTCTCTTCCTTTGCTCTCTGCCGATTGTCCTTCTGCCGCCTCCTCTCTTGCCTCCGTTTTCTCCTCTCCTCTACCCTGCTTTTTCCGGTAATATATTATATATATAATTTACTTATTAATTATGCTAACTTATAATCAAGACTTAGAACCAATCATTAAAACGATAATCTTATTTATAGGTTAACTTGTGCTTGTTTAAAGTTGGTTCTTGCTTTATCTTACACCGCATCGTTTATCAAGTGAGTAATCTCGTACCTAATCCCTTTTTGCTTTAAATGTTTTGGGATGTTCATGTGTTCATACAAACTTCGAGTCTTAAACTTGTTTATGAACTTTAGTCGCGCAGTATCCCATGTGTTGAGGACGTAGACTTGGCTGTTTATTTGTATGTGTGGATCATTAACCGTCTTGTCGGTCTATTCCGCAGTTCTCATGGTACCATTAGATGAACACGGGAGAACTATCGTTTATGATTTTCTCTTTTGTTTGCACATGCACAGTTTGTCTTGTTTGTGAGCTCAATTGTGAGCACCGGCAGTCTATGAATCTTAGAGTTGGTCCCGATCAGATTACACCCTTGTTGAAAACCAAACATACACATGTTGCGCGCAGATTTATTGTTATCTATGTATTAACTATTAAACTTGATTTCTCACCAACACGCAAGTGTTTGACGTTTATTTTAACACATGTTCAGGTTTGCAGTAGCTGTTTTGGAGCTGGTGGACACATAGGAAGTTTTCTTTATTTTGGACCTAGATTAAAATGTATCAAGACAAGTTTTTACTGTTCGAATATTATGATTTATAATATATTGATTTATGATGATTTATGTTATCTTATGTCTACTTTGCGCGTGCGCGAATGAATGTATTTATTAAATATTGACACCCAATAGTGTCACGAGTAATGAAACAATATGTGGCGCCCCGATGTATAATCCGCCTCTGGTCGGGGTGTTACAGATTGGTATCAGAGCTCGTTGACTTTAGGATAGGTGGTTAGACGTAACGGCCTAGAATACCTAAGAGTCCCCTCTCGCGCATGAGAGAAATCTCATGTTTGCGCGCTTATTGTTAATTACTCGTTATTTATGAATATGCTCGCGCTTGCGCAGTATATGATTTTATGTTTTATTTCGCGATATTTCGATTTTTGTTGAATTTCGATTTTTATTGATTTTTCTTATATATTCGTTTGTTGGGTTTGAAAATCCGAAAAGTCATGGTGATACATGAATAGTTGATTTTCAATTTCCATTTACGATTATGTTCTGAGGTTGGAGACTTGAAAAGTCATGGTGATACATGAATTGTCAACCTCCAATACTCATTTTCTTGTGTATTTTATATTGAAGATTGAAAAGTCATGGTGATACATGAATCGTCAATCTCCAATACTCGTTTGCTCGTATATTTTAAATTGGGAATTCGGAAAGTCATGGTGATACATGAATTGTCGATTCTTGATTCGAATTTGTTACCTTTATTAAGTCTGCATTTAGGGTCATTTATTTTACTTTAACTTTTGACAGTAACTGACTCCGCGAAACCAAGCTTTATAAGATTAAAACTTTGCGCTAAAATCAAGATATTAACTAAAATTAAAATTTTTATAGAATGCCTCCGCTATCTCGTCGCCATCTCAAGAAGAAAGAAGCCGCGCGCAGACGCTCGCAGCAACGTTCCCAGGAAATGGCCGCCGCAATAGCCCAAGCTTTGAGCCAAAACAATACCAACACCTCTGGTTACAACATTAAGTCCTTTAACGCGGGTAACCCTCCAAAGTTCACAGGTCTTGAAGGAGCCACCGTGATGCTCCAGTGGCTTGAGAAAATAGAAAACACTTTCCTCCATACCCAATGCCCTCATGACAAACGAACCCTATATGCTTCCAGTGTCCTGGAATCTAGAGCACTTACATGGTGGAATGGAGTAGCTCATGCGCGTGGCGCAGAAGCTGCTTCCAGCATGCACTGGGAGGAATTTAAGGATCTCTTGACACGAGAATTCTGCCCTCCCAACGAAGTAAAGCGCCTGGAGGAAGAATTTTGGAACCTGAAGCAATACAGTGGAGAAGCGCGCGAGTACGCGACGCGCTTCCACGAGCTAAGCTTACTGGTCCCTCACCTTGTTACCCCTCCACGCCGAGCAATCGAGAAATTCCTTGGGGGTCTCCCCATGGAAATTCAAGATTCTGTATGGGCCAGAAACCCAGTTACCCTCTCTGACGCCATCGAGTTGGCCGCTGTGCTCAGCGACAACCATGTCAGAGCAGGAACCCTGTTCCTGCGGGGATCTGAGAAGACCAAACTCACCAAGACTGCCCCTGGACCAACAGAAACCAAACCTGAACCCTCAAACCATAACCAGAAACGTAGGCGCAGACAAGCTTACGCGCTTACCAGCCCACCCATAGTCCAGCAACCCGCATACCAACCTCCAGTTTATGCGCCTAACCCACTGTCAGCCTACCCAACACCTCCTGTAGTCCACAACTATGCCTTAACCAATCCAGCACTCCCTGCCCCGCCAACTAACAAACCTTACACAGGAAACCACCCCTTTTGCCCAACCTGTAGACTCCACCACCCACCTCAAGTCCCATGTCGACTTTGTCACCGATGTGGCCGCGCTGGTCACCTTGCAGAAAACTGTAGAGTCCTTCCCGCCAATCCAATTGCGCCAACACCACCGGTCTACCCGCAAAACCCTCAACCAACCTACCAAAACCCACGACCCAGATCGTGCTTTAACTGCGGTGATCCCAGTCATTTCCGGAACGCGTGCCCGAGACTACAAGTGCAAATCACGCAAGCGAATCCGGTGAACCAGATTTCGAACCAAGTGACGCGTGGACGAGCTTTTAACATAACCGCGCACCAAGCGCAAGCGAATAATGACGTAGTTAATGGTACATTTTTGCTTAACGGATTTTATGCTTCTATACTTTTTGATACTGGCGCCGATCGAAGTTTTATCTCTCGCGCCTTCGAGCAGAAGCTTGCGCGACCGCGCGATAACTTAAAAGAAGATTTTTCAGTTGAATTGGCTAACGGTGAAACTGTTTTAATTAACTCTGTGATTAAAGATTGCACGCTTAACCTTAACGAAAACGATTTTCTGATCGACCTCATCCCCATGCCTCTTGGGAGTTTTGATGTTATCATTGGTATGGACTGGCTCTCGAAGAATCGCGCCGAAGTTATTTGCGCCAAGAAGTTGATTCGCATACCTCGAGAAAATGGTGATCTTCATATCTACGGCGAAAAACCCTCCAGTGGTCTTAAGCTTATGTCTTGCGCCGAAGCCCGAAGGCTCATGCGGAAAAGGTGTATTGCATTCTTAGCTCATGTGGTTAAACCTGCTGAAGAGAAGAAGCTTCGCGATATCCCTGTTGTGCGTGATTTCCCTGAAGTTTTTCCTGATGATCTTCCTGGTATCCCTCCCGCTCGTGAAGTCGAGTTTCGTATTGATCTTGTCCCTGGTGCTTCCCCCGTAG
The DNA here is from genome assembly GCF_021521415.1 of Bidens hawaiensis. Lineage (NCBI taxonomy): Eukaryota > Viridiplantae > Streptophyta > Magnoliopsida > Asterales > Asteraceae > Bidens > Bidens hawaiensis. The sequence continues at coordinate 2,829,558 of NW_027491134.1, forward strand.
CTAAATCTCCTTACCGTCTTGCGCCCGCTGAGATGCAAGAATTGGCAAGCCAACTTCAAGAGTTGACTGCTAAAGGATTCATTCGCCCTAGCTCTTCGCCCTGGGGTGCTCCGGTGTTGTTCGTTAAAAAGAAAGATGGATCGTTTCGCATGTGTATTGATTACCGCGAGTTGAACAAACTCACTATTAAGAACCGGTATCCCTTACCGCGTATTGACGACCTCTTTGATCAACTCCAAGGTGCCTCTTGTTTTTCCAAGATCGATCTCCGCTCTGGCTATCACCAGTTGCGCATCTGCGATGAAGATGTTCCGAAGACTGCTTTTCGAACTCGTTATGGCCATTTTGAATTCTTGGTCATGTCCTTCGGTTTAACCAACGCACCCGCCGTTTTCATGGATCTAATGAATCGGGTGTGTAGGCCTTTCTTGGATAAATTCGTGATCGTGTTTATCGATGATGTTCTGGTGTATTCTAAGACCAAGGCCGAGCATGAGCAACATCTTCGGTTGGTGTTGCAAAAGCTTCGAACCGAGCAGCTCTATGCTAAGCTTTCCAAGTGTGAATTCTGGTCTGATGAAGTACAGTTTCTTGGCCATGTTGTGAACAAGATGGGTATTCATGTCGACCCATCCAAAATTGAAGCAATCAAGAACTGGATTACGCCATCCTCTCCTTCCGAGATCCGTTCCTTTCTGGGCTTAGCTGGTTATTACCGGCGTTTCATTTCGAACTTCTCAAAGATCGCTTTGCCTTTAACAGCTCTAACGCACAAAGGTAAACCGTATATTTGGGGCTCGAAGCAAGAAGAAGCCTTTCTATCGCTCAAGCGATTGTTGTGTGAAGCTCCTGTTCTTGCGCTACCTGAGGGTAATGATGATTTTGTCGTGTATTGCGATGCATCCAACCAAGGTCTCGGTTGTGTTCTTATGCAACGAGGCAAGGTTATCGCTTACGCATCAAGGCAACTCAAGATTCACGAAAAGAATTATACAACTCACGACCTCGAACTAGGTGCAGTTGTTTTTGCCTTGAAGATCTGGAGACACTACCTTTATGGTACTAAGTGTATCCTCTACACTGACCATAAAAGCCTTCAGCATATCTTTGATCAAAAGGAACTCAACATGAGGCAACGCCGATGGAACGAACTCATCAGCGATTACGATTGTGAGATCCGGTATCATCCTGGTAAGGCTAATGTGGTAGCCGATGCGCTCAGCCGAAAACCCTGCCAGCTTAACTGTATTTTGCCGCGCACGCATCTTCACTTTGCGCCGATTCAAAGCAACCTTGAATCGCGTATTCGTGACGCGCAGCGCGCATCCATCAGTAATGGTAACCTTCGCGCCGAGTTACCGTGTGGCGCAGAAGCGCACTTTGTCCCTAATCTGAGTGGAATTCTCTGCTATCTTAATCGCATCTGGATTCCCTTTGATGAGAATCTTCGCGCTGATATCCTGAGTGAAGCGCACAAATCTCGGTATTCTATTCATCCTGGCGCTGATAAGATGTACAAGGATTTGCGCATTACTTATTGGTGGCCCGGTATGAAAAAGGACATTGCTGTGTTCGTAGCTAAATGTCTGACTTGTTCTAAAGTGAAAGCTGAACACCAACGCCCATCTGGTTTGCTCGAACAACCAGAAATTCCTACGTGGAAATGGGAATGTGTAGCGATGGACTTTATTACCAAGTTACCTTTGACAGCAAGCAAACATGATAGCATTTGGGTAATAGTGGATCGTTTGACTAAGTCTGCTCACTTTCTGCCCATTCGTGAAAACTACCGTGTTGAGCAACTCGCGCAGCTTTATGTCAAGGAAATTGTCTGCCGCCATGGTACTCCTTTGAGCATCATATCCGATCGCGATGGCCGTTTTATATCTCGCTTTTGGAAATCTCTCCAATCTGCGTTAGGAACTCGCTTGGACATGAGTACGGCATATCATCCTCAGACTGACGGTCAGTCTGAGCGAACTATTCAAACTCTTGAGGATATGCTCCGGTCGAGTGTTCTTGATTTTGGAGGTAATTGGGATTCGCACCTGCCTTTGATCGAGTTCTCTTATAATAACAGCTATCATTCCAGTATCGGTATGGCCCCATTTGAAGCACTTTACGGTCGTAAGTGCCGCTCCCCGATTTGTTGGAGCGAAGTGGGTGAAACTCAAATCACAGGACCCGAACTTGTTCAAGAGACAACCGATAAAATCGCCAAGATCCGTGATCATCTGCTGACTGCCCGAAGCCGACAGAAGAGTTACGCAGATCGTAGGCGGAAGCCTCTCGAATTTCAAGTTGGTGATCTTGTTCTCCTCAAAGTGTCGCCCTGGAAGGGTGTTGTCCGCTTTGGGAAGAAAGGTAAGCTTGCTCCTCGATATGTTGGTCCATTCAAGATTCTCGCGCGTGTAGGAAAAGTTGCCTACAGACTTGACCTGCCGCCCGCGCTCAGTAATGTGCATCCAACGTTCCATGTATCCAATCTCAAGAAGTGTTTAGCTGACGAGAACCTTCACATTCCACTTGATGAAGTTCAAGTTGATGAAACTATGCATTTCATTGAGAAGCCTGTTGAGATTATGGATCGCGAGGTTAAGCAAACCAAGCGCAGTCGCATCCCTATCGTGAAAGTTCGCTGGGAGTCCAGGCGCGGAGCCGAGTTTACATGGGAAAGGGAAGATCAAATGAAGATCAAGTACCCGCACCTGTTCTCTGCGCCACCTACTTCGAGATAAATTTCGGGACGAAATTTCTTAAAGTAGGGGAGACTGTGACATCTGCCCCGATCCGACCCGACCCAGGTACCCGTTTCTCTGACCCGATCTCTTTCTTTTATGATTTAATATTTATACTTATATTTTACTTTTAATAATAATATATATATTTTCCTTCCCGCCTCTTTCTCTCTCTTTCTTTCCGCCGTCCCGTCCCTCTTCTCTCTTTCCGCCTTCTTTTCCCTCTTGTCGCCGTCCCGCCCTTACGCCTTGTTTCCCTCTTTTCCAACTCTTTGCTTGTCCTTTGTTCCTTCCCGCCTAAGGTTGTCTGCGCAGCTCCACGCGCCAGACTCTTTACAAGGAAGCCTGCGTGAAGACCTCCCTGTTACTGCGATACGCGAGACGAACTGTTCTTCCCGCGACGCGCTAAGGAATATAGTTCTTCTCGCGACGCGCTTAGAATTGAAGTTCTTCCCGCGGCGCGCTTAGAAATATAATTCTTCCCGCGACGCGTTAAGGTTGGTTCTGTCTGCCTTCGCGCTCGCGCACTTTTGCCTTCGCGCTCGAGCCTCCTCGCGCTAAACCCTTTGAGTTTTCTTCTGTTTAATCTAGCCGTTTGCTTTTGTGTTGTCTTATCTTTTGTGCTGTTGACCTAATCTGCTTTATGTCTGAAAAGTTACTTTCGGCGCAGCATGCGCACCAACCCCATTGGTTGGCAGAAAAAGTGACTGACATTATCTTTTGAGATCTGCTTTTGCCATGCTTGACCAGTACCTTTATCTGATCCGCCCATGCTTTTTACTGTTCCCTGTCAGCTTTATCTTGCCCCCTGCAGCTGCCATATCTTTTGATATCTTTTGCTTTTGGAATCTTTTACTTTTTGAGATCTTTTTCCCCTTTTCTAGGGATTGTGTTCCCTAGGGTTTCTCTATAAATAATAATCTTATTTTTTTTTCTTAACACTACACACACAAACACTTATTATCTCTCTTCCTTTGCTCTCTGCCGATTGTCCTTCTGCCGCCTCCTCTCTTGCCTCCGTTTTCTCCTCTCCTCTACCCTGCTTTTTCCGGTAATATATTATATATATAATTTACTTATTAATTATGCTAACTTATAATCAAGACTTAGAACCAATCATTAAAACGATAATCTTATTTATAGGTTAACTTGTGCTTGTTTAAAGTTGGTTCTTGCTTTATCTTACACCGCATCGTTTATCAAGTGAGTAATCTCGTACCTAATCCCTTTTTGCTTTAAATGTTTTGGGATGTTCATGTGTTCATACAAACTTCGAGTCTTAAACTTGTTTATGAACTTTAGTCGCGCAGTATCCCATTTGTTGAGGACGTAGACTTGGCTGTTTATTTGTATGTGTGGATCATTAACCGTCTTGTCGGTCTATTCCGCAGTTCTCATGGTACCATTAGATGAACACGGGAGAACTATCGTTTATGATTTTCTCTTTTGTTTGCACATGCACAGTTTGTCTTGTTTGTGAGCTCAATTGTGAGCACCGGCAGTCTATGAATCTTAGAGTTGGTCCCGATCAGATTACACCCTTGTTGAAAACCAAACATACACATGTTGCGCGCAGATTTATTGTTATCTATGTATTAACTATTAAACTTGATTTCTCACCAACACGCAAGTGTTTGACGTTTATTTTAACACATGTTCAGGTTTGCAGTAGCTGTTTTGGAGCTGGTGGACACATAGGAAGTTTTCTTTATTTTGGACCTAGATTAAAATGTATCAAGACAAGTTTTTACTGTTCGAATATTATGATTTATAATATATTGATTTATGATGATTTATGTTATCTTATGTCTACTTTGCGCGTGCGCGAATGAATGTATTTATTAAATATTGACACCCAATAGTGTCACGAGTAATGAAACAATATGTGGCGCCCCGATGTATAATCCGCCTCTGGTCGGGGTGTTACATTTTTGGAACCAAATTTTAGGCTAGAGTGGGACTGCGTAAACATCAATATTATTCGGTTTGAATTTATTGTTTTCATCACGAATTCATTATTTGCATTTATTTAGTTTGGTTTATTCTTGAGTATGGTTGTTGGCTAAACCCCTAAACCACCTAGCTGTATGATGAACTTTTGTTGACGTTTGATTTTTGTTTGGATTATGCTTTTGTTTGTGGCTTATGATTAAGTAAAATGTTTAATGTTTTTCATTTGATGCATGTGCGTGCTTAGGATTGTTTGGTGAATTTTATTGTTTCACAGTTTTCTTGGTGATTGTTTCATATGATAAGATTCTGTTTGGTCATCTACTGTATGTTTTGAGTACTTTATCGTTGATTTGCAATAAACCATACGAACAATATTAATTAATCAAGTAGACCTAAGTGTGCTGCTAATCTAAATAGCTGTAAGGTGATAGATTATGTGATAGGCCTTGGTTAGTTAAGTTGCTAGATTTAGTTCTCTGTAAGCGGTCCGTCTAGGTTTGATTTATCAGCTTTGTCTATCTAGACGAGTGAGTTCATTAAACTACATTTGATTTCCGCGCTGTAAGGTATGATTTCGTATAGAGGTACTTGTCATAAAATAAATTAGTGACCGTAAGCGAGTCTAATTAAACTGGTGTTTTTAAGAACTTAATAGAAATCCATAGGTGTTTTTTTGAGAAGGGTCAGGGGTTCTGTTCGGGTTTTCTTTAAGTGACTATTTTATGATCTCGGTTCCATAACATGCATTTTCCAACTAATTGATAATTAATGCATTAGGGATTCTAGCCTAGGTGGTTGCTTGTTATTATCTGAGTTAAATCCGAGTCCTAAGTCAATTAAGTCAAGTCGTGTCTAGTCTATATCTATATCTATATCTATACTACCTATAAAACATATTAGATGGACAAAATAGTAATTGATTTATGACTTCCGGTGAGACACTATTGTATTTATGACTTCCGGCTATTTTTATGAACTCTGGCGACATCAACGTTCTCTCTCCAACCGGTGTCCGTTACACACTCTAGCAATAATAATAATAATCCGTTAAAATCCATTTAATGCTCCAACTTCTCCTTCATCATCCGTATATACCAATTACCCTAAATTAGGTCGTAATTGTCATTCTTCCATCCATAGGGAGACGTTACAATTCACCTCCAGCAACGTTACAATTCCCTTCGGTGGTGATGGAGATAAAACCCTCACCTGCCCGTGACTTTCCGGCGACGTTAAAGGTATCACCATCACCTTAGCCTTCAATTGCATGCCTATAATTTCTGAAATTTTGGGTTTGACTACGCCATTAAGGCTCATCTTGAGGTTTGTATTACAACCGTCTGGTTACCGATTATGTTCTTTAAATACACAGATATGTAGATGATGGAACACCGTTCTAGCAACATATAGTTAGTTCGTCAACGAGCTGTTCTGATCCTCAATATTTTGAGGAGCTTTATGATTATTATACAACAGAAAAGGTTTTATTTTCCTTTCATTTTAGGCCTATTATTGTGTTCATCATAAACATACATCTAATTTTGATTCGGTTTGCATTAAAGGGCTGGCATCTATGTGATCCAAATGCTCAGAAACTGTTCAAGGCTCTGAAAATAGCAGGGGTAAAACTGGCGATTGTTTCAAATTTTGACACACGATTAAGACCTCCGCTGCGCGCTCTTAAATCTGATCACTGGTTTGATGCTTTGGCGGTTTCAGCAGAAGTATGTTATCTGATCTATTTAATTAATTTTTTTTTTCTATGAATATAAAGGTGCCAATTTTAGTCCATTTATACTGATCAAATAAGATAAATTATTACAACCGGAGTGAACTGAAAGCTTAATGCACAAACTGAAACAGAACGAAACTTACAATCCCGATAAAGTGAAACCAAGCTGAAATTGAAATAAAAATCCGAAACAAAACTTACAATCCGAATCCAAAACCCGAAAAAATGAAACCAAACCAAAACCAACAACCAAAAAAATTGCACTGAAGTGAAACCAAACACTAAAACAGCCAAAATAAAAAACTTAGCAAACTGAAACCGAAACGAAAAGAGACAAAAAACCAAATTCAAAATCTAAAAAAAAAATGAAACTGTAACGAATCAAAAAACAAAAATAATAGAAACCCAAACCAAAATAATACCGCAACTGAAACCAAAGACCGAATAAACTGAACTCAAAACTGAAACGAAACTAAAAAACCAAAAACGAACCGAAACCTAAAGCTGAATAAACTGAAACCAAAAGGAAACTAAAAACTGTAATTTGAAACTAAGCTGAAACGAACCGAAATTAAAAACTGAATAAACTATAACCAAACTAATGCTAGAAACCCGTCTTATGTAGATTCTTAAAATCTTGAAATCTTGATTTGGTGTTCAATAATGGTGGTTTAACCTTTAAAAACTTAATAAACTACAACCAAATTGATGATTTGATTATTATTTATATTATTATTTTTTTTTTGTCTTGTTGGGCATGAACTATGCAGCCAGACAAATCTTTTGAATTCTTGAAATTTGTCTTTTTGTGGATTGAAAATAGTGGATTGACTAAGTAACAAATGTAACCCAAATGTGAATTTTGATAAATTTTAATAAAGTTTCTGACTTTATCAATATAATGATCTGTGTGAGTAGAATATGCCTCAAGAAAGCCTGAGATCAGTTGTGTACAGATCATTTGTCACCTGTGAAGATCCAAGAGGTGTAGTTGAAGGGAAAACAATAAAAATAACAAAAACTAATACCATGAAAACGAGTACCCGAAGAACCGAAAAAGAAATGCAATCAAAGAGTTCAAAAGCAAAAGAAAAGATGTCACTTGTTGAGGTGAAAAACGGAGCTCAAAGTCTAAACGATGCTATCGATTTGTGGTCGAAAGGGGTTAGTTTTAAAAGTCAACCGAAGGATATCGTGAAAGATTTGCTAAAAGGGGCTCTTGATCTTCAAGAGTCTCTTATGATGCTTGGAACATTGCAAGAAGTGAGCATGACAAGTTTCAAGAAGAAACAAGAACCAAGTAAAGAACTTTTTAGCAAAAATGGTTCGGATCGGTTTGAAAGTTTTGAAATTTATGATTCGGGTTATCAAAAAGATAGAAACTTAGCAAATGGGCCATCAAGAGATTGTTTCACAAAGCTTAGACAAGTGTTTAAAGAAGGGCTTCCTAAACTAAAGTCTTGTCAAGAAAGTGCTTTTTCAAGCACATACATAGGACTAGAAGGTGTGATTCTCTATCTTTAATGTTTGTAAAAAAAGTTTAAAATATCATAAATTAAAAGATTTTTTTTATTACTATGCAGGTAAAAGAAAACCACAGTTGTCTCATGATATTGCTTCAACAAGCTCAAGTCCGCCTTCTTCAATGGTGTTTTCGACTCACGAGTTCACTTCTTCCGAGTCTTTTTCATCAAGGGCTACAGAGGAAACGTCAAAAGGGTCAAACTTGATTGCATAACTCATGGGTTTAGCAGAGTTTCCTGCAAAGCTGCCACAGAAGCAATTGGACGTTTATAGCAAAACGAGGCCCGTTTTCGATGTTGATTTGCCGAATGCAAAGAAACCACCGTTTGTCGTTCGGAAATCAGATCGAGAACATATGTCGTTAGATGAAATCATTAACGTGATGCAATCTAAAGGACTTTTGAGAAGCAACAAACAAAAAATCAAACAAACTAGCAAAAGATTTGAAGATGATGTGTCACCGATTGTTTTAGTGAGACCGCAACGGGTTGGTTTATATTCTGATGACCTGAAAGTAAAACTTTATGAAAATCCAATCCGAAAGATTCATCAAGAAAAGGCGAAAACCAAAGATAAAAGTGTCAGAAATAGAGGGACATTGACATCAAAATGAGATTCGCCTTCTAATAAGCAGAAAGCTTCTGTTCATGCTGCCAAAACCTCAAAGAAAGCAAGAAGTTGAGAAGAAAATAGACAAGATTCAAAAGATGGCACCACAAATTAACAAAAAATCGGTAGAGAACGCGACAACCACAAATTCAATTTCAAGTAATAGGCTCTTTGAAGCCCCAGAGAAGCGTTCTCCCGAATCAAGTTTCAAAACGAACAAATTCTTCGGCTTTATCAACCAACAAGTCAAATAATGTAAAAAAGAATACAAAGATTGAAAAACCAATCATAGTGAGTTCTTGTCTTCTTTCAAACTCTAAATATCACAAAAACGTTATTGCAAAAGTCAAGTATGATTCTAACTTTGATACATGCCATTGTAGGTTCATGAAGCTTTGCAAATCGATTCGACAATTCAAGACGAAACTCAAAATTCTGAAGTCACAATTGAAGGTAAATCACAAACATAAACCATAAAGATTAATGCTTTATTCATATATTTTGATGTATGCTCTTGAATCTAGACATCTTGTACAGAAACTGGCAAGTGAGACGAAAATAATCACTTTCTGAAGCTTTTGAAAAAGATTCATCTCGTGTTAGAGATGATAATACTACAGGTATGGATCAATCCGAAACAAGAAACAGTCAACAAGAAAATGGTGTTTTTGACATCAATGAGCAGAAAGCAAGAATCTTTAAAACTATAATAGATTTTCAAGAACCCAAGCCAGAAAGTTTTGAGCTTTTTCAAGACTGTACAATCGACTTATTGGAGCATGAATACCAAAGACAAAGCCCATTGATTCCAAGTCCATTATACCATCAACACTATGCGTTTCTGAGGATCAGACGACAAGGGAGATTATGAAAAGGCTCGAAAAATAAAGAAATTACAGTAAGTTTCCAAACGAGAGGATATACCAACAAATACGTCATCACCAACACCACGACCTCGCCGCAACGCCCGGGCACTTATGCTAGTTGTATCAATTACTTTTAATTTGTTTAAGATTAGTAATTTAGTAAACACCCCCCCCCCCCCCCAAATAATATAAATAAATAGTCGTGTCAGTCAGTTAAGTCTAATTTAGCTAGTTAGCGTAATTTAAAGAGTCTTGTGGGTTCAATATCCGAAGTTACTTAGTTGTACTAGAGTTGACCGGCTCACTTGCTGGTAAGTCCTTTTAGTTAAGTTAAGAGTGTAGAATTATTACTAAGTGTCTAGATTAGCGTTTATTTAGCTAATAAATTAACAACTACTTTTAGCACATCAATTTTTTGGCGCCATTGTCGGGGACTCTAGGCGATTGCGTTCATTAGCTTTGATTAGACTTACTTGATATATACGTGTATTTTTATTTTAGTTTGTTTTTTAGTCATAGAAATCTAAGTAGTTTATATTATTTTATTATTTTTTTTTCGAGTCTATTTTGAGTCGTAGGAGTTATGTTAATATAGTTTTGTTTAATTGCTTTAAATTAGTTTAGTTTTTCTTTAATATATTGTTTACTAGTTTTAGAGCCCGTATCACACACGGGATAATTCAAATTATAAAATTATATGTAAAAAAAATAATTACATAGTGTATACGAAAAAAAATGTATTACATCTATGCTTGTATCTATATAATGTGTACATAAATTGATTTTATTTATATATATCGCAAAATGATTTTTTTAAATGAACTTAATAAAAAAAATGTCCGTGCAAAAACTTACCTGGAAATGCTTCTTTCTATTGAAAAATTCATTCTCGGTGTCATACATGTATAATTGAAAGACTTTTGGTTATGAACCAATTTCGGAAATAAAGCTTCTCATACGATAGTAGTTCTAACGACTCAGCCTAAATACAAAGGGAGCGTTACCTTTATTGATATATTTATCAATTTACCACTCATCAAAGGAAAGTAGAATATTAAATTGTAACAATCGATATTCTTCAAGGGCTATGTTTTTCTGAGCTACACCAGGAAAAAGATTTTGATAAGTTTCAGAGGGCTTCTCGACTTTGTCATAATGACAACATAAAAAATAATATGTTAACGCATTCAATTTTGTGAATATTCATTTGAACATAGTTTTGCATGGCATGCTTCCCATACAACGTTCTGATCACCATTGAAGAAAAAATTAATGTTGACATGAATATTTCAAATTTGATAAAAATTAGAAGCATTGATAGGCATGTGGGTGGCACGTCGAAAGTATTCGCAATATTTTTTTATATTTTAATAGTTGAGGGAAAAATAGTCAGTTTGTCAAATCCCGAACCTTTTGATTCTTTCAAAAAATGCCCTTAAAAATAAATTTGAAACCCGAATTATGTTTAAACTTCTAACTTTCATACTTTTGACATTTTAAAATCAACACTTTGAACCCATAACAAATTTGACGATAAATCTATTTTGCATTTTCAAACTTTTAAAAATACTCAAAATTTTCATTCTTGACCAGTTACAAAGTTTAACCTAATTGCAGTTCACTTGTACCAAACAATCTATTTACCAACTTTTGACCCATAAAATCAAATTTAAGTTCCACAAAAAACCCGAAACAATTTTCATTTGAGAAACATGATTTATTGTTGATTTTTGAAATTCACCAAGTATTTTGAAATATATAGTAAAATAATATGTTAATATTTATATTTATAAAAATATATAGATATTATATAAATATAGTGTAAAAGGAAAGTAAATCATTATTGATTTATTACATATATTAGGGTACATTAGTTTTAGAGGGAAAAAAATTGTGAGAATTAACCAAAACATGACAAGTGTCCATATTTATTTTACTTTATTAGAATAGGTAGATTACTACTATTTGGTGTCCTGATCCTTTTCTGTTTAAGTTTATCTTTAAAGTGATCGACTCTATGTAGCCCGGGAACGGGTACGTGACTAGGATACGGGGACGATAAGGGTATGGGAAATGGCAAAACTCAAAAATCTAAGATACGGGTACGACAAGGGTACGACAAAAAAATATATAAAATTAAAAAAATTATACATCTATACATCAATGATAAGTATAACATCCAGTGAGAACAAAAACAAAGATAACTTGTTACTGATATAAAAAAGTTAATTTAATGATAAAACTAAAAATCAAAACAATTTTTAGAAATCAAATTAAGAAACAAAATAGAAATGAATATAAAGTAAACTAGTAGCTAAATAAAACACTTATGTTAAATTGATGATTATTTTACATTAATATTTCTGTTATATAATATTATAATTATTACTACTTAATTATTATCTATCTATTACACAATCTATATCCAAAGTAAAATGAACCGTTCAAAGCATTTAAATAAAATAATGTGTAGTACCTACAACTAGGCCATAGGCTTTTTATTATTTCTCGTGCACTTCACCTTCTTTATAATTCACCCTCGCCTGTAACTACCTCACCAATAAAAACTTTCCGGCGAATCTTTTATTATACGTCAGAATATGAAACGATTAAAACATAAAACCCTAAATAACTTAGGAGACGTCCCTGAAATGGATGTTTGACCGTTTCCAAAGGCCACGAATCATTTTTTGAACGTCCCCATTTAACGGGTTCGTCCGGGAAACGTTTCGGACGCGTTTCGGCAGCGTTTCCGTCCCCAGACCGTCCCCGTCGTCCCGGGACGGGGACGCAACCCTAGCCGACGTTTCGGTGCATCATATGTGATCGTCATGGAGTGTTACTACGAGACCAGATTCTGTTTGATAAGATGGGAAATATTCTCGGTTGTAAAGACTCTTCTGGCGCAATTATGAATCACATACCACATTCAGATGAGATATTAAATGATTTGTTACGTGTCATCCAAAGTTGTAATGCAAATGCGCGACTTTCGAATGTTATAGATGATTTCCGTTTAGGCTTAATGAGTCAAATACAATTTAGAGAACCGGCGATCGAGTTTGAGGATGTTGGGTTCCAGAATCAGATAGAAGAATGTATTCCCTCTTGGAAGGACGAATTTAGGGATGAGTTTGGTCAAGATTTGGTGAGTTTAGCTGATATGGATGAGAGAGATTTTAACCTCGAAAGAGATCTTGAAGAGCTTGAAGCATTGTTATTAGGGGATCCGTTAAGAAACTAAATGTCTAAGAGGATTCACAGGGGATATCCAAAGAGTTGAAAAATAAAGAACTACATCCCATTGTGAAACATCATCCGCATCTGCGCGACGAAGCTGATCGGTTTTTAGAAATATTTGTTCGTAGATCACCACATAAATCAAGAGCCCCAAGAAGGTGGATATTTGGACTCAGGAATCACAGAGTGTCGAATTTGTCATATCCTCAGAATTTCAAAAATTTGTGGATCAAGTTGAATGCATATTATTGGGCCCACATAAGTTTGAAAATTAGTTTCTTCCCAAATAATTGTAAAAGGAAAGTGTTGAGGAGCACTAGGAAGCAGATAAAGGAGAAGCCTCCTGATTGAGGTTTTTGAGAACGAGTCCGGCTGAAGACTCTTTTGTAAACTTCGCGCTTCCTGGGAGGCAACCCGGGTACTATGCTTTAATTTTATTTATATTTTTATTTTGGTTTTACTTCTTTGCTTTGCTGGGTGTTTCTTCTCTTACTTGCAGGTTGTTCTAGGGTTGCGTATGAGATGGTTGATGAGATATGGTTTTAATTAAATGTGGGGATGGCACTCACTTCAGTATTGCCCACCAGGGGTTAGGCTGGTGTTAACTCCTTCTCAGTTGAGACATTAAGCTAAGCCTACCCAGGATTAGACCAGCGTTTCTTCATTGGCGCCATCCGTACCGGCTAGAACTGTTATAAAAGTTGTACAACCCGTCATGAGCTCTGGCCGACCTCCTTCGTTGATCCTGCCATCTTCCAACCATGTAGGACCCAACCACGATGGGTCCTCGAAAGGAAGCGAAAGGCAAAACGAAGATTATATCGAAGTTGAACGATCACAGCAAGACCTGTCATTCCGATTCACACAAGCCAGGTCTTCTCATCAGAAACGTCCCACGACAGTGGTAGGTGAAGAAGAAGACCCTATAATATGGTTAAAGAGAAAACAAGACAGAATCAGCACGGAGTATGAGAAGAGATTGGAAGAACAAATGAGAAAGCAGGCCAACAGGGAGACCCCGAGAGCACTTGCTTTTTCGCATAATGACCCAGACGACTCTTCTGATAACGATCATCACCCACGACGTACGGGGATGGAAAACTCGGAAGCCGCAGGGACCACTAGAAAGGACAAAGCAGAAGCCAAGAACAGTCTCCTGGGAAAATCCGAGTAGCTCGATCCAGGGGTACTCTCGCAAAAATCCGGAACACTCGGGGAGGAAGTATGGAAGACAAAAGCGGAAGCGATGGTGAGATCCCTAGCCCAAGGGACCAAGTGCGGGGAAAAGGCACTTGAGTTATTATGTCGACGTAGATGTGGATTCTCCAAACCATATCGGCAAAAGGCTTTTGAAGAAAAATCAAAGTTTGTCCAACGAACAAGGAAGCCTCGCTACCTTCAAAACTCAAAGCTACCTTCCGCGGTAGGAAAATATGATGAATGACATACCCGAGCGACCATTTTCAAAGCTTTATAGCAGCAAGAGGGGTCTCCGGCTGGACATTATCGGTATGGTGCCACATGTTCGCTTTAACCTTCCATGGTGCAGCCAGGGAATGGCTTGAAAGGCTTCCAGAAGGCCGAATCACGGGTTTCGAAGACTTAATCGCAAAGTTCTCCTAACACTTCAGTCAACAGCGGAGACACAAACGTGACCCCGTTGACATACTAACAGTGTTCCGCAGAGATAATGAATCAATTGAAGATTTCATCACGTGATACAACAAAGAAGGCCTGATAATCAGGGGGTCAGCGAAGACATAATGTGGGCTGGGTTTTGTCAAGGAGTAAGGAGTGATGACCTCGTCCGATGTCTATCAGAGCGAGATGGCATGCCCCAGTCATGGGATGCCATCATGATGGACCAATAAGGAAAGGTCAGCGCAGTACCTGCTCATGATAAGGACCTCCGTACGCCAGCTATCCGACCAATCGAGAGCCACTATCATGCGCAGCCATATGAATAGAAGGTTGCATTGAGTGGGACAGCTGGCCCCATCCTTCTTCCTCTCTTCGGCTATAAGTACTACATGAGGATTAACGGTAAAAGGATCAGACTCATTCTCATTCTCCCTAAGAATACTCGTTACTTACTATACTGATTCTCACGCTGGAGGGTGGTTACGAGAAGGCCCCCTATTCCCTTTCTCATAACGAGCTCACGGTGTTTTGTTTTGCAGGTTACGGTCGTCGGAGTTCTAAACAATTGTCGTATCAATCACCGGAGAACATCAAGCCTAGCCCACCAAGGATTAGGTTGGTGTTAATCCATTCTCAGTTGAGACATTAAGCTGAGCCTAATCAAGATTAGATTAGTGTTTCTTTAGTTTTTAACATAAGTATGACAATTTTTACCGTCATTGTTATACCAATAAACCAAATTGCATCCATTTTCCTAAAGTGTCTCCGAAATATTGTTTAGTCCTAGTATGTTCTCACCTTTTTTTAATGCTAATTTCGAAACTTAAATGTTTTTAGTTAAAGCTACACAAATGAATTTTGAATAGTCTTGGGATCAAAGCAAGTTAGGTATCCAGGGCACCTCCTCCATGGAGGATCGGTTTTCCTAGGTTTGCTCGGAAACACCATCGCTAACGCTCCTTCATGGAGATTCTCCATCCCAAATCGGTTTGGTGAAACCGAATGCTTTTTGTGAATCTCCATAATCTTTAAAGGTAACCTACTAATCTCCATTATCTCAATGTTAAAATATTCCTTCATGATCTTCGCGCGCCTCTCTATTAAATCACTATAATCTCCATGAATTCAGCTAAATATGACCTCATTAATTGATTACATTCTTCTATAAAAGCATCCACAACAATAAAGATTTAACCGTCATATCAACTCTACATTAGATTTCAAGCGTTTTTCAAAGACCCCAACTTTCTTTCACAACAACAAGCATCCACAAATTGGTTTTCCTAGGTTTGCTCGGCAACACCATCGCTAACGCTTCTTCATGGAGATTCTCCATCCAAATCGGTTTGATGAAACTGAATGCTTTTTGTGAATCTCCATAATCTTTAAATGTACCCTACTAATCTCCATTATCTCATTGTTAAAATATTCCTTCATGATCTTCGCACGCCTCTCTATTAAATCACTATAACTCTATGAATTCAATTAAATATGACCTCATTAATTGATTACATTCTTCTATAAAAACATCCACAACAATAAACATTTAACCGTCATATCAGTTCTACATTAGATTTCAAACGTTTTTTAAAAACCCCAACTTTCTTTCACAACAACAAACAACCACAAACTGTATTAAAATTACACATCTATATATAATATGTATATGAGTATGTGAGAGAAATTGACTTTGGGACTCACCCCTGAGTTTTGAATTAAGTTTGCTTCTGCAAACTTTTACTAACAAACTTTGCTCTGCATGGGTGAAGTCCATAAACACCTAGTTTACCTTATGTCATATCATCCAAACCTTGAAAAATGTAGCTTGTTGTGGGTGCTTATTCGTTATATAAGCCATATTATTTTAAAATGCAGATTTACTTTTTGAGGGAGTTTTACTATTCAACTTTGTTGATAATTTTGTTGCACAACGTAAAACTCTGCAATGCATGAGGTTTACACCTCACTCAGAATATATCACCACATATTTTGAAGTAGTTAGTTTCTTCTGTGTGTTTTCTTCTCTTTACAAATTTAATTATAAATTACTCTTCTTAATCTATGTTTTTAAATACTAACGTTTTGTAATATCCAAAGTTGTTTTAAAGTTTCTTTATCATCTAACTAAATTAATTTTTTTAAAACATGTTTCGTAATCTGCGTGCCCGGTTCTAACATAATTACGTTTTTTTTTCGGTTTAATAATCTAGCCTCGACTTTGTTACGGTTAGTCTTCAGTGATAATAAATATCGGTAAGAATCGAATTTCTATCGCCTCGTTGCATCAACGCATGACTTACAAATACAATCCCAACGGCATAATATCACGGAACCAGCGCAACGCACGGTTCATGAATGCTATTACATTTTTGAAAATAACCTTTCTACTATGTGGCACACTCCTAAATTAGAGCATCACATTCTACCCATCAAATTCTGTCATAGAGGTTTTATAATTTAGGGAGAGGTTTAAGATGTTGTGAGATGAAAAAAGAGAAAATATAGTGATTTTTTAATATATCTGAAAGGGGCATTTACATATTTCTCTTTTCTAAACTTTGAAATTACATATTTCTCCAAACCATGCTTAAAGAGCATTGTACATTTTGCATTAAAAACTTATATTTTGGGGAAATATGTAATTTCAAAGGTTTAGGAAGGGAAAATATATAAAAATTTCTATCTGAAAAGCTAATGTAATACCCTATAATTTTTTAACATTTTCTTAAAGTGTTTATGAATAAAGGAAAATATTATTATTATTAAGTTGAAAATGAGAGAAAATAGGTAACGATTTTTAATGTAATTTTAGATTTAGAGATAGATGAAAGAATGTGAATTCTCTTAAATCACTATGTTTATAAAATATTTTGTTTCAAGTATTCTACTAGGTTCAATTTTTGTAGCCCTCAATTATGTATTCATATATTTATTTTATTTAGTTTTGTTTGGTAGCTATCAATTTTTATGTTAAGACATACTACAACTTGATTTTATTGTTTTTTTCTTGCCAGATTGAAACGAATCTAACTGATATTGATTGAATTCGTGTTGACTTACTATTGTAATGCACATCTTTTTGTTTGTTTTTTAATTTGTTTTAATTATGTTAACTTGGCGAAACTATTTTTTGGGTTTAGTTTTGATACCGTAAAAAACATAACCGATATCGAGCGAATTCTTGTTGACTCACAACAATAATGCTTGTGTTTTACCAAACACGTAACAAGCCGGGAAAAACCTAGTACATTTTTAAAAATAACCTTTCTATTACGTGTATACATTTATCACGCTCCTAATTAAACAATTTGTTTAAACTGTTAGGACCATTTTGTAAATATAGTTTTATGTTATACAAATGGTTTTATAATAAGCAGATATGTATATTAGAACTAACTCTAAATAATAAATATAATGAAATAGTTTTATGGGTTGAGTTAATAAAGAACCATTTACACAATGAAAACAATATGTGGCATAAAAAAAACATTAAAAAATTCAAAAAATAATATAAATAAAGATAACTCAAAGGATAAATAAAAAACGGATAAAGTAAAAACAAAAATGTTTCCCCCTTTTGTCCTCGTTAAAAAAAATCATTGTGTCATTTTGTTTATTATTGTGTTATTTAATATTGTGTTATATTTTGCTCGAAATTGTGTTATATTTTGCGATCTATTGTGTTTTTAGATCGCAAAACATAACACAATGTTGAGCAAAATATAACACAATATTAAATAACACAATATCGAGGAAAAAATAAACAACACAATGATAAAAAAGATCATTGTTTTTTTAAACGAGGACGAAGGGGGATGTAAGGCCTCGTCACCGGTAACCCTACTTTCGTGTTGGATTTACTCATAAACGCAGTTCTAAATATCAGAGTTAATTAAAACATTCGCGGAATTTAAAAACTTTCATAAAACATTTCATAACAAAACACGTCTTGTCTTAAAACATCATTTTGTCTTTCAAAATAAACGAAACATTAAACTTAAACGTCTTGAGTCTTTCGATGCCAGCCTCTTATTCAGTGCCACGTGTCTCCTCAAGTGAGCTGCCTCATCCTACTCACCTGCGTGCATACTAAAAGTCAGCTACGCTGAGTGAGTTCTAGTTAATCACATAATCATACAATACATTCTTACATTTCATACTTAACCTCTTAACTTTCTTTCGTACACACCTAAGTGCATATACTTTCATTCTTACCTTCGTACTTTCTTTACATACATAATCATACGTTTTAAAGAGCCTTTCGCCCTATAACCTCACAGATATTATAAGGGTCTGGTCCCTAACATCACAGATATTATAAGGGTCTGGTCCCTAACATCACAGATATTATAAGGGTCTGGTCCCTAGTTCTCGAATATTACTAGGGTTCGATTCCCTCTTCGTTACCATACAACCATACATCATACCTCGAGTATTATTAGGGCTCGGTATCCTTTTCGTAACCATACAACCATACAACCGTCTTTTCCTTCTTTTATTAACTTTATTACATTCATACACATAAGCATACATATCATACTTACCTTATACATAGCGTTACAACCTGACGGTACGTGCAATATCCGAAGATCGTTCACGTACCATCAAGCAATCATTCATACATATCACATATATCACATATGGCATACACTTATCACTTAGGATAAATGTATTAACAACACATCGAGTATGCACACAGCCCCGAAAACATAACAAGGAATGGGGCTAGAAACTCACCTGAACACGGTTACGTTCACCGTTAATCGTAATCCCTTTCTTCAGTTGTGCACGGCTGACTGTATAACAAGTATACGTATCAATTAACTATCACTTCTCATATTGCATTTCTATCTTTATATGACCCACAACGAACGGGGGTCCGGGGGCAGCGCCCCTGGCAGCGGGGTCTAGGGGCGGCAGTCCCTAGCAGGGTCCAAGGGGCAGAGCCCCTGGCTGGGGTCGAGCTGCCAGGTCAGCTTGGAAAAATTTTATTTCCATTAACTGTCTTAACACATTTTTCATTAGGTTTTTAATTTATTTCCTAATCGAACTTGACTTTAAGCAAAGTTAAACCTTAGGCGAACTTAGCTTTAAGCGAAGTTAAACCTTAAGCGAACTTAGCTTTAGGCGAAGTTATCAGTTAGGCGAACTTGGCCGTAAGCGAAGTTATCAATTAGGCGAACTTGGCCTCAGGCGAAGTTACCAGTTAGGCGAACTTGGCCGTAAGCGAAGCTATCAATTAGGCGAACTTGGCCTCAGGCGAAGTTACCAGTTAGGCGAACTTGGCCGTAAGCGAAGTTATCAATTAGGCGAACTTGGCCTCAGGCGAAGTTATCGCTTTGAAGGCGAAGTTATCGCTTTGAAGGCGAAGTTGCCCAGTTCAGCCGCTGTGTGGTTTCTATCAAGCATTTTTGGCGATTTTAACACCCTTGTTATTGTTCGACATCACCCACTACGCTCCCCAACCGTTTTCGGTCGTATAAACACTATAAAGCTTGGATCTTTAAACTTCAAAGATCAAGAATCATACCTTTTTGTGCTTGTTTGGATCTCGTTTAACTTGTTTAATCACAACTAATCGATCACTCTCTCTCGGATCACGCTCGTTCCTCTCCCTCGGCCGCCGGCGGTGTGTGTGGTGTGGGTGTGTTTTGGAGTGTTAGAGAATAAGATGGAATGAGTGATGTTTTAGGGTTTAGGGGATATTTATATCCCTTAAGCCCATGGACCTAAGGCCCATTCTCATTTAACCCATCTCAATTAATCTAAGTCCATGATCCGCTCCTTACTCGATATTAAATAATCAATAACTCGAAATCACTAAACATAACTTTCTTTATTCAACCTTAAAATTTTAGGATGTTACAGGGGAAACATTTTAGTTATATATCTATAATATATATAAACGAAACCCCTAAAATCCTAAGTGTCGCTATGTGGTCGATCCCCCCTTTTATGGAAGCCGTCAGATTGCTTGATTTTTAAATGGAGGTCTCTCATTGATTTAACCCAAATTCATGGGTATGGGTCTTACTAAAACCAGATAGCTCTTAAACGGGTTATAACATCTTATTAAATTAAAAATTAATCTTACCAATTATTTGATATGAAAATCCTATAAAATAGGGATATACTAAAATTTAATATCCAATTTAAAAAGAAAAAAGATATTATTTATAATTAATAAACAGTTTTATAGTAAAAAACATAAGCGGGTCATGGGTTACCAAATTCAGATAGCTTTTAAACGGGCTATAACATATTATTTATTTATGAAACCCTTTCATCATCAAACCCTAAGAATATTAAAATCTAAAAAATAAATATTAAAAAATAAAAAATGTAAAACAACCCCCATAATACGGGGGATAAAACCTAGTATGTATATATATATACGAAACATTTAAAAGCTCTTTGGTTGCTCCCTAAGTTCTCTCAAGCCACTAGATTGCTTTATTTGTAAATGGAGGTTTCTCATGCATTTGACCCGAATTCACGGGTATGTGTCTCACCAAACCCAGATAGCTCTTAAACGGGTTATAACATCTCATTAAATTAAAAATTAAACTTACCAAATATTTGATATGAAAATCTTATAAAACAAGGATATATTAAAAATTAATATCCAAGTTTTTTAAAAGAAGATATTATTTATAATTAAGAAACAATTTTATAGCAAAAACTAAAAAAAATATGCGGGTCACGGGTCATTAAATCCAGATAGCTTTTAAACGGGTTATAGCATATCATTTATTTGTGAAGCCTTTTCATTATCAACCCTTAAGTATGTTATTAACTTTCTTACAATCAAATTAAAATCCAAAAAAATAAATATTAAAAAACAAAAAATGTAAAAGAACCCCGGTAATACGGGGGATAAAACCCAGTGTGTGTGTGTGTGTCTATATATATATATATATATATATTGACTTATGTTATGATTTTACAAAGGTTAACACAAGATTAGTGCTAAAACTTGAGAACTTTAGAAAATTTAGCAAAGAGAGAAAGTAGTTAAATGTATCACTTATGAATGTGTATGTATGAGGTGCATTTTCTCCTTTACATTGAGCTAGTATTTATACTATAAAAGATTAACATTTTCTCTAGACAAGATTAACTATTTGATGGTCATGTAGTATGGTACATTATCAATAAGTTTGACAAAGTGCTCATCCACTTGCTTGGAAGATCTAGATGGGGAAATCTTGATTGTGAAATAGATATTCATAGCACTCCCCCTTGGATGACACTTTGCAAACCTTGGGGTCTTGAAGTACTGCTTCGTTAAAAACCTTGCTAAAGAAAAACCCAACGGGAAAAAACCTTAGCTAAGGGAAAAAGAGTGCAGTTTGTAGCTCCCCCTCAAGTTGCAATATATAAGGTGTTACATCTTCTGTACATGGCGCATGCCAATGTCATGAATGTGTTTTCGGAATGTTGCTGTGGGAAGTGCTTTTGTGAAGAGATCAGCTGAGTTTTTCCTGGATTGGACATATCTCATCTCAACTTGATTGTCTTTAATAAGGTCCCGAGTATACTCAAAGTATCTTGGTGGTATATGCCTTGTTCTGTCACTTTTGATATACCCTTCCTTCATCTGCAAGACACAAGCACTTTTAGTGACACTGAAACAAGATATCATATTAACGAAAAAGAGCTTTTAGCAGTTGTAAAAAGTTGTCAAAAGCTTTATAATTTTCTATTACCAGTTAGATTTTTACTAAGAACTGATAATACACAAGTAAAAGCTTTTATAAAAAACAATTTTCCCTCTAAACCTGAGTATAAAAGGTTAATTAGATGGCAAACTTTACTATCCGAATATAATTTTGATATAGAAATAATTAAATCTGATAAAAATGTATTAGCAGATTTTTTAACCAGAGATGGAAGATCATGAGATAGCCCAAAAAATGGATAAGCATATTGAAGACATGGATAGGCAGGTGGTGTCTATAAAAGAAATAATGAAAGATATGAAATAGATGCTAAGTTATATTAGCACTCTCCCTGAACAGGTCTCAGACCTAAAAGATTTGATCACAAGAAATTGTCTTCTTATAGACTCAAAATAGTCTTTTATGAATATGATAGCATGATATTGAAATATTTGGTAAAGCACCAAATAAAAGAAAGAGTGGATTTATCTCCTATATATAAGGAGGTGAAAATAGAAAAAAGAGATATCCCGTCATCTTCAAAGGGAGTTCAAACAATAGATCTTACTTCTGATCAAGATGAACCTAAAGAAAAACATTTCACTTTCCTTATAATACCTTTGAGTGTTCTTCCTATTTAGAAGTATTTCTCTTTTAAAAAGAGAAAATCTCCAACTACGAACTGTTCCTTTTTACCATACACCGGAAGTAGGAAACGAAACCTGGTTGAGCTGAATATTGCTGAAGGAGCCAGAGAGGAGTTACCTAAGGCTACTTAGGTTTGGTCTGGAATAACCTAGTAAAAAGACTCCTGGTGTAACCCGGCGATATCTTGGTCAAAACGGGAAAAAGGTACGGAAGCATGTTGGACCCTTGTTCTTTTTAATTTTAAAATACTTTTAAATATTTGAATCTCTTGGGTCTTATAAGGAAAATTCTCATAATTAATTTGAAACAGAGATATAAATACTTGCCTTAATAATTTTAAATTACACTTAAAAATAATCCCTATGTGTTTAAATTTTGCATACTTATTAAATATTTGTTATAATATGTGGTTTATAAAATTCATAAGTTTCTTAAACTTAGATATAATCTTAAATTTCATGGATAATAACTTACTTGAACTAATAATCTTAAATCGTTCATATTTTTCCGCTGGTACCTCTGAAATTGGTATCAGAGCCACGCAAATTTCTTTCGCGGGGGCTCTAGCAGATGAATTTAATATACATGAATACGATTTTAATAACTTAATATACTTAGATTTTAATTTTATAAATAATACTTTTATAATGCAAACAGAAGAAATTAGTCAAACTTTTAATTCAGATTATGATTTTGATGAAGATTATATTTCAGATGAAGACTTTAATTTTAGTGGATATGAATTCACTAATTCCGAATACTATTATGATGATACTGATTGGCAATACCCTTCATCGTAATGGAAAATAATAGTTTTAATAAACTAAAAGAAACAGAAAACTCTTTAAAAATAGATAGAGATATGATAGAATTACAAAAAACAATTATATTTTATGGAGATAAAATAATTTTTAAATTAGATACGATTATAGATTTATTAGAAGCAGCGTTCCCAAATAGAAAAAACAAAATAACCCCAAATAGATTTCAGGAACCTTTAGTTCAACTTTTACAACATATGAAAATTCCTAAAGAATATAAAAGAAGTTAGAAATGAGCTCAGACGACTTTGAAAGCGAAGTTTACGTATCTCCTGAAATAGAAAATTTAATAACAAAGATAGGGGATATGAAATTAAATGATAATTTTATAAATATAAAGGCTAATGAGGAAAACTTTAATATTAATGATACTGAACAAACAAGCTCAAGTACAAATCCTAAAATTCCAATAAGAGATGAAACCCGTAGGTCAGCACAAGGATATGCTGCTGTAAAATCAACAATAAAAAATGAAGATAATTATAAACCATACCAGAATATGAAAAATGAACCGATTAATCCCTTTGGAATATATTTAGACGTAGATTGTATAAAAAATACGGAAGAAGCAATAGATAAATGGGAAACAGCTTTAATAATAGCAGTTTCTGTTAATAGAATGGATATTGAAACACTTCAATGATTCTTAGAAAGAACTTTAATAAATAGTGCTTTAAGATATTGGCAAAATTTACCTTTAGATATAAAGAGAACAATATTTGAACAAGATGAAATAATAGCAAACATAATAACAAGAGCAGTGGAAGCCTTTAGGTTAGAATTTTGTGGAGAAGGAAATATTATAAAAGACCCAGCAACTATCGAAAAATACTCAACAGCCTTAATAAGATTACAATTATGTGACATATGTGAAATAGATAGATATATTTGTGTATTTCAAGATTATTATTACCATATATATAATCAATGTAACATCCCGAAATTTCCAAAATGATATTAATTATATTACTTAATAATAGAGGGAATGTTTACTCGGGTTATCGGGAAATAAATAAATAGAGTAGGAGTTGGTATGGGTCGGGCTAGTGTTGGGTAATGGATATGGGTTATGGATTTGGGTTATGAAAGAAGGAAGGAGAGTCCATGGGCTTAAGCCCATGATCCCTAAATATAAATACCATTAACCACCATTTAATCCTTATTCTCACATATTCCATACACACACGACCTGAACCAAGATCCGAAGGCGAAAACCCGAGCTTGTTGGTGCTGGAACATTGTGACGGACCAAAACAACATCAAGGCTTAACCGTGTTCGTAGTTCGACTCGTTCAAGGTACGTTTATAGTTAGAAATCGTTCGTGTAGGTTCGGGTTGATTTGAGAAATGATAGATCTGAGTTTGTATGGTAAAAACGAATCCAACAAAGCTAATCTTACTGAAAATGGTTAAGATTTGATGGGTTAATCGATTGATAAAAGAACCCGTAACCTAGATGCCTAAATCACACCCCTTAAACATCGATGTTAGGTCGATTTGATGGTTGGGGTTTGTAGGCGCTTGTCAGACGATCCCGTGGGTACCTAAATCGAGTTATTTGGTTAAGAAACAAAGGTGATTAAGGGATTTAAGAACGAACAGTAGCTGCAGACGACAACTTCGCCTGCAAGCTAAGTTCGCCTGATGAACTTCGCCTGCAAGCTAAGTTCGCCTGATGACAACTTCGCCTAAAGCCAAGTTCGCCTGATGACAACTTCGCCTAAAGCTAAGTTCGCCTAAGGTTTAACTTCGCCTAAAGTCAAGTTCGATTAGAGAATAGATTAAAACGATAAGTAAAAGTAAGCTAATACTAGGCCACCAGATTAGATCAGGCGAGTATTGATACGTGTAACTTATACAGTCAGCCGAGCTCAGTTAAAAAAGGGATTTACAACTATCAGAGGAAGAAGCAGAGTTCAGGTGAGTTTCTAGCCCCATTCCTTGTTATGTTTTCGGGGCTGTGTGCATACTCGATGTGTTTGTTAATACATTTATCCTAAGTGATAAGTGTATGCCATATGTGATATGTGATGGATATGAATGATTGCTTGTCGGTACGCGAACGATCTTCGGATATTGCGCGTACTGTCAGGTTAAAAATAAAGGTACGAATACTATATATCAAAGATGTATGGACATTACAAATGAATACTTGTCGGGGCGTGAACGATCTTCGGATATTGCACGTATCGACAAGGGGTATGGTTGTTAATGAATGATGTAAAGAACGCCTAGAGTGTTTTTATGCTATAATGTAATTATTGTATATGTGAAGTATGTGTATACTGGTACACGAATGGTATGTGAGTTCTACGTTCGACATAGTAAGTTAGGATGGCAAATCCCTCTAACTTCTGTTGGACATAGACTTGGCAGGTGATGGCGTAGTTAAGGGCTGCGAGCCTTATACGTGATGTAGATGATAGATGTAAACGTAGATAGGGACAGTGGGCCTTATACGTGTTATAGGAGATAGACGCCAACGTAGATAAGGACGGCGGACCTTATACGTAACGCAGATAAGGACTGCGAACCTTATACGTAATATAGGTAGGCGTCGACACAGGAAAGGACTGTGGACCTTATACGTGCTTTAGCATGGGGGAGGACTGCGGACCTCGTACGTGCTATGAATTAGGTTGCAACATAGGGAAGGATCGTGGACCTTGTACGTGTTGTGGATGTATGATGGTATAGGGAAGGATCGCGGACCTTGTACGTACCATGAATGGTGAACATAGGTAAGGACTGCGGACCTTTTACGTGTTCACGACCTTGAGTACAGGTATAGACGGCGGACTATGAACGTACTCTCGGTAGACTGAGGTTAGTGATTGTAGATATGTATGTATGTATGGTAGTAAGTATGTATGTAGAACAGAAGGGTAACTAGTTAAGTATGGATATGTATCTTCGGATATGCATGTATGTGTATGTATTGTATAGTGTATGATTAACTAGAACTCACTCAGCGTAGCTGACTTTTAGTATGCACGCAGGTGAGTAGGATGAGACAGCTCGCTTGAGGAGACACGTGGCACTGAATAAGAGGCTGGCATCGGAAGACTCAAGACGTTTAAGTTAAATGTTTCGATTATTTTGAAAGACAAAATGATGTTTTAAGACAAGACGTGTTTTGTTATGAAATGTTTTATGAAAGTTTTTATATTCCGCGAAAGTTTTAATGAACTCTGATTTGTACGAACTGTGTTTATGAGTAAATCCGACGTTAAAGTAGGGCTACCGGGTTCGGGGCCTTACAATCAAGTACCGGATATGAATAGTTATTTAGCATTATTTTTTGCAAAAATACCAGACCCTTGGGGACAAAGATTAATAAAAACTTATAATCCAGGAACAGCTGATACGTTAGGAAAAAGAATAACTCATGTTAGAGATAAATTAAGTGAATGGTGCGGAGATGCTATATTAGCTAAATTAAGCAAGGGATTAAAAAGAAAAATATCTTTATGTTGTAGTAGTCCAAAAATGCCTTTAATGATTGGATGTGATAGTTCATATTATTATGGAAAGATAAAAAGAAAATATAAGAAAAGAACTCATTTTAGAAAAAAGATATTTTAAAAAGTGTAAAACAAAATACTATAAGAGAAAGGGATATAAGAAGACGTTTAAGCCTACTTATAAAAGAAAACGAGGTCCTAAGGAATGTAAATGTTATTTCTGTCATGAAAAAGGTCATTATGCAAATGAATGTCCAAAAAAGTTTAAAAAGAATCTTAAAATATTTGAAATAGACGAGGATATAGGAAAAATGATCGAAGAAGAAGATTTTATACCAATAAATGATTTTCAAGAAATAGACTCTGATGAAAGTATATTTATTTTAACTGAAACAGAATATACGTCATCTGAAGATGAATAGATTGGATACAGCCTCTAGTAGTAAAATAAATAATAACATAATCGATTGTCAAAATGAACACTTAGGAGAATATAAACAAGAAATTTTAATAGATAAGAAAAAGCTTAAGCAAATACAACATGAAAATTTTTCGTTATCAAACTATTCAGGATTTAAATTGAATGCTTTACAAAGATTAGGAATAAGACCTAGAGATCATCATTTATATTATGGATTAAACATTCAAGAAAGGGCTTTAGATATTAATATAACATCCAATAAAGTTATGATACCTTTATTATCTAAAAAGGATATTCAAGAAAAAATACAAAAGGTAAGACCAGAAATAAGAAATACTTTAGGATGAGTTCACGTTGGAGCCATTTAAGATTATTAGTTCAAGTAAGTTATTATCCATGAAATTTAAAATTATATCTAAGTTTAAGAAACTTATGAATTTTATAAACCACATATTGTAACAAATATTTAATAAGTATGCAAAATTTAAACACATAGGGATTATTTTTAAGTGTAATTTAAAATTATTAAGGCAAGTATTTATATCTCTGTTTCAAATTAATTATGAGAATTTTCCTTATAAGACCCAAGAGATCATCATTTATATTATGGATTAAACATTCAAGAAAGGACTTTAGATATTAATATAACATCCAATAAAGTTATGATACCTTTATTATCTAAGAATAAAAAATGCATACGGAACTAATAATCTATTTCATGGATATAATCCAATAGTATTCGGAATTAAAAGTTTGACTAAATATTAGATATAAAAGTATTATTTATAAAATTAAAATCTAAGTATATTAAGTTATTAAAATCGTATTCATGTATATTAAATTCATAGGCTAGAGCCCCCGCGAAAGAAATTTGCGTGGCTCTGATACCAATTTCAGAGGTACCAGAGGAAAAATATGAACGATTTAAGATTATTAGTTCAAGTAAGTTATTATCCATGAAATTTAAGATTATATCTAAGTTTAAGAAACTTATGAATTTTATAAACCACATATTATAACAAATATTTAATAAGTATGCAAAATTTAAACATATAGGGATTATTTTTAAGTGTAATTTAAAATTATTAAGGCAAGTATTTATATCTCTGTTTCAAATTAATTATGAGAATTTTCCTTATAAGACCCAAAAGATTCAAATATTTAAAAGTATTTTAAAATTAAAAAGAACAAGGGTCCAACATGCTTCCGTACCTTTTTCCCGTTTTGACCAAGATATCGCCGGGTTACACCAGGAGTCTTTTTACTAGGTTATTCCAGACCAAACCTAAGTAGCCTTAGGTAACTCCTCTCTGGCTCCTTCAGCAATATTCAGCTCAACCAGGTTTCGTTTCCTACTTCCGGTGTATGGTAAAAAGAAACAGTTCGTAGTTAGAGATTTCCTCTTTTTAAAAGAGAAATACTTCTAAATAGGAAGAACACTCAAAGGTATTATAAGGAAAGTGAAAGTTTTTATTTCATGATGGGTATTTTACAATGAAGATGTGAAAGAAAGTACATAAGTAAATACAAACACTCTTTTTTTTTAATACATGAAAGCTTAAACACTTTTTTGAAATTTTGTTCCAGGCCCGATGATCTTCTTCTTCCTTCTTTTTCTTCTTATATAGGCCCCTTATCCCTTTAGATAGACTTCACCACTTTGTCATCTATATCTTGTTTCCATGTGATATTCTTTTTCTTGAAATTCTCCATTGTCAGATCATTGAATTTGGTGTTGAGATTCCTCATGGAAACTTGAACTTTGGCTTTTCTTTTCTCTTGCATCCATGTTCCCTATGAGAACTCTAACATTTGGATTTATATGATCCATGCATTCCAACTTTTGTATGTATCTCATGAGAGTTTATCCATTATTTATTAAATCATTAATTTATGAAATCTTTTTTTTATAAGATTAATTAAAATCTTAATCTTCAGATGATGTTTGACTCTCTTTAGGAGAATCAATAATCATATTGTCCTTTTTCTTAGAACAAGCTGGACAAACATTGTGTTGATGTTTTCTGGTTAAGCACAGTTTATATTGAGCTTGAGGACTTGATGCTATAACACCAGTATCCAAAAATCTGATTTTATCCTCTATATATTTTTTAGCTGCTGGAGGAGTTCTCCTTGCTGGAGCTATCATAACAGAGGAATGCATCTTACTTCCTCCATAAGTTCTAAATTCTCTTTTAAAAATACTTTCTAAAGTACAAAGAACTATCTTCATACCAAGTGCTCTTCTGTTATGAATATCATTTTCATTAAAACTTTGAAAAGTTTTTAATCTTTCTGTCTCTATATTGTAAGAAAGAGATGCATGAACCTTTTCTATTATAATCAGATGATATGCAGGGTAATTATTGTTTTTATAAAAATCAGGCCTTGCAGAAAATAGTTTTAACACCATAACATCACTTGGAGTAATAGTAGAGTTATATAGATAGTCCCTTACTCCGTCCCTAACCCATTTTGGTAAAAAGGAAATTTCTGGGAAATTTGGTGATGTAAGATATATTGAATTTATTGATCCAAAATCATACCAGTATCTTATTTCTTCAGGGGAATTACCTTGTAAGTAATTAATTCTGGAGTAAACCCCAGTACAATCAACATATCTTATATCTGTATTTTTAAGGTTATATAAATCTCTCATTTTAAACCACTGTTGCTCAACAAGATCTTGTTGAGTTGGTATCCTTTGGAAAGTATTATCAAAATTTGAAGTCTGCCCAGAATGTGGTTTAAAATTAAAATGTTTTTCTTTAGGTTCATCTTGATCAGAAGTAAGATCTATTGTTTGAACTCCCTTTGAAGATGACGGGATATCTCTTTTTTCTATTTTCACCTCCTTATATATAGGAGATAAATCCACTCTTTCTTTTATTTGGTGCTTTACCAAAGATTTCAATATCATGCTATCATATTCACAAAAAAACTATTTTTGAGTCTATAAGAAGACAATTTCTTGTGATCAAATCTTTTAGGTCCGAGACCTGTTCAGGGAGAGTGCTAAAATAACTTAGCATCTCTTTCATATCTTTCATTATTTCTTTTATAGACACCACCTGCCTATCCATGTCTTCAATATGCTTATCCATTTTTTGGGCTATCTCATGATCTTCCATCTCTGGTTAAAAAATCTGCTAATACATTTTTATCAGATTTAATTATTTCTATATCAAAATTATATTCGGATAGTAAAGTTTGCCATCTAATTAACCTTTTATACTCAGGTTTAGAGGGCAAATTGTTTTTTATAAAAGCTTTTACTTGTGTATTATCAGTTCTTAGTAAAAATCTAACTGGTAATAGAAAATAATAAAGCTTTTGACAACTTTTTACAACTGCTAAAAGCTCTTTTTCGTTAATATGATATCTTGTTTCAGTGTCACTAAAAGTGCCTGAACAGTATCTACAAATGCTTTCACCAACTTTTTTATTTTCGGAGTCATAGTCTATTTTTTTAAGTATCCCACTCCAATAATATTCTGAAGCATCTGTTTCTAATATCAAATCATCGTTTTCTTTAGGTAATTGTAATTTTGGTAAGTTCCTACAATATTCTTTTATATTTTTCACTTGGTCTTCTAAGCTTTTATCAAAACTAAATATCTTATCTTTCTTTAATAGGTTTTGAAAAGGCTTTCTTATATCTGCGAGATTTTTAATAAAATCTGAAGCATAATTCAATATACCAAGAAAACTTTTTACTTGCTTTTTATCTATTAATTTATTAGGAAAGGGTATAATTTTTTCAAGAATATGGCTCTGGAGTTCTATTCCTTTACCATCTATTTTCATTCCTAAAAAATCAATATTATCTTTTAGTAAGCTAGTTTTTCGTTCAGAGAGGGCTAAACCATGTTTTATACATAAATCTATAAATATATCAAGATGTTTTAAATGATTATTGATATTATCAGATAATATTAAAATGTCATCAATATAAACAAAAATAAAATCGTAATTTTTGAATATAGTATCCATTTTTCTTTGAAAAATCTGTGGTGCATTTTTTAATCCAAAAGGCATCACAAGCCATTCATACTGACCTTGAGGGATGGAGAATGCAGTATAACTAATACTATCAGGATGCATTTTTATTTGCCAAAATCCACTTTTACAATCAAACTTAGAAAATATCTTTTTATTTCTAGTCCGGTTTATTAAACTTTCTTTATGAGGTAAGAAATATCCATCAAAAACAGTATTATCATTTAATTTTTTATAGTTTATTACCATTCTAGGTTTTCCCCTTATTATTTCTGCATGTTTTCTTACCAGGAATGCAGGAGAACTATGTGGGCTGTGGCTAGCTCTAATTAATCTCAAATCTAAAAGTTCTTTTAATTGGGTGCTAAATTCTTTTTGGTCTTCTGGATTATATCTCATGGGCTTTATTCTTATTTCCTTATCTTTATCTTCATTTCTAATTTTGCTGTTATATGATTTTTATTCCAAAATTGTAATGGATTATCTGTATAACATTGTTTAAGCTTATTCTTTATATTTTCAATATGGATATCTAAATTTCTTAGATTTACTTGATAGTCTAATGGTTTTTCTGGGTAACATTGTAAAATCGGGATTCCTTTTTCAAGTTTTGGGTTTGGTTTGTAGCCTATATCACCACGCTTGCTGACGCGTTTTGTAAAATTAATTGGAAATTTTCTTCCGTATGCATTTTTTATTCTTTTAACAACTATTAAGTGGTGGCATGGTGTTTTTAATATTATTTGATATGCTATTATATCAAAAGTTATCTTATTAAATCTTTCTAAAAAATCACTTCCTAATAATACGTCTGATCCTGAATCATAAAAGTAGAATGAAGGACATTTAACTAGATATGATCCTAACAATATTATTGGATTTCTTATTCCTCTTCTTAAAGAGACTATATCCTTAGAAAAACTAATACCATTACAAGGTGTTAAATCCTCATGGTATTCTTCTGAAAAGCATTCTGGTTTACAAATAGTTAATCCTGAACCACTATCTATGTAAGCTGCAAAATACTCTGCTTTATAATCTTTATAAGTGATTCCTATTGGAATATAAATACTTCTAGGGCTTGTCATTTTGGTATATATATTAGTTTATCATATCGTGTTATTTTTAACCCGTAGGAGGTTATCTGATATGGTTTAACATTTTCTAAAAATGTCAATCCTAACAGAATTTCTAATGTGTCGTTTTCATCCTCATTACTTATTAGTAATCTTAATGGAATTTTTTCATCTCCAAATTTTATCATAGTTTCCACAGCTTCATTAATCTCATGTAGTTCACCATTAAAATTAGTATACTGGTGAGGTTCGTCTAATGGATATTTTTGTAAATTCTTACAAAGTTTGAAATTTATATAGTTTCTATTTGCACCTGTATCTATTAAAATGTTTACATGAGAATATTTTTTTCCATTAAAGTATTCTCCTTGTATTTTGTAATTTTTTATAGTATCTTCTTTTGCTTTAATTATGTCAGAGAATCTATTAGAATTTGTATCTCTTATTAAAGGGTGACTAATTACACTTTTATTAGAAAATGATAATCTAGAAGAAACATTATTAGATAATAATAACGGTTTATCTTCTAAATCAAGACTTAATGGTCTTGAATCTATTTTTATCTATTTTAGGTAAGGTAGGCGTTTGTATCTGACACACATCATTAAATAAAAAAGGAAAATCTATTGTGTCTTTTATACTAAAACAATTGGAATGATGAGTATTCGATATTGCATAAGAGATAGCATATGTAATAGAATATGGCCTGTTTTGTTGTTTAAAGAAATCTTTTCTTTTAAAATCTTGTAATAAACTTAACGTTTTATCAAAATCCTTGTCTTGAATATGATAGGAAATTCTTGGATAAATATTAAATTTAAGTTTTCCATATTGTAAATTTCCTCTTAATATTCCAAGACACGCTTCTTCTCTATTTTAGATCCTATTGTCCATGATTGCTAATTCTATAGGAGTATCTATACCTTCTTTGAATGTGGATTTTATTATTATTTGGATGGCTCCAACGTGAACCCATCCTAAAGTATTTCTTATTTCTGGTCTTACCTTTTGTATTTTTTCTTGAATATCCTTTTTAGATAATAAAGGTATCATAACTTTATTGGATGTTATATTAATATCTAAAGCCCTTTCTTGAATGTTTAATCCATAATATAAATGATGATCTCTAGGTCTTATTCCTAATCTTTGTAAAGTATTCAATTTAAATCCTGAATAGTTTGATAACGAAAAATTTTCATGTTGTATTTGCTTAAGCTTTTTCTTATCTATTAAAATTTCTTGTTTATATTCTCCTAATTGTTCATTTTGACAATCGATTATGTTATTATTTATTTTACTACTAGAGGCTGTATCCAATCTATTCATCTTCAGATGACGTATATTCTGTTTCAGTTAAAATAAATATACTTTCATCAGAGTCTATTTCTTGAAAATCATTTATTGCTATAAAATCTCCTTCTTCGATCATTTTTCCTATATCCTCGTCTATTTCAAATATTTTAAGATTCTTTTTAAACTTTTTTGGACATTCATTTGCATAATGACCTTTTTCATGACAGAAATAACATTTACATTCCTTAGGACCTCGTTTTCTTTTATAAGTAGGCTTAAACGTCTTCTTATATCCCTTTCTCTTATAGTATTTTGTTTTACGCTTTTTAAAATATCTTTTTCTAAAATGAGTTCTTTTCTTATATTTTCTTTTTATCTTTCCATAATAATATGAACTATCACATCCAATCATTAAAGGCATTTTTGGACTACTACAACATAAAGATATTTTTCTTTCTAATCCCTTGCTTAATTTAGCAAATATAGCATCTCCGCACCATTCACTTAATTTATCTCTAACATGAGTTATTCTTTTTCCTAACGTATCAGCTGTTCCTGGATTATAAGTTTTTATTAATCTTTGTCCCCAAGGGTCTGATATTTTTGCAAAAAATAATGTTAAATAACTATTCATATCCGGTACTTGATTATATATATGGTAATAATAATCTTGAAATACACAAATATATCTATCTATTTCACATATGTCACATAATTGTAATCTTATTAAGGCTGTTGAGTATTTTTCGATAGTTGCTGGGTCTTTTATAATATTTCCTTCTCCACAAAATTCTAACCTAAAGGCTTCCACTGCTCTTGTTATTATGTTTGCTATTATTTCATCTTGTTCAAATATTGTTCTCTTTATATCTAAAGGTAAATTTTGCCAATATCTTAAAGCACTATTTATTAAAGTTCTTTCTAAGAATCCTTGAAGTGTTTCAATATCCATTCTATTAACAGAAACTGTTATTCTTAAAGCTGTTTCCCATTTATCTATTGCTTCTTCCGTATTTTTTATACAATCTACGTCTAAATATATTCCAAAGGGATTAATCGGTTCATTTTTCATATTCTGGTATGGTTTATAATTATCTTCATTTTTTATTGTTGATTTTACAGCAGCCTATCCTTGTGCTGACCTACGGGTTTCATCTCTTATTGGAATTTTAGGATTTGTACTTGAGCTTGTTTGTTTAGTATCATTAATATTAAAGTTTTCCTCATTAGCCTTTATATTTATAAAATTATCATTTAATTCCATATCCCCTATCTTTGTTATTAAATTTTCTATTTCAGGAGATACGTAAAATTCGCTTTCAGAGTCGTCTGAGCTCATTTCTAACTTCTTTTATATTCTTTAGGAATTTTCATATTTTGTAAAAGTTGAACTAAAGGTTCCTGAAATCTATTTGGGGTTATTTTGTTTTTTCTATTTGGGAACGCTGCTTCTAATAAATCTATAATCGTATCTAATTTAAAAATTATTTTATCTCCATAAAATATAATTGTTTTTTGTAATTCTATCATATCTCTATCTATTTTTAAAGAGGTTTCTGTTTCTTTTAGTTTATTAAAACTATTATTTTCCATTACGGTGAAGGGTATTGCCAATCAGTATCATCATAATAGTATTCGGAATTAGTGAATTCATATCCACTAAAATTAAAGTCTTCATCTGAAATATAATCTTCATCAAAATCATAATCTGAATTAAAAGTTTGACTAATTTCTTCTTTTTGCATTATAAAAGTATTATTTATAAAATTAAAATCTAAGTATATTAAGTTATTAAAATCGTATTCATGTATATTAAATTCATCGGCTAGAGCCCCCGCGAAAGAAATTTGCGTGGCTCTGATACCAATTTCAGAGGTACCAGCGGAAAAATATGAACGATTTAAGATTATTAGTTCAAGTAATTTTTATCCATGAAATTTAAGATTATATCTAAGTTTAAGAAACATATGAATTTTATAAACCACATATTATAACAAATATTTAATAAGTATGCAAAATTTAAACACATAGAGATTATTTTTAAGTGTAATTTAAAATTATTAAGGCAAGTATTTATATCTCTGTTTCAAATTAATTATGAGAATTTTCCTTATAAGACCCAAGAGATTCAAATATTTAAAAGTATTTTAAAATTAAAAAGAACAAGGGTCCAACATGCTTCCGTACCTTTTTCCCGTTTTGACCAAGATATCGCCGGGTTACACCAGGAGTCTTTTTACTAGGTTATTCCAGACCAAACCTAAGTAGCCTTAGGTAACTCCTCTATGGCTCCTTCAGCAATATTCAGCTCAACCAGGTTTCGTTTCCTACTTCCGGTGTATGGTAAAAATGAACAGTTCGTAGTTGGAGATTTCCTCTTTTTAAAAGAGAAATACTTCTAAATAGGAAGAACACTCAAAGGTATTATAAGGAAAGTGAAAGTTTTTATTTCATGATGGGTATTTTACAATGAAGATGTGAAAGAAAGTACATAAGTAAATACAAACACTCTTTTTTTTAATACATGAAAGCTTAAACACTTTTTTGAAATTTTGTTCCAGGCCCGATGATCTTCTTCTTCCTTCTTTTTCTTCTTATATAGGCCCCTTATCCCTTTAGATAGACTTCACCACTTTGTCATCTATATCTTGTTTCCATGTGATATTCTTTTTCTTGAAATTATCCATTGTCAGATCATTGAATTTGGTGTTGAGATTCCTCATGGAACTTGAACTTTGGCTTTTCTTTTCTCTTGCATCCATGTTCCCTATGGAAACTCTAACATTTGGATTTATATGATCCATGCATTCCAACTTTTGTATGTATCTCATGAGAGTTTATCTATTATTTATTAAATCATTAATTTATGAAATCTTTTTTTTATAAGATTAATTAAAATCTTAATCTTCAGATGATGTTTGACTCTCTTTAGGAGAATCAATAATCATATTGTCCTTTTTCTTAGAACAAGCTGGACAAACATTGTGTTGATGTTTTCTGGTTAAGCACAGTTTATATTGAGCTTGAGGACTTGATGCTATAACACCAGTATTCAAAAATCTGATTTTATCCTCTATATATTTTTTAGCTGCTGGAGGAGTTCTCCTTGCTGGAGCTATCATAACAGAGGAATGCATCTTACTTCCTCCATAAGTTCTAAATTCTCTTTTAAAAATACTTTCTAAAGTACAAAGAACTATCTTCATACCAAGTGCTCTTCTGTTATGAATATCATTTTCATTAAAACTTTGAAAAGTTTTAAATCTTTCTGTCTCTATATTGTAAGAAAGAGATGCATGAACCTTTTCTATTATAATCAGATGATATGCAGGGTAATTATTGTTTTTATAAAAATCAGGCTTTGCAGAAAATAGTTTTAACACCATAACATCACTTGGAGTAATAGTAGAGTTATATAGATAACTGTCCCTTACTCCGTCCCTAACCCATTTTGGTAAAAAGGAAATTTCTGGGAAATTTGGTGATGTAAGATATATTGAATTTATTGATCCAAAATCATACCAGTATCTTATTTCTTCAGGGGAATTACCTTGTAAGTAATTAATTCTGGGGTAAACCCCAGTACAATCAACATATCTTATATCTGTATTTTTAAGGTTATATAAATCTCTCATTTTAAACCACTGTTGCTCAACAAGATCTTGTTGAGTTGGTATCCTTTGGAAAGTATTATCAAAATTTGAAGTCTGCCCAGAATGTGGTTTAAAATTAAAATGTTTTTCTTTAGGTTCATCTTGATCAGAAGTAAGATCTATTGTTTGAACTCCCTTTGAAGATGACGGGATATCTCTTTTTTCTATTTTCACATCCTTATATATAGGAGATAAATCCACTCTTTCTTTTATTTGGTGCTTTACCAAAGATTTCAATATCATGCTATCATATTCATAAAAGACTATTTTTGAGTCTATAAGAAGACAATTTCTTGTGATCAAATCTTTTAGGTCTGAGACCTGTTCAGGGAGAGTGCTAAAATAACTTAGCATCTCTTTCATATCTTTCATTATTTCTTTTATAGACACCACCTGCCTATCCATGTCTTCAATATGCTTATCCATTTTTTGGGCTATCTCATGATCTTCCATCTCTGGTTAAAAAATCTGCTAATACATTTTTATCAGATTTAATTATTTCTATATCAAAATTATATTCGGATAGTAAAGTTTGCCATCTAATTAACCTTTTATACTCAGGTTTAGAGGGCAAATTGTTTTTTATAAAAGCTTTTACTTGTGTATTATCAGTTCTTAGTAAAAATCTAACTGGTAATAGAAAATAATAAAGCTTTTGACAACTTTTTACAACTGCTAAAAGCTCTTTTTCGTTAATATGATATCTTGTTTCAGTGTCACTAAAAGTGCCTGAACAGTATCTACAAATGCTTTCACCAACTTTTTTATTTTCGGAGTCATAGTCTATTTTTTTAAGTATCCCACTCCAATAATATTCTGAAGCATCTGTTTCTAATATCAAATCATCGTTTTCTTTAGGTAATTGTAATTTTGGTAAGTTCCTACAATATTCTTTTATATTTTTCACTTGGTCTTCTAAGCTTTTATCAAAACTAAATATCTTATCTTTCTTTAATAGGTTTTGAAAAGGCTTTCTTATATCTGCGAGATTTTTAATAAAATCTGAAGCATAATTCAATATACCAAGAAAACTTTGTACTTGCTTTTTATCTATTAATTTATTAGGAAAGGATATAATTTTTTCAAGAATATGGCTCTGGAGTTCTATTCCTTTACCATCTATTTTCATTCCTAAAAAATCAATATTATCTTTTAGTAAGCTAGTTTTTCGTTCAGATAGGGCTAAACCATGTTTTATACATAAATCTATAAATATATCAAGATGTTTTAAATGATTATTGATATTATCAGATAATATTAAAATGTCATCAATATAAACAAAAATAAAATCGTAATTTTTGAATATAGTATCCATTTTTCTTTGAAAAATCTGTGGTGCATTTTTTAATCCAAAAGGCATCACAAGCCATTCATACTGACCTTGAGGGATGGAGAATGCAGTATAACTAATACTATCAGGATGCATTTTTATTTGCCAAAATCCACTTTTACAATCAAACTTAGAAAATATCTTTTTATTTCTAGTCCGGTTTATTAAACTTTCTTTATGAGGTAAGAAATATCCATCAAAAACAGTATTATCATTTAATTTTTTATAGTTTATTACCATTCTAGGTTTTCCTCTTATTATTTCTGCATGTTTTCTTACCAGGAATGCAGGAGAACTATGTGGGCTGTGGCTAGCTCTAATTAATCTCAAATCTAAAAGTTCTTTTAATTGGGTGCTAAATTCTTTTTGGTCTTCTGGATTATATCTCATGGGCTTTATTCTTATTTCCTTATCTTTATCTTCATTTCTAATTTTGCTGTTATATGATTTTTATTCCAAAATTGTAATGGATTATCTGTATAACATTGTTTAAGCTTATTCTTTATATTTTCAATATGGATATCTAAATTTCTTAGATTTACTTGATAGTCTAATGGTTTTTCTGGGTAACATTGTAAAATCGGGATTCCTTTTTCAAGTTTTGGGTTTGGTTTGTAGCCTATATCACCACGCTTGCTGACGCGTTTTGTAAAATTAATTGGAAATTTTCTTCCGTATGCATTTTTTATTCTTTTAACAACTATTAAGTGGTGGCATGGTGTTTTTAATATTATTTGATATGCTATTATATCAAAAGTTATCTTATTAAATCTTTCTAAAAAATCACTTCCTAATAATACGTCTGATCCTGAATCATAAAAGTAGAATGAAGGACATTTAACTAGATATGATCCTAACAATATTATTGGATTTCTTATTCCTCTTCTTAAAGAGACTATATCCTTAGAAAAACTAATACCATTACAAGGTGTTAAATCCTCATGGTATTCTTCTGGAAAGCATTCTGGTTTACAAATACTTAATCCTGAACCACTATCTATGTAAGCTGCAAAATACTCTGCTTTATAATCTTTATAAGTGATTCCTATTGGAATATAAATACTTCTAGGGCTTGTCATTTTGGTATATATATTAGTTTATCATATCGTGTTATTTTTAACCCGTAGGAGGTTATCTGATATGGTTTAACATTTTCTAAAAATGTCAATCCTAACAGAATTTCTAATGTGTCGTTTTCATCCTCATTACTTATTAGTAATCTTAATGGAATTTTTTCATCTCCAAATTTTATCATAGTTTCCACAGCTTCATTAATCTCATGTAGTTCACCATTAAAATTAGTATACTGGTGAGGTTCGTCTAATGGATATTTTTGTAAATTCTTACAAAGTTTGAAATTTATATAGTTTCCATTTGCACCTGTATCTATTAAAATGTTTACATGAGAATATTTATTTCCATTAAAGTATTCTCCTTGTATTTTGTAATTTTTTATAGTATCTTCTTTTGCTTTAATTATGTCAGAGAATCTATTAGAATTTGTATCTCTTATTAAAGGGTGACTAATTACACTTTTATTAGAAAATGATAATCTAGAAGAAACATTATTAGATAATAATAACGGTTTATCTTCTAAATCAAGACTTAATGGTCTTGAATCTATTTCTTCTATTTTAGGTAAGGTAGGCGTTTGTATCTGGCACACATCATTAAATAAAAAAGGAAAATCTATTGTGTCTTTTATACTAAAACAATCGGAATGATGAGTATTCGATATTGCATAAGAGATAGCATATGTAATAGAATATGGTCTGTTTTGTTGTTTAAAGAAATCTTTTCTTTTAAAATCTTGTAATAAACTTAACGTTTTATCAAAATCCTTGTCTTGAATATGATAGGAAATTCTTGGATAAATATTAAATTTAAGTTTTCCATATTGTAAATTTCCTCTTAATATTCCAAGACACGCTTCTTCTCTATTTTGGATCCTATTGTCCATGATTGCTAATTCTATAGGAGTATCTATACCTTCTTTGAATGTGGATTTTATTATTATTTGGATGGCTCCAACGTGAACCCATCCTAAAGTATTTCTTATTTCTGGTCTTACCTTTTGTATTTTTTCTTGAATATCCTTTTTAGATAATAAAGGTATCATAACTTTATTGGATGTTATATTAATATCTAGAGCCCTTTCTTGAATGTTTAATCCATAATATAAATGATGATCTCTAGGTCTTATTCCTAATCTTTGTAAAGTATTCAATTTAAATCCTGAATAGTTTGATAACGAAAAATTTTCATGTTGTATTTGCTTAAGCTTTTTCTTATCTATTAAAATTTCTTGTTTATATTCTCCTAATTGTTCATTTTGACAATCGATTATGTTATTATTTATTTTACTACTAGAGGCTGTATCCAATCTATTCATCTTCAGATTACGTATATTATGTTTCAGTTAAAATAAATATACTTTCATCAGAGTCTATTTCTTGAAAATCATTTATTGGTATAAAATCTCCTTCTTCGATCATTTTTCCTATATCCTCGTCTATTTCAAATATTTTAAGATTCTTTTTAAACTTTTTTGGACATTCATTTGCATAATGACCTTTTTCATGACAGAAATAACATTTACATTCCTTAGGACCTCGTTTTCTTTTATAAGTAGGCTTAAACGTCTTCTTATATCCCTTTCTCTTATAGTATTTTGTTTTACGCTTTTTAAAATATCTTTTTCTAAAATGAGTTCTTTTCTTATATTTTCTTTTTATCTTTCCATAATAATATGAACTATCACATCCAATCATTAAAGGCATTTTTGGACTACTACAACATAAAGATATTTTTCTTTTTAATCCCTTGCTTAATTTAGCTAATATAGCATCTCCGCACCATTCACTTAATTTATCTCTAACATGAGTTATTCTTTTTCCTAACGTATCAGCTGTTCCTGGATTATAAGTTTTTATTAATCTTTGTCCCCAAGGGTCTGGTATTTTTGCAAAAAATAATGCTAAATAACTATTCATATCCGGTACTTGATTATATATATGGTAATAATAATCTTGAAATACACAAATATATCTATCTATTTCAC
Source organism: Bidens hawaiensis (assembly GCF_021521415.1). Taxonomy (NCBI): domain Eukaryota; kingdom Viridiplantae; phylum Streptophyta; class Magnoliopsida; order Asterales; family Asteraceae; genus Bidens; species Bidens hawaiensis. Next base: position 2,871,288 of record NW_027491134.1, read on the forward strand.
ATATGTCACATAATTGTAATCTTATTAAGGCTGTTGAGTATTTTTCGATAGTTGCTGGGTCTTTTATAATATTTCCTTCTCCACAAAATTCTAACCTAAAGGCTTCCACTGCTCTTGTTATTATATTTGCTATTATTTCATCTTGTTCAAATATTGTTCTCTTTATATCTAAAGGTTAATTTTGCCAATATCTTAAAGCACTATTTATTAAAGTTCTTTCTAAGAATCCTTGAAGTGTTTCAATATCCATTCTATTAACAGAAACTGCTATTCTTAAAGCTGTTTCCCATTTATCTATTGCTTCTTCCGTATTTTTTATACAATCTACGTCTAAATATATTCCAAAGGGATTAATCGGTTCATTTTTCATATTCTGGTATGGTTTATAATTATCTTCATTTTTTATTGTTGATTTTACAGCAGCATATCCTTGTGCTGACCTACGGGTTTCATCTCTTATTGGAATTTTAGGATTTGTACTTGAGCTTGTTTGTTCAGTATCATTAATATTAAAGTTTTCCTCATTAGCCTTTATATTTATAAAATTATCATTTAATTCCATATCCCCTATCTTTGTTATTAAATTTTCTATTTCAGGAGATACGTAAACTTCGCTTTCAGAGTCGTCTGAGCTCATTTCTAATTTCTTTTATATTCTTTAGGAATTTTCATATTTTGTAAAAGTTGAACTAAAGGTTCCTGAAATCTATTTGGGGTTATTTTGTTTTTTCTATTTGGGAACGCTGCTTCTAATAAATCTATAATCGTATCTAATTTAAAAATTATTTTATCTCCATAAAATATAATTGTTTTTTTGTAATTCTATCATATCTCTATCTATTTTTAAAGAGTTTTTTGTTTCTTTTAGTTTATTAAAACTATTATTTTCCATTACGGTGAAGGGTATTGCCAATCAGTATCATCATAATAGTATTCGGAATTAGTGAATTCATATCCACTAAAATTAAAGTCTTCATCTGAAATATAATCTTCATCAAAATCATAATCTGAATTAAAAGTTTGACTAATTTCTTCTGTTTGCATTATAAAAGTATTATTTATAAAATTAAAATCTAAGTATATTAAGTTATTAAAATCGTATTCATGTATATTAAATTCATCGGCTAGAGCCCCCGCGAAAGAAATTTGCATGGCTCTGGTACCAATTTCAGAGGTACCAGCGGAAAAATATATAGAGGATAAAATCAGATTTTTGGATACTGGTATTATAGCATCAAGTCCTCAAGCTCAATATAAACTGTGCTTAACCAGAAAACATCAACACGATGTTTGTCCAGCTTGTTCTAAGAAAAAGGACAATATGATTATTGATTCTCCTAAAGAGTATTCTTTAATAGATGGTACCTCTGAAATTATTATTATTATTATTATTATTATTATTATTATTATTAACAACTTCAAACATCAGACAGCGATTCTACATCCCACATGATTATCTGATTCAAACCATATACATCAACAACAGCCAAACAAGGAAAAATCCAACTTTTGTCTAGAACATAGAATGGAAAGACAGACAAGCTAGATCCATGATTCATTAATTAATATAAACTGAAATTAAACACCAAATGAAGAAAGAATTGCAGCAACTGGTAATTGGCAAGTCAAATTACCCTAATTCCCTAAATTCAGTTTACCCACATACAACATGAATTTCAAAGGCCAAAGGAAGCATAAAGCGACGTAATTTGATAATTATCTTGATTTACGAATCTGATGAAAAGAACCCAGATCGGATAAATGAAATTGAAAGGCATAAGTTAAAGAAACAAATCTTACCTGGGAATTGAGTGCTGTGATTGTGAAATAAGAAAGAGATTGAAGGATGAGATTTATTTAATTATAAATGAAGGGAACGGAGAGATCGAGAAGAAAGGATGGAAATGAATATTGAAATTGGGGGAAAGGATATTCGATTGCACGGGAGAAGACAAGTTTGGTACGCAGGAAGAAAGAAGAAGATCCACGCACTTTCAGGGAGCGTGGATGAAGACAAGTTAGGATGCTTTTATCCCAAACTTTTCAAACACTCAAAATCGTGCAAACTAAACTAACCATTTTTTGCATCGACCATAATTTGGTCTTTACCATTACCTGAGCTCGCCTGACTCGACTTGTTGTCGATCCTAACCGGTAATCACATAATATGTTAATTTTTTAAAGTTAAAGAAGTATAACAATACCATACTCAAATTAGTTTTTTAAATATTAACGTGTGAAAAAATTATAAATTTATAAAAAGCTTGTTGATTTGATTTGTTTTCACACAAGACCGTGTTTTAAATTTATAAAAATGATTTCTACTAAGACTAAACCACACACATATAGGCAAGTGTACCTATTGTATATGTAAAATAGTATTGGTAAGAACCGAGTATCGATCCACGGATACGGAATACTTTTAATAATGAATATTTTGTTTTTAAATTAACCGGAAGTAATAATCATTAAAGGATGTTTTTAAACTAAATCTTTTTAAATTATAATAAAGTAAAGCAGGTGAACAAGTAGAGAAATTTTAGACGAGAAAATCAATAGATAAAGGTTACCATCTAAATTATGAATCCACTTAACTCTTCTTTGATTACTAATATTATAAATATGTGATTAACTTGCTTTAATAATATAAGATAGGATAGCCCTTAATTCCTAAGTGAATTACTCTATAACATAAAAGAAAGTATAATGCATAACTTCATGTCTACCACGAAAATGTCAATTTAAGTAAGCAAGTAGTTTTCGTGACGTATAAAGATTAGGATTGACTTCGATTTCTCATAAACCAATTCTAACAACTTTGGGCGATTATAGTTTATTCACATAACCTCACATTGGTTGATTTAAGTAGACTATACTTACACATTCCTTTAACATATGATTTCCTTAACTAGCATGACAACCTAATCAATCGTACTTAACAATGTTGTTTCAGAATTACCATAAGTAGAGAAATTGATCATAGCTTGTATCTCATCTTTTCACAGTCCAACACAAGGAAATATGTTTTGAATAAAATATCAAGATTTTCTTTTTACCATTCCTAATTTCCAAGAACATGAGTAAATCATGAATGATTTTAAAGATTTGTTTTAAAGATTTTAATCACCAACCTTCAATTAATGGATTATGATGACAAAACATATTTCATCAAAGGGTAATTACAAAATAATCATGTACTTCACAAAAACTAAATCGTATATTCAAATTAATCGTCAAATAAAGTCAAGTTTCATCATATATTTAGATGGTAAATGGAGGTTTAGCTCATGATGAGCATGACAATGAGCATCAAAGAAGATATTAAACACATGATTAAACTAAAACAATTTAACCAAATTGGGGATGAATCTTCTTCAATGGTGATGGATGATGATGATGGATGCAGCAAGCCTTCAAACTCTTCAATGGATCTTCAATTTAGGTGTAAAGTGAGTGTTTTTAAGTGAGAAACCTGTCCAAACCCTCTCCAAGCACACCTATTGCAATGAAACATGCAATCTATTTATAGGTTGTCTGGGTGATCTGACACGGCCTTGTGTTAGATTAGCATGCCCCTGTGTCCTGCTGTTTTGGGATATTAATTGCTTGTTAGATCATACATGTGATGACTTAGCATGGGGCGTGTTGGATGAGACACGGGGTGTGTTTTGGATGCCAGATTCTTATATTTTTGTCTTTTCTTGGGAGGGTGACCACGGGGGCGTGCTAGGTGAGACACGGTCCCGTGTTAGCTTCATCATATTTTGTCTTTTCTTGTAAATAGAGATCATAATTTAAACGTCCGTTACACATATGTAAAATGTTGACTCGGTGCGTAATAAATTCTGTAATTTTTTTACGTACATGTAACTTATGTATGTATTTTACGTATGTGTAAAAAAAATTTAAAAAAAATTGTTACGTTTAGTTCTTTTGAGTTCTTAAAATTCAAAGTGGTTCTTAAAAGAAATCTCCTATATATATATATATATATATATATATATACACGGGAGAGGATCAAGAGAAAACTCATACTTAGAGAGAAAACTTAAAAACTCCTAATTACCAAGGGTAGATGTGTAAAATTGACCTAAAACCAATTTTCCCCCAAATCCATCACCAATTGACCTAAAACCAGTTCCCCAAATCCATCACTAGCGATCACGAACTAAAACAGATATTGATTACTATTCATTCAAATCATATCTATGATTATCCAAATCAATCATATAATCGATTCCTGCATATAATCCAATTAGACATTACAAATCTACATCTCGATTCTGACATAAAAGTATGGCGATTGAAGGTATGATGTTGCAAATTTTATGTTAAAATCGTTAAATCATTCATGAATGTTGTGCTAATTAGGCTCGTTTTCATTGTTGTTTGATTAGAAATACTTTCTTATGAAGGATCCACCAGTTATAATGCAGCGATTGATGATACACATGCTCAATCATGTGATTCTAGGTCAAATACGTGATACTGCAATGATTGTCTCAGTAAAAAACGAATTAACTAAATTTGCTGATGAAATTGACATTAATCAATACAATAGCTCACTTACAACATCATCAACCGACATCGCTTCGTGCTCTAGTGTATATACCAAAGAGACATTGCAATATGCTCGTGTTGAACAGCGAGGTAACATTTGTTGATTAATGTATTGCATATGTGTTATATGATTATGTATATTATGAAATGGAACCTTTTCATATCATTTACTACGCACATTGTAACATCCGTATTTGAGATTAGTAGATAAAAGAAAATTTCTTATTACATGTGTGTCGTTAATGTAATTGTGTGATAGTATTTGGATTATGTGGGTTTGGGCTTGGGAATGGTTGGGAAAAAGGTTATGGGCCCTAGGGCCCATGGACCCCTATATAAACACCAAAATTCCACCGAACACTCCATTTTCATTTCCTACCTCCACACACATTCTCAAGAACGCACACTCTTTCTCTCTCTAATACCTAGATCCAAATCCGAACCAAGGAGGAAAGAATCTTGGGTGTAAACACCATCAAACAACAAGAAACACCAACAAATCCTCGGGTTGATCCGAACCGAACCCGAAACGAAAGGTGAGTTTTGGTTAAAAAGATTAAGTTTTGAGCTCGGTTTCGACATGCAAACTGATAAAACGATAGATCAGGCTATAATATGTAAGAAAAATATAAACTTGGTGAGTCGTAACCTAACGGGTGCGATATAGGAAGAAAAGGTGATATTTGGACTTTGTAAAATACGGGTATACAAAGTTGGTACAATACAAAACCCATAAGAAGGGTAAAATCGGGTCCTAAGGAAGAGTCACGGAGGAAAATGGCTTTAAAATGGTAAAACTACAGAAAAGGAGATTCTGATCGCACAGAAAGAAATCGCATCGCATGCCATGCGAAGCGAATGGATTCCATACGAATGGTTTCCATGCAAAGCGAATGGTTTTCCATGCGAATGGTTTTGCCACGCGATGCGAATTGTTGTAAAACGTAACCCGATTCATTTTTCTGATGCATTTTTTATAAAGACATATTAACGAAAATAAAATTTTTCCAAGTTAATCTGGCAGCTCGATCCCAGCCAAGGGCTCTGCCCCTTGGACCCTGCCAGGGGTTGTTGCATCTAGACCCCGCTACCAAGGGTGCTGCCCCCGGACTCCCGTTAGTTGATGGTTTCATTAACTTAAATGCAAGAAGTAGTAGTAATAGATAATTGATTCTCGTAACTTGTTACACAGTTAGCCGAGCTCAGTTAAGGAAGGGAATTACGATAAATTCGGAGAGGAATCGTCTTCAGGTGAGTTCTAGCCCCATTTCTCTCTGAAATGTTTTCGGGGCTGTGTGCATACTTGTAAGACTAGAAGTATATATATACACTTATATACACATATGATGAAGGTGAATACCTATGGCAAGAATGAAAGAATGTGGTAAGAATTTGTATGTGTTTAGTTTGATAACTAAATATGATTGTATGAGTCAATTATGAATATAATGTAAGAGTCAGGGTGGCAGACCCTTCTAATACATGGGCAAGAATAGAGTGGCCGACTCTATGATATCGGTGCAAGAATTCAGGTGGCAAACCCTTATAATATATGTGCAAGAAGTCGGGTGGCAAACCTTATAATATCTGTACAAGAATGTAAGAATAATTGTATGCCATGTAAGAATAATGTAAGAATAGTACTGGGTAATATTTGTACGTAAATGAAAGAACGTGTAAGAATAAGTATATAAAGTAATGTGTAAGAATAATCCTATAACTGTTAAACTAGAACTCACTCAGCGTAGCTGACTTTTAGTATGCACGCAGACAAATATGTTGAAGCGGTTGGCTTGAGGAGAGGCACATGGCATGACCTGAAGAAACTGGCATCTACGAAGAAGTGTCATGACTGTTTTATATTAATGTTTATGAAAAGACAATTTGTATATTTAAGACACAAACTAATGTTTTGTGATGTAATGCATGAAGTTTTAATTTTTCTGCGAAAGTTTTAATTAACTTAGATTTTAGAACTGTGTTTTTGAGTAAACCCAACACCAAAGTAGGGCTTCCGGGACCGAGACCTTACACACATGTACTATAACGTTTACTAAAATGTCGAACAAATCTATTAAGTGTTATGCTATTTGTAATGTTTGTGATAATTATTAACGCTCTGATACATGTGCATACTTAATGGTAATTCATATACATGCTGATTGCCCTGTTATATGTACTGCTCGTGCTAGTTGTTCTTATGCGCGTGCTGCACGTACACTGTGCATACTATATGATAACGCTTTTGTTACATGTAATTGTGCTGAATATACCAGCTAATTATCTGTTGCATGTACTTATCGTGATGTCCATTAACGCGTTTGATATGTGTGATGCACATACTCTGTGCATAATGACTTATAATGATGTATATTATTACACACATTCTAATAATGTATATAAATTATATGCAGCTGTACATTCTAATATCTTGTATGTATTTAGCACGATCCTGTTACACATGCTCTGCACGCTCTTGATGATATGATACGTGTGCCAGTGCTGCACACACATTATGCATTATAATAATGTGCGTGTATTAAACACTAATTTTGCTATGCGTGTTCTAATCGCTTTTTAGCGATCTGATAAGTGTGCAGCATGTATGATGTGCGTACTAATACATAATACGTACTTCATGTGTTTTGTAATTATTTATATTTTTTTGATAATGTATACATATTTTAAACTCGTTTTTTTTTAAATATTTAATATTGCAGGTGGCATGTCGATCATTGTTTACTTGACGCCAAATGGCACAACATACTGGAAACATGATGTGCATAAAGAATTCATACCTGTTATGCATACAGAGTTTGAAACATAGGAAGATGTTGAACGCATGTATAGCACATATGCTGATAAATTTGGATTTTCAACTCATTTAGGCTCCCGCTGCTGATGTATCTGCACCTGATATCGGGACAACAGGGTTAACATATGATTATGCGATTAACCGTTATGTCAGGCGGTAAGCCTATAGGGCTTCTTCCTGACTTCGTGCCTTGTATTTTTTTCATTATGTACGCGCGTTACATCATTACATATACTCAATAAGCGCATAGTACATTTGGTTGCGTATTATGTAGCATAGCATTTTGTTATTAATACATGTACATTGACCGTTAAAAAAAACTAAATGAATGTAATACACGTGCATGTTATTATAGTGTTGCATTTTGTGTTTTGAATATTGCGCATGTGCATTACATACATAAATATGCTTCGCTCTTTATCATATGTTCGTAATGTGTATGCGATATATAACATTTACATGGAATTTGGCATAAACATTCATGTCGTTCGGTTTTATACATAGACATTTGCACATATGTTTACACACATAGACATGCTCCGCTTATTTGTAAGGCCCCGAACCCGGTGACCCTACTTTAGCGTCGGATTTACTCATAAACACAGTTCTTCAAATCAGAGTTTATTAAAACTTTTCGCGGAATATAAAACATCAATCATTTGTTACAAAACATTAAATCTTTTCTTTGATACCATAACACAAAACTTTATATTTAAAACATCTTTACTTCTTTCTCCAGATGCCAGCCGTTCAATCCATGCCGTGTGTCATCCTCATGCTAACTCTATAATCAGCTCACCTGTGTGCATACTAAAAGTCAGCTAACGCTGAGTGAGTTCTAGTTAATCGAACGCCATACAATACATACACATACACACATATCCGTAGATACATATCCATACTTCACTAGTTACCCTTCTGTTCTACATACATACTTGCTACCATACATACATACATATCTACAATCACTAACCTCAGTCTACCGAGAGTACGTTCATAGTTCACCGTCTATACCTGTACTCAAGGTCGTGAACACGTACAAGGTTCGCAGTCCTTACCTATGTTCACCATTTATGGTACGTACAAGGATCGCGGTCCTTCCCTATACCATAGTACATCCACAACACGTACAAGGTTCGCAGTCCTTCCCTATGTTGCAACCTAATTCATAGCACGTACGAGGTTCGCAGTCCTCCCCTATGCTACAAAATCAGCACGTATAAGGTTCACAGTCCTTTCCTATGCTGAAATACATTCACAACACGTACAAGGTTCGCAGTCCTTCCCTATGTTGCAACCTAATTCATAGCACGTACGAGGTTCGCAGTCCTCTCCTATGCTACAAAATCAGCACGTATAAGGTTCACAGTCCTTTCCTATGCTAAAATACATTCACAACACGTACAAGGTTCGCAGTCCTTCCCTATGTTGCAACCTAATTCATAGCACGTACGAGGTTCGCAGTCCTCCCCTATGCTACAAAATCAGCACGTATAAGGTTCACAGTCCTTTCCTATGCTGAAATACATTCACAACACGTACAAGGTTCGCAGTCCTTCCCTATGTTGCAACCTAATTCATAGCACGTACGAGGTTCGCAGTCCTCCCCTATGCTACAAAATCAGCACGTATAAGGTTCACAGTCCTTTCCTATGCTGACGCCTATTTACATTACGTATAAGGTTCGCAGTCCCTATCTACGTTTACATATATCATCTACTTCACGTATAAGGCTCGCAGTCCTTAACTACGCCATTACCAGCCGAGTCTATGTCCGACAGAAGCTAGAGGGATTTGCCATCCTAACTTACTATGTCGAACGTAGAACTCACATGCCATTCGTGTACCTATATACACATACTTACATTATAACATAAGAATACTCTAGGCATTCTTTACCTCATTCATTTATCAACCATACCCCTTGTCATTACGTGCAATATCCGAAGATCGTTCACGCCCCGACAAGTATTCATTTGAAATATTCATACATCTTCGATATATAATATTCGTACCTTTATTTTTAACCTGACAGTACGCGCAATATCCGAAGATCGTTCGCGTACCGACAAACAATCATTCATATCTATCACACATATCACATACGACATACACTTATCACTTAGGATAAATGTATTAATAACACATCGAGTATGCACACGGCCCCGAAAAACATAACAAGGAATGGGGCTAGAAACTCACCTGAACACGGTTACGTTCACCGTTAATCGTAATCTCTTTCTTCAGCTGTGCACGGCTGACTGTATAACAAGTACACGTATCAAACAACTATCACTACTCATATCATCTTTCCAGTCTTAACTACTATCCACAACGAACGGGGGTCCGGGGGCAACGCCCCTGGCAGCGGGGTCTAGGGGCGGCAGCCCTTAGCAGGGTCCAAGGGGCAGAGCCCCTGGCTGGGGTCGAGCTGCCAGGTCAGCTTGGAAAAATTTTATTTACATTAACTGTCTTAACACATTTTTCATTAGGTTTTTAATTTATTTTCTAATCGAACTTGACTTTAGGCGAAGTTAACCTTAGGCGAACTTAGCTTTAGGCGAAGTTACCAGCTAGGCGAACTTAGCTTTACAGCGAAGTTGCCATCAGGCGAACTTGGCTTCAGGCGAAGTTGTCATCAGGCGAACTTGGCCTCGGGCGAAGTTACCAGTTAGGCGAACTTAACTTTACAGCGAAGTTGCCATCAGGCGAACTTAGCTTGCAGGCGAAGTTCATCAGGCGAACTTAGCTTGCAGGCGAAGTTCGTCACTTTGAAGGCGAAGTTGCCCAGATGAAGGCGAAGTTGCCCAGATGAAGGCGAAGTTGCCCAGGCAGCCGCTGTTTTAGTTTCTGATCGGCATTTCGAGCGATTTTAACACCCTTGCTATGGTTCAATATCACCCACTACGCTACCCGACCATTTTTTTGGTCGTTTATACACTAAAAAGCTTGGATCTTTAAACTTCAAATATCAAGAATCATACCTTTTTGGGCTTGTTTGGATCTCCTTTAACTTGTTAACGCAACTAGTCGCCCTCTCTCACTCTCGGATCAGTCTGATTCTTCCCTTGGCTCGGCCCGGTTCCGGCGAAGTTAGTGTATGTGTGTGTGTGGAGTGTGCTTGGATAAAGATAGAATGAAGATATTTTGGGGTGTTAGGGTATTTATATCCCTGAGATCCCATGGACCTAAGGCCCATTCTCATTTAACCCATCCTAATTAATCCAAGTCCACAACCCACATCCATTACCCAACACTAGCCCGACCCATACCAACTCCTATTCTATTATTTATTTCCTGATAACCCGGGTAAACTTTCTCTCTATTATTAAGTAACATAATTAATATTACTTGGAAATTTCGGGATGTTACATTATTTTTCATGTGTTTGTAATGTGCATGCGATGTATTAAATTTACTAGTTGAATGTGCATTCGCGTTTTTCGGTTTTATACATGTGTTGCACGCTTGTAGTCCGACATCTGTACAGTTTGTTTACGTGCACGTATATTTTTTTGTTTTTCACACACGTGTTGTGTTACTTATACGTGTTTTGAAACTCCCATACATCCTTTAATGCTTTGTGTTACACTTAGGCATTGTACGTTTTACGTGCATAACATCGTAAAGGTGCCCGTCCATACACTGTTCGGAATGTAAATATGTGTCAATCTAAATCATATTTTACGTTTTTTTAAACATCACAATTGTAAAATCCTGGGCCGAACCCGACATTCGTATATTACACGTGTGTAACATGCGTTTTACACGCTTTTCTTAACATTTTTGTAAATCATGTAAGCCGATAATGCCTTATAACCCCCATCGATATGGCATGCGCGAATTTGTAGCTGCCTGTGTACCTCGCGTTATAATGCGCTATCAATTAATGAAATAGTTAATGTGTGTGTTCCTGATTTTGGCCCATTACATTCACATACATGATTCAAACATAATATGCATATGTTTCTACCACGGTCGACAGTTACCGCACACTACCATTCATAATATTCAAACATAAGAGTTTTCATAATATTCAAACATCATATTTTTCTACCACAATCGACAGTTAACACATGCTACCATTCACAACATGTTTTAACAAAACCAAGTGTATGTTTTTTTTTCAATACAAAACAAGACAACTATAACTGATCAAACTCCCTTGAACGAAACCTTCTTAACCAGGCCTTTTTTTGCTTGCTTACTTTCCCATTATTAGCATCCTTCAACACGTTTTTCTTGACACTGTTTGCTTCTGATAACAATGTGCGGGCTTCATACTTCATTCGAAGAATCTTAATCTGCTCGGTCTTTCTAACCTCATCGGTGCTGAAATCACAATCAATAACTTTGTCGCCTCCTACATAACACTCCATGTTTTGCATTGCGAAAATTCCGCATTCGGTAAAGTTTCTGTTGTTGCCCATGTCATATCCATTTTTTGGTCTCGCTGCCCCAATGGTATTCCCATCTCTTCATCCTTCGGGTGTCCGACCAAGTTCAGATAATTGCAAAATATTTCTCTCTGTGTATACGAAAAAACAAAAAAAAACAACAAAAAAGTCATTTTTAACAAACATGTATCATTATAACACATGTTGGCATTCCATTAAATATATGCATTATTAATAAATACACATATGAACTGCATGCTCGCAACACTGACTATCTTAAATTATGCCCGACTTACCCTTTGTATGGAGTGTTCTTGTCCGCATAGTTACGATTGTATATGCAATCGTACACACATCACACATGTCACCATGTTGTCTAATATATGAGTCCTTTTGTTCACCAGATCGAACACCATTATGTAAAAATGGTTTCGTTTATGTATGGGAATCAGTACATCGTCGTATGATCTTTAATCAATCTTTTTCTTATGACCTTCTAGCGCTACTAACATGTTTTCACTGAGTTTTTTTCTCTTTTTTTCTTGGTGGAAAAGTATCCTTTGAATCTATTTCACAACAGTATCATGTCACTTGACATTATTTAAAAAACGAACTTTAAAAACAAATAACGTTGTATATAGTGTAAACTTACAATTGTTGTCATTCTGCAGAATAAAAATGATATTGATCCTGAGCTTTTGTGTCTTTCTTGGTAGTTCAAAACCACAGCCCAACAGTCAACCACATTGTAATTAACCTGGTTACATGTATACCAAGAACAAGTCTTTTGTATACACGCTGTTTGCAAATTCAAGCAGGTCCATCCTGTATATCATGGTTTTATAACATGTATTAATGAAAAAGTTGTGTAACTACATGCAATTTTAATAATGGGACGTTACATATATTCATATACCAACAGTGCATATACTCGGCGCAACAGTAACATAGATAATTTTAAATGTTACTTCACGTATGCATTATGTTGGTATGTGTACGAATACGATTAATATAAACAAAGAATAAATATAACTAAAAAATACAATAATAATACTATTAAACACACATCGCGTATACAGTATTGTCATGTCATAATAAATGCTATTTTTTTATGTACATTCTGTGTTAATTCATTGCCTACTCGATTTTACCATTTCACGTGTATGTACACATATGCATTACTATCTTCATGCGATATGCATATGCATTACTGTATGCGGGTATTGTTATGCGTATCAATACATATACCAACAGTGCATACACGCGTCGCAACAAAAACATCGATAATTTTAAGCGTTACTTCACATATGCATTATGTTGGTGTATGTACTGACACGTATACGTATTAATATAACAAACAAAATAGATATAATTAAAAAAAATACAATAATAATAACATTAAACACACATCACGTATACAGTTTTGTCATGTCATAATAAATGCTATTTTTATGTATATATGCGTTAATTCATTACCTACTCGATTTATGTATATTTGTGTTAATTCATTGCCTACTCGATTTACCATTTCACGTGTATGTGCACATATGCATGACCATCTGCATGTGATACGCCTACATGTCACTGTATGCGTGCATTGTTACATGAACCGATAAGTAAACCAATAGTGCATATACGCGGTGCAACAGTAACATCGATAGTTTTAAACGTTACTTCGCATATGCATTATGTTGATATGCGTGCGATACGTATACGTATTAATATAACCAAAAAATTAATATAATTAAAAAATACAATAATAATAATATATATTAAACACACGTCACGTATATAGATTTGCCATGTCCTAATAAATGTTATTTTTATGTATATTTGTATTAATTCATTGCCTACTCGACTTACTATTTCACGATTATGTACTTGTACGCATTACTATCTGCACGCGATACGCATACGCATTACTATATTTGCTCATTGTTACGCATACCCGCTAGTTTATCTTACACGTGTAATTACGATATATAATTGTGACAATCGCCAATTCCAGGTTAACCTCGTTAACTCAACTCCGTTAATTCAAACTTTAAGATCGTTGAATCTATAACGCATACTTCATTACATTTAAACTAGGGTTTAAATGACGCTTAACACTTACTACATGTGTAGTAGTCTTTCGGGATTTGCACCGAAACGCAAACGATCGAGGAATAAACGAAGCACACTAAAACACTAATGATGTGATAACTATGTGTTAGGATTATGTGTTATATCATTGTCATGATTATGTGTTATATTATTGTCATGATTATGTGCAAGTTAGGATAGAATGTTCTAGAAAAACAACACTTGAAAGTAGAAGGACTAGAGTGTAACTTGTTTGCTTATAAATATATCCTAAACTAAACCCTAACTTATTATTATTATCCTAAACCTAAATCCCGATCGGCTCTCTCTCCCTCTCTTGATCCACGGCTGCCGTCCACCACCACACACACATACACATCAAATCAAGAGATTAATCCAAGAACTAGGTGCTAGGAAGGTATACTTGATCATCTCTTACCTCTTTGATTGTTTAATTTGATGTTTGATGGGTTATGTGAAAACCCTAAATCGGCCGATTATTGCATGAATATGATTGTTAGGATTCTTGTTAGTTGGATAATAGATTAATAACTAGATTGATATTGATACATGATTGATTGTTGTTCTTGATTTGAATTAAAACACAAACCCTAATCTTGTATGTATGGTGTGATTGATATGCATGGATAGTAGTTATAGTGTCTAGAGGGTTATATGGATGCATGATAGTTCATAGGTTGTGATTATGTTGAGTTTTGATGTGAACAGATTCTGGACAGAATGTATATACGATGTTTAACTGACTGTAACGAAGTGTAAACGTGAAAATTGATTGAGATTGTGGGTACTGCAGTAAACTAGGTTGAGTCTAGTTTCTATGAAGTATAAATTCGTAATTTTTGGATAAGTGGAAGTATACTTTTATGATTTTACAAAAACGTGATGCAAAGCTGAGCTGTTAGACCTGCTGTTAGGTTATATTGTAAATGTTATATCTCATGAACCACGAGACCAATTGGGTTGGTTCCACTTCTGGAAGTTGACTCACTGAGTTAGGAACCAAACCCAAGTGGTCTTGCAATTATTGGATTTTTCGTTTAACGGGAATTGCAAATAACATTCTGATGTGCATGAATCTGACTGATATAAGTTAGCTGTAATGTTTTGATCATTATGAACAATCTATATGGAATAAAAATAAGATAAAAGATGTTCTGGAAACCTAAGATATTTATGCTCCTGTGGTAATTTTTGGTGAATTAATTGAGACGTTATAATGGGTAAACTAGTGCAATCTTTCAAGTAGAAATTCTGTCATAACGAAACTAGCTGCTGAGTTGTATAGGAATGCATGAAATATGATAGTTTTTATATAATTGTTGTATTTTGACCAAAATACCCTTGCGGGGAATAGTTGCTAGTTGATTGCCATGAATTGACCAAATTGCCCTTATGGGGAATAATGGTTAGTTAGTCTTTGTTTGTTGACCAAAATGCCCTTACGGGAATAATTGCTAATAAGTATGTTATTAATACGTGACACGAAAGTAATTGCTCACTCATGCATCGTATCACAATTGTACTTGTTCAAGTCACACACGATTCACAAACGAAACACGAAACATGTTACGTGCATAGGTATTATGTGCCGAGTCTAGAGACTCGTTAAATGTTCCGCTACTTAGAAAATCTCTTTGTTATTTTAGAACGCTAGAGAGTTTTCTACGACGCGCATCACTTGGTGATCTAGATCGGATATTCTTCGCAAACAGTGAGTTCACTTACCCCACTCTTAAACTGTTTTCAAACGTTTTTCACTTGGGGGAGATAACATACTCCGATAAACATATTTTCTGAGATAAACGCATATGAAAGATTTTGTTATAAATTATATATCACTTGTAAAGGCTAAGCGGCATACATAACATTTGAAGTCCCACACATCGGACCGGTTAATATTTGGAATAGCGAGTCACTTTTGGGTAGTACTACTGGGTTTGACAAACCCCACCCGACGCTAAGCTCAACTGGAGGTTGAGTGGGTGTAAATTTTGGCTAACACTTACCATGGTCTGGAGGACCTGGTGACGGGCACTTGATAAACAGTCAGCTTCGGTCGCGAACCACTTAGCGATACTTGTTGTATAGATTAGCTACCTATCGATATATAATTTGACATAACACTATCTGGTAATGCAAAACACTTAAACGCTGTAACGTGGTTACACACTTAAACGCTGTAACGTGGTTACACACTTAAACGCTGTAACGTGGTCACACACTCAAACGTCGTAACGGGGTTACGCAACATTTAAACGTCGTAACGAGGTTACGCAAAACGCTAAACGATTTATCTTATTTTACTTGTGAACTCACCAACCTTGTGTTGACACTTTTAGTATGTTATTCTCAGGTAGCCGAGGCGGGCGCGCGGTTTAGGAGCATGCATTAATGAAAACACTTTTATTCTGCAAACTTAATTTTAACAGTTACGTTTGGTTTTAAGTCGTCCTGCGTGACGCAACTTTTGAATTAAGGTTTTACGCTTCCGCACTTACTTTCATTTAAACGTTTTTCTTTGGTTTGGTTATAACTAATGATTCCGATCCTGCCAGTTCACACCCTCTGACGGTAAAACTCCGTTAGTGGATTTTGAGGGTGTGACAGATTGGTATCAGAGCCATTGGTTATAGCGAACTAGAAACTGCATGCATACTAGACTATAACCGCGACGACCCATTAGTTATAATGATACGCACTGCATAGGTCTGTGTAGTCTTGAAATCTTATTTCTTTACCTCCTTTACTCATACGCGCGCATATACCCGGCCTACCTGTAGAAATGTCGACGCCACCCTCATCATCATCCGATTCGATGACGCATGCTCACGGGAAGGAACCGCAGTTACCTACTGCCTCGCCACCCCGCGTAGTCCCGGAACTCGAAGCTCCTGCACCGAAGAGGTACCGCCTATCCGGAGGCTTGTATGACAACGACGTTAGCTGGGAATGGTACCCCAACATGATCAGACGTATGGTCTACCGTGAACAAGTTCCCCCATTGCCTCACCCGAACCACCCTGCTTACCCTAACACTCTACCACCTATAACCGAACCTGTAGAGCGAGTTCTCGCAGCTGTCGTTTCTTGTTTGGAGCGTGATGTGGGTTACATGCGCTACACTAGAGAAAATGTTGCCAGACTGTTTAAAGATGGAACCGAGACTCAGGAGGAGATTGCCCGCATGGCAGCGGCAATGAAAGAAATGCAAGAGACTAGTGAGCAACAAACCAAGGTTATGATGAAGATACAAGCCGAGATGATAGACTTGCAAGAGCAACTCCAAGAAGTAAGGACCCGAACCGAAATAGCATTAGAACGTTGCGATATCCTACAAATGCAACTTGCCCAGAACGTAGCAGAACCTGAGGCAGAGCCCGAGGCAGAGCCTGATATAGAACCTGAAGAAGATCCCGAAGAGGAGCCTGAGGAGGATCCCGAGGAAGATCCCGAGGAGGATCCCGAGGAAGATCCCGAGGAGGAACCCGAAGAAGAACCGGAGGAGGAACCGGCTGAGGAGGAGGCACATTCAGAGGTGTCCTCAGATGACGACATTTAGTGATGATGACACTTAGATGGAGGGGTTGTCTCCATCCGAACTATTATTTTTCTATGATTTTAAGGATTGATTGGAAATACTTTGTAGCGAATACAATGGTTTTAATCATGAATTTTTAATTAGACTAATAAGTGGTTGTGATGTGATGTTGTTTTTTTTTCTTACCTATCTTTTATTACATGTATGGTGTGTTGTATATGAAAGAAAAATTCACGTTTTATACTATGATTCTAGGAAATGGCCGGAAGAAACGCTGGACGAGGACGTGGTAACATCAGCATGACTGCAGCTGAACTCCAAACTCTGCTAAATGACCATGTTGCTGCCGCCTTAGCCGCACACGTACAGAATCAAACAGGAGGTCCGAATGGAACATGTACCTTCAAGAACTACTTAGACTGCAAGCCCAGTACGTTTAAGGGCACTGAGGGAGCTATAGGCTTCCTGCGTTGGGCTGAGAAGGCCGAGTCGGCCTTTGAGATGTGTAATTGTCCCCCTGCCAGTAGGGTCAAATTCGCTGCTGGGACACTTGAGGATTCCGCCCTCACTTGGTGGAATTCGAACGTCCAGATCCTTGGATTGGAACTGGCTAACGCGATGAACTGGGAGGAGTTCAAAAACATGATGCGAGAGGAGTACTGTCCGAGGGAAGAAATTTCG
The DNA here is from genome assembly GCF_021521415.1 of Bidens hawaiensis. Classification (NCBI taxonomy): domain Eukaryota; kingdom Viridiplantae; phylum Streptophyta; class Magnoliopsida; order Asterales; family Asteraceae; genus Bidens; species Bidens hawaiensis. Next base: position 2,889,385 of record NW_027491134.1, read on the forward strand.
AAGTTAGAGTCGGAGTTTTGGTCGTTGAAAATGGTGGGTTCAGAGATTGAAGCCTACACTACTCGTTCGCACGAGTTGGCAGTGATGTGTCCGCGGATGGTGGATCCGCCGAGCAAGAGAATAGAGATGTACATTGATGGGTTAGCACCACAGATTCAGGGTATGGTGACGTCTTCCAGACCAGCCACGATCCAACAAGCGATCCGTTTGGCTCACAAACTGACGGATCAGGCTGTGACCCAGGGTGCGTTACCACCGAGGGGTTCGACTGTTAAAGCCCGTGACAACCCGAGTAATGACCACGTCAGCAACAGTAACAACAACAGCAACCCGAACAGCGGGAAGAGAAAGTTTGACAACACCAGATCTTCATCCTCAAACCTCCCACCGCAACACCACTACCGTAAGCCCGAATTTACTCGGAGTTTCAACACTCAGAATCACAACAACAACAACAACGGTAGCGGGCAGGTTTCGAGCGGATATGTTGGGAAATATCCAAAGTGCAACAGGTGCAACTTTCATCATGTTGGTCAGTGTGACCGTGTCAAGTGTCAAAGATGCGGAAAGATAGGTCACCAAGCGAAGGAATGTAGAGGAGACCTTGCGGCGAAGGGTGCTCCTAAGCCACCGATGACGACTAAGGGATGTTTTGAATGTGGACAGGAAGGTCATTTCCGGAAGGATTGCCCCAAGCTGAAACATAATGACAACAATGGGGGCAATGGAAGTGGCAGTAACGGTGGAGGAAATGGCAAAGGAAGAGCGTTTGTGATTGGATCGGGTCAAGCCCGCAGAGATCCGCATGTGGTGTCTGGTAAGTTCCCTGTAAACGATTGTTTTGCTTCTGTTTTGTTTGACACTGGAGCTGATAGGAGTTTTGTGTCAAAGGCCTTTAGCCAACTTTTAAACCTTACTCCAACCCCGTTAGACGCTAAGTTTCCTGTTGAATTAGCTAACGGTAAAACTGTAATAACAACTCATATACTTGCGGGATGTAAGTTGAAACTGTCAGGTCATGTCTTTGACATCGACCTTATTCCTTTTACGCTTAGTAGTTTCGATGTCGTTGTCGGCATGGACTGGTTATCCGAGAACCGAGCGGAGATTATATGCCATGATAAGATAGTCCATATTACCACCCCTTCCGGCGAGATCATTTCGGTCCGAGGCGAGAGAAGCGGCATGACCACCAGCGTCATTACCCTTATGAAGGCACAGAAGTATTTACGAAAGGGTCATCTGGCAGTTTTGGCGCAGATTGTTGAGAAACCCGCGGAGGAGAAACGAATTGAAGACATACCGGTTGTGCGAGACTTTCCGGAAGTTTTCCCGGAAGATTTACCTGGACTCCCTCCTATTCGTCAAGTCGAATTTCAGATCGAGTTGACACCCGGTGCAGCACCCATAGCACGAGCCCCGTATCGGCTCGCACCGGCGGAACTTCAGGAGTTGTCCACCCAGTTGCAAGATTTGTTGGATAAAGGTTTTATCCGACCTAGCTCATCGCCATGGGGAGCCCCTGTGTTGTTTGTCCGAAAGAAAGACGGGACTTTCCGAATGTGCATCGACTACCGGGAGTTGAACAAAGTGACGGTCAAGAACCGTTATCCTTTACCCCGAATTGATGATTTGTTTGACCAGCTTCAGGGATCGAGTTACTACTCGAAGATCGATCTACGATCCGGTTATCACCAGCTGAGAGTGCGCGAAGAAGATATTTCAAAAACGGCTTTCAGAACACGGTATGGTCACTACGAGTTTTCGGTTATGCCTTTTGGCCTAACCAACGCACCAGCCGTATTTATGGATCTCATGAATCGAGTATGCAAGGCGTACCTCGACAAGTTTGTGATTGTTTTCATTGATGATATTCTCGTCTACTCCAAGAACGAGACTGACCACGAAGAGCATTTAAGGATAATTCTGGAACTACTGAAGAAGGAACAACTGTATGCTAAACTCTCGAAATGTGAATTTTGGCTTCGCGAGGTTCACTTCTTAGGACATGTGATCAACGAGAATGGTATCCATGTCGATCCCGGTAAGGTAGAGGCCATCAAAAACTGGGAAGCACCTAAGACTCCGACTGAGGTGCGACAATTCCTAGGATTGGCCGGCTACTATCGGCGTTTCATCGAGGGATTTTCAAAGATTGCTCAACCCCTCACCGCTTTGACTCACAAGGGCACTAAGTACAACTGGGGTGACGCGCAAGAAACCGCTTTTCAACTGTTGAAAACCAAGCTTTGTAGCGCCCCTATTTTAGCTCTCCCCGAGGGAACGGAAAACTTTGAGGTACACTGTGACGCATCTATACAAGGTCTCGGTTGTGTGCTGATGCAACTCGAGAAGGTTATAGCCTACGCCTCTAGACAACTACGGGTTCACGAGAAGAACTACACGACCCACGATTTGGAACTCGGAGCTGTAGTGTTTGCTCTAAAGATATGGAGGCATTACTTGTACGGTACCAAGTTTACCATTTACACCGACCACAAGAGTCTCCAACATATCAACGATCAGAAAGAGCTGAACATGCGACAGCGTCGTTGGGTCGAGCTGCTTAAAGATTATGATTGTGCCATCAAGTACCACCCTGGCAAGGCCAATGTGGTGGCCGACGCCCTCAGCAGGAAAGAAACAGATAAACCCAGACGAGTGAGAGCATTGCAACTCACGATTCATGCCAGCTTACCCGATCAGATTCGCGATGCGCAACTGGAAGCTTTGAAAGATGATAATCTTCCATCAGAACTCATGCGGGGCATGAGCAAGCAACTTGAAACCAGATCGGACGGGGTCCGATATTTTGAGAACCGGATTTGGGTTCCACGATACGGAGAGTTGAGAACTCTAGTGATGGACGAAGCTCACAAGTCCCGATATTCTATCCACCCTGGCTCAGATAAAATGTATCATGATTTAAAGGAACTTTACTGGTGGCCGAACATGAAAGCCGACATTGCCACCTACGTGAGCAAATGCTTGACTTGTGCCAGAGTCAAGATAGAATACCAGAAACCATCTGGTCTACTGCAACAACCGGAACTCCCAATGTGGAAATGGGAACAAATCTCAATGGACTTTATTACGGGTTTGCCTAAGACACCGACGGGATGCGATACCATCTGGGTGATCGTTGACCGATTGACTAAATCGGCACACTTCTTAGCAATTAAAGAAACAGACAAAATGGAAAGACTGACTCGTGTCTACATGAAGGAAGTAGTGTCGAGACACGGAGTGCCTGTCTCGATCATTTCCGATCGAGATTCTCGTTTTACCTCACACTTTTGGAAGTCGCTGCAAAGCGCACTGGGCACACGTCTTGATATGAGTACCGCATACCATCCTCAGACGGATGGGCAAAGTGAACGGACTATCCAGACCCTGGAGGATATGTTGCGTGCATGCGTCTTAGATTTCGGAAAAAGTTGGGAACCCCACTTACCCTTGGTAGAGTTTTCGTATAATAACAGCTACCACGCAAGTATTAAGGCAGCGCCGTTTGAAGCGCTGTACGGACGGAAGTGTCGATCACCACTCTGCTGGGCAGAGGTGGGTGATAGCCAAATCACTGGTCCGGAACTGGTACTCGAAACCTCGGAAAAGATTGTTCAAATCCGAAATCGCATGGCAGCAGCACGAGATCGCCAAAAGAGTTACGCCGACAAGCGCCGAAAACCTCTCGAATTTCAAGTGAACGATCGGGTGTTACTCAAAGTCTCACCTTGGAAAGGTGTGGTTCGCTTTGGTAAGCGAAACAAACTCAACCCACGGTATGTTGGTCCGTACCGGATAACTGAGCGCATTGGTCCGGTGGCGTACCGACTGGATCTACCAACAGAACTCAGTGGCGTACACGATGTATTCCACGTATCAAATTTGAAGAAATGCCTATCTGATGAAACCCAAGTAGTCCCTTTGGAGGAACTACAAGTCGATGAACAGTTACGGTTCATTGAGGAACCAGTCGAGGTTTTGGATTGGGAAACCAAAACGCTCAAACGCAGCAAAATTCCAATTGTTAAAGTTCGTTGGAACTCGAGACGTGGACCGGAGTTCACATGGGAACGCGAGGATCACATGATGAAAAAGTATCCTCACCTTTTCGAAGGGCTAACCAAACACCGAAAACCGCGAAACCCGGCAAACCGTCAAACATCACCGGAGGTATGAACTAAATTTCGGGACGAAATTTCTTTCTACTAGGGGATGATATGACAAACTGAAAATCTTTCTTACTTTTTTTCAGGCTCTCATCACGACTTGACTCAAATTTTCGGGACGAAAATTCTTTAACATGGGAATGATGTGACAATCGCCAATTCCAGGTTAACCTCGTTAACTCAACTCCGTTAATTCAAACTTTAAGATCGTTGAATCTATAACGCATACTTCATTACATTTAAACTAGGGTTTAAATGACGCTTAACACTTACTACATGTGTAGTAGTCTTTCGGGATTTGCACCGAAACGCAAACGATCGAGGAATAAACGAAGCACACTAAAACACTAATGATGTGATAACTATGTGTTAGGATTATGTGTTATATCATTGTCATGATTATGTGTTATATTATTGTCATGATTATGTGTAAGTTAGGATAGAATGTTCTAGAAAAACAACACTTGAAAGTAGAAGGACTAGAGTGTAACTTGTTTGCTTATAAATATATCCTAAACTAAACCCTAACTTATTATTATTATCCTAAACCTAAATCCCGATCGGCTCTCTCTCCCTCTCTTGATCCACGGCTGCCGTCCACCACCACACACACATACACATCAAATCAAGAGATTAATCCAAGAACTAGGTGCTAGGAAGGTATACTTGATCATCTCTTACCTCTTTGATTGTTTAATTTGATGTTTGATGGGTTATGTGAAAACCCTAAATCGGCCGATTATTGCATGAATATGATTGTTAGGATTCTTGTTAGTTGGATAATAGATTAATAACTAGATTGATATTGATACATGATTGATTGTTGTTCTTGATTTGAATTAAAACACAAACCCTAATCTTGTATGTATGGTGTGATTGATATGCATGGATAGTAGTTATAGTGTCTAGAGGGTTATATGGATGCATGATAGTTCATAGGTTGTGATTATGTTGAGTTTTGATGTGAACAGATTCTGGACAGAATGTATATACGATGTTTAACTGACTGTAACGAAGTGTAAACGTGAAAATTGATTGAGATTGTGGGTACTGCAGTAAACTAGGTTGAGTCTAGTTTCTATGAAGTATAAATTCGTAATTTTTGGATAAGTGGAAGTATACTTTTATGATTTTACAAAAACGTGATGCAAAGCTGAGCTGTTAGACCTGCTGTTAGGTTATGTTGTAAATGTTATATCTCATGAACCACGAGACCAATTGGGTTGGTTCCACTTCTGGAAGTTGACTCACTGAGTTAGGAACCAAACCCAAGTGGTCTTGCAATTATTGGATTTTTCGTTTAACGGGAATTGCAAATAACATTCTGATGTGCATGAATCTGACTGATATAAGTTAGCTGTAATGTTTTGATCATTATGAACAATCTATATGGAATAAAAATAAGATAAAAGATGTTCTGGAAACCTAAGATATGTATGCTCCTGTGGTAATTTTTGGTGAATTAATTGAGACGTTATAATGGGTAAACTAGTGCAATCTTTCAAGTAGAAATTCTGTCATAACGAAACTAGCTGCTGAGTTGTATAGGAATGCATGAAATATGATAGTTTTTATATAATTGTTGTATTTTGACCAAAATACCCTTGCGGGGAATAGTTGCTAGTTGATTGCCATGAATTGACCAAATTGCCCTTATGGGGAATAATGGTAGTTAGTCTTTGTTTGTTGACCAAAATGCCCTTACGGGAATAATTGCTAATAAGTATGTTATTAATACGTGACACGAAAGTAATTGCTCACTCATGTATCGTATCACAATTGTACTTGTTCAAGTCACACACGATTCACAAACGAAACACGAAACATGTTACGTGCATAGGTATTATGTGCCGAGTCTAGAGACTCGTTAAATGTTCCGCTACTTAGAAAATCTCTTTGTTATTTTAGAACGCTAGAGAGTTTTCTACGACGCGCATCACTTGGTGATCTAGATCGGATATTCTTCGCAAACAGTGAGTTCACTTACCCCACTCTTAAACTGTTTTCAAACGTTTTTCACTTGGGGGAGATAACATACTCCGATAAACATATTTTCTGAGATAAACGCATATGAAAGATTTTGTTATAAATTATATATCACTTGTAAAGGCTAAGCGGCATACATAACATTTGAAGTCCCACACATCGGACCGGTTAATATTTGGAATAGCGAGTCACTTTTGGGTAGTACTACTGGGTTTGACAAACCCCACCCGACGCTAAGCTCAACTGGAGGTTGAGTGGGTGTAAATTTTGGCTAACACTTACCATGGTCTGGAGGACCTGGTGACGGGCACTTGATAAACAGTCAGCTTCGGTCGCGAACCACTTAGCGATACTTGTTGTATAGATTAGCTACCTATCGATATATAATTTGACATAACACTATCTGGTAATGCAAAACACTTAAACGCTGTAACGTGGTTACACACTTAAACGCTGTAACGTGGTTACACACTTAAACGCTGTAACGTGGTTACACACTCAAACGTCGTAACGGGGTTACGCAACATTTAAACGTCGTAACGAGGTTACGCAAAACGCTAAACGATTTATCTTATTTTACTTGTGAACTCACCAACCTTGTGTTGACACTTTTAGTATGTTATTCTCAGGTAGCCGAGGCGGGCGCGCGGTTTAGGAGCATGCATTAATGAAAACACTTTTATTCTGCAAACTTAATTTTAACAGTTACATTTGGTTTTAAGTCGTCCTGCGTGACGCAACTTTTGAATTAAGGTTTTACGCTTCCGCACTTACTTTCATTTAAACGTTTTTCTTTGGTTTGGTTATAACTAATGATTCCGATCCTGCCAGTTCACACCCTCTGACGGTAAAACTCCGTTAGTGGATTTTGAGGGTGTGACAATAATATTATATAAAAATTAATAAGACGATTACCCGTATGTTCTCTCAATATCCTCTTCTTCCAACGCTTGTTGCCCGGTATTTGTCACCGCCCTTATTTTTTCTGACTTTTTTTATAATCTGCTATACCCGTTAGGTATTTACACACCAGTACCTCATTATCCCTCAGCATTTGGTCTATGTCCACCATTTGACTATTAACTGTGCTTTCAGTAACATTCAGGCTATGTTGCGTGCCACCTGATTCTCGAGAGCTAATACCAAGGCTAAAGCTCGACATTTCATATCTTTCGTATTACATACACGTGTCAAATCTACATTACTGATTTGAATATGCATTACAATATTTTAACACATTTTATGTAGTGCATTCGTGATACGATACTGACACGTATACATGTAACATGTCATTAGTATATGTATTAGGATGTCGGTAGTATGTGCATGTAATTAAAAATATATCAAGCATGATTTATTCAACTCATACCAGTTGCTTCGGCATCCTCGCCATCAATGTTTTTGTCGTCTGCCAATGTTAAACGTTTTGGTTAAGGCATGCGCGATGATTTTCTTGTGTTCATGATACTCGTTGGAACTACATGCAATGTCATTTTTCATACAATATTGTGTTATCACAATGTAACAGCGGAAACGCCTGAGTGTGACGTACAGATTGCTCAAACACACGTGACACTATTGGGTGACCATAATAACGTTATTTCATTTAAAATCTTCATGTAACACAAGTTTTGCAAGTCATACAACGTGTAACAAATAAATAAACAATGATAAGTTGTTCTTTGAATATCCTATAGGCATATTATGTGTCTTCTAACTTTCATCCTCGTATTTTTACACCTGTAACATATGTATAAAATAAAGTCAGCTATGAACATAACTGGTGAGAATCCCACAGTTTGATATAATACGTAAAAATCATACAATTCCATGAAACTTGTGAAATGAGCACATAAGGGTTCTTTACACTTGATGCAACGGACCTGAGTGTAAAGAACAAACGAAGGTCCTTTCCAGTTGGGGCTACCAACGTACTCGGATATGAGGTCCCTTTTCCACTCGATACTAATGGACCTGAGTGCGAAGGGGGGCATATGATCATACTTATTGAGGCAACCACTTGAAATCCACGTATATAACAAATAAGCAAGTAAACAAGTGAACACACAAGTCCATTTAACGAATTGTAGTTTGTATATGACTCGATAAATCATTGAATAAATAGGATACATATGCAACCCCAAAACATTAAAACATTAAAAAGGGGTGGTGAGAAACTCACCTCGAAATCGAAGGCAAACTTGTAATAAAGCCGAAAGCACAATAACAAAACTGAAGCAACCGAATGTGTGTTAAAGAATCCGAACGAGCGATCCACACGAACTATAAATAAGTAAATGCGAGACTCAATCGATAATCTACGGGATGGTTTTATTGTATAACTTGTAATGAATATTTTATATTATTTTACATTCTTTGATTATAATATTACCATTTATGTTTTAACAGAAAATCGATTATTAATTGGTTATAATCATTTTAACGGCATAGGCACAAAGTTTATACGTTCGAAAGTCTTGAACTAAGGTTTATAAGTTGAAATATAATTATTGTTTTAGCGAAAAAAATTTTAGTAAATTAAAGTTTACGCTTGTTATTAACGAACGATTTTTAATTCATGATTTACGAAAATGAAAGTTCGGTTTTTAAGTGTAAAAAGGTGAGATTTATTTTATATTTAATTTAGATAATTTTTATTTAATTTAAAAAAGTTTTTATAAATTTATTTTGATTTTTAATTGATTAAGAAGATTAACTAAACATTAATAAACTGAAATTAATTAATACAAAAAAAAGTGTGACTGACCAGGGTTTTGAGCCCGGATCCTTATGTTTCTAACTCAGAATGTTAACCAACAGCTCTGGGTTTCATACTCGTTAAGACATGGTTTTTATTACTTAAATATATTAACAGTTTATGATATATTGATTTTAATATATAACAAAAAAAAATGTTTAAGAAAACCGTCTGACCCGGGTTTCAAACCCGGGTCTCACGCGTAATATGAGCAGGCTCTAACCAGTGGACCAACAACGTAATTCAGTTATATTAAGAAATCAATTTATATATACACTAGTCCACATTCATCTTCTTCCCTAAAACCCTAGTTTATCAATCGTTTGAATCCGGCCATGTTCGACTAAATTTTGATTTGGGTTTTGTTTATCAGCTAACTACAGCAAAAAAACATATGGCGAATTACCTGGATTGATGCCGGAGAGACAACGAACGACAGTGGCCGGAAAGCGGTTCTTTGAAGACCAATTACGGCTTGTTTAGAGTGTTGTAGTGACAATATAGTTTGTGAATGAGTTTGGTTTGATGAGGCCGTCCTATTTATACTACTAACTGGAGCGTATACGCGTTAATTGCTTTAATTGCGTTGGCCAGAAAATCCGGCGAATGTTACGGGATTCGTTGACATGATTAACGGCTGTCAAAATACAATTGATTCGTTAATTAAAGTATGATATCGATGTTTAAATGTTTTACTATAATTTATTTGGTTAATAATCGTGGTTAACGGCCAAATTAAGGTCGTCGGAAACTGGGTGTCGTCGCCGGCGGCGGCTTGGTCGGGAAACTGGGGTCACAGGGGCGGCTGGGTTGGGTTTAATATTAATTAATATAATAATTTGAAAATGTTACACTTAGGCCCTCCATGTTTTAAGTGGTTTTAAAACAAAATTTAACTATAAATTACCAAAAGGTCCTTACACTTTTGAATGTGATAAAAAGTAATAAGAAGTTATAATAACTTGGATATTTCGTACTATACTCGTATTTTTTTGAAGATCTTTTAATTAACAATTTATATCCCGAAGTTTTTGTTAATAGATAAAAAGGAATAGCAACGAACGAATGATAAATGTAACTCCTCGTGAATATTATATTAGTAATAACAATGAATGTTGAACACGAATAAATTGAAACGACGAATGTGTTGATTTAATGAATGCGAATACGAATACGAATCCAAATACAAATGACACATAAAATATACGCAACAAAACTTGTGATATATATATATAAGCAAAACCGGAAAATTTTAAAATGGGTCGGGTTTTTGGGTTTGAAAAGTAACGAATGTTACAGGATTCACAACTTTTAGAAATTTCGTCCCGAAATTAAAATAGAAATAAAATTTATAAAAGAAAAACAACTAATACAAATAAGTCGTTTAACAGTTTTACATAATTAAATGAAAATGATAACGTCGATCTTTGAATGACCCGAAAGACGCCACAAATGGGAATATGGAAAGCACACTTATATATAGGATGTACCAGCTGCGTATCCACCATGCCCTTATCATAATGCATTTGTCCCCTCTTTCAAAGTCATTACAGGTTTCAAGTTATTGCACACAACGTACTTCCTATGTCTTCCATGCGAGGACTTGGATAATTACGTGTCGACCCATAATTACCTTTATCGTCGGATGGTCCACATTATCCGTCCCATTGTGTGGGTTTAAAATATAATAAGTCTTTATGTGAAAACTTTGGAAATCAAGAATGGTTAACTATACGAATCAAAATTAATAAAAATATATAAACAAATCCTTAAGGTCAAGGATAAGCGAAAATGTTATGTTAAAGAGGAATCGTTAGAGTTTAAACGAAATAAACGATGTAATTGAAGTTTAAACTAAATAAGCGTAACTTAAAATAATAATGAATGAAAACATTAGGATCATGAACATCATCTAAACGAAACATTGGATTCGAGAATAACAGAATGAATACATGTGGCATTGAGCCAACAATGAAAACACGAAACTCGATAAAGCATTGGGTTCGTGATTAAATAGATAACGAAACTTTAATAACAGAAGAGAGTAAGTTTTTTGGAGTCAATAATGACTCGTTAAACGAATGAAAATTTTCTAATAAATAACAATGTGAATTAAAGGTCACATTGAGATTAAAAATCACAGAATAATTAATCAAAACGTCGTGATCAAAAAAATGAAACATTCGTTTCAAATTGGTAAAACATTTAATTCAAGAATAAGCAATTGAAACTTCAAAATCAAATTAAACATTGGTCAAATTGATGAAACATTGAAATCAAGTATACACCAAACAATCAAAATGATAATAAACTCAACATGTATATAGTCTCAACTTCCACTAAACGATTATGTTATGGGAATTTGGTTGTAGACCGCGAGAAATAACAAAGTAAACCGATTGATAATGCAACTATGAATGAAAATAGTTCATTAATTAAAGAATAACCAAACTCGATATTAACTTCGTAAACAACCTTTGAAAGGAAAACGATACATAAGAACTTTCTTGAAAATGGCCAAACAGAGTAATATTTATAACGCAATATGTATGTAAGAAAAGAAAACAAAAGGTAGTTTGCGATGTTCGTCTTCTCGATTGTGGTTTGTGGTATGAAAGTTCTTATGGGAGCGGTGGTATGGTTTATTAATCGAAACTTATTGATGTTGACAAAGAAAGGAAAGAAAAGTGTTTTTTTTTTTGAGATTCGTTTAAGTTTGTGAAAAATTGATTGCAAAACGTGATGATCAAAGTTAAACAAAAATAATTTGCAAAGAAATCCTTAGCTAGCGTTAAAGATTGCGAAATTTTAATAAAACTCTTAGTATAGAGGATTTCTGTTAGGCGGCTTCGCCCTACGAAAATATTATTGAGGGTCGTCATGTAAAATGACCCGCCGAAGATGAAACTTTAATAGTGATAGTAAAATAGCCTTACGGACTTAGGACTTGTTTGAAGTAAAAGATTTTTACTTTAAGGATCTTAATTTAACCCTTGAAAATATATTATAAGCGTAATATGGTAGTAGTAATAATAGTAATAGTAATATTAATGATAATACTTATAATAATAATAAAATAATAATAATAATTGTTGGTACATGTTTGTCAGTAGTTCATAGTCTAGTATTTGTTATCGAGTCTGTAATATAGTTAATGGTTTGTTTATGTTTTGTAAACTAGCGAAGTTATCAGCAAGTTCGCTATGGCGAACTTGCTGATTTAGCGAGGTTACTGACAACTTCGCCAGTGGCGAAGTTGTCGTGTTTAAATACACTGTTTCAGCCGAAACAGAAGAGGACGTGAGTTAGGGTTTTTGGTTACGCTTTGTTTCGTTTTGTTCTCTGTAACAGTGACCTACTGTCACGTGTTTAGTTATTCAATATAACGTGTTTACCTTATAGCTCGTGTTCATTGTTCGTGTATTCAATCTCTACAATATCTACACTCGTACCTATATACGCAGGGATTCCGCACCTGCGTTGTTAGAGATTTCCCGTGTACGATCCGCGTTCAGGAACCTACAATTGGTATCAGAGCCATCGGCTCGATTGTGAGGTTCGGGATTTCACGCGGGTGTAGATTTCGTTTCATTTCGGGTGTTACCGGGACGAGTTTTTGGTGTGTTTATTCATTCTAGCTACCTACCAGTGTGTTTAAGCCTTTAAACCTTCAAAATTCTCGTTAAAATCCGAGTTTCAGATCTGAACTGTTCTTCGCGTTCATCGGGCGAAGTTGCTGAATTCAGGCGAAGTTGCCGTCACTGGAGATTAGGGTTTCGGCGAAGATATAAGGATTAGCGAAGTTAACCACAACTTCGCTTACCTCATAAGTTCGCCAAAGCGAAGTTATCCGTAACTTCGCTTACCACCCAACTTCGCTTACATCCTAAGTTCGCTCATTCTAAGCGAAGTTATTCTTAACTTCGCCAAGTCAAGCGAATTTAAGATCCAGCGAAGTTCTTGTTCAGCGAAGTTAACTTCCAGCGAAGTTATTCTTAACTTCGCCATCTGAGCTGTTTTAATATTTTTTTTGTGTGTTTTTCAGGTTTTTCAGGTTTTCGCAAGGATGTCCGCGATTAACATCTCAAATTTAGTCAAGATGGAGGTAGAGGCGGGGTCAGCCACTAAGGCCCCGAGGTTGATGAAGGGAACGGACTTCGTGGCATGGAAGGACAGGTTCATCCAGTATATCAAATATCAGGACGCCAAGATGTGGGTGTGCATGCAGGATGGATATGTACCTCCAACCATGCAATACGAAGGACGTGATGTGGTGAAGAAGTACAGTAAGATGGATGACGAGGAGAAGAAAATGTATGAGGCTGAGAGTAAGGCCCATGCTGCTATTACTATGGCACTACCTCAAGAAGTTCTTCATACATTCCGAAAGTACACTTCTGCAAGAGAGCTCTGGGATGCTCTGGAAAACAGATTCGAGGGGAACGTGGGTATACGTGCCTCAAAAATTAAACTTTTAAAAACCCAATTCTCCGTCTTCAAATATTTGAAGAATGAATCCTTAGATGATATTATCACCCGATACTATCACTTAATGACAGAGCTTAGCAACTATTCAATTGCCTATCGAGAGGAGGAGATCGTTGAAAAGCTTCTAGATGCTCTCCCACCGAAGTGGGAAATGTATACCGTGTTAATGAGGGAAGACAAAGACTTTCCTAACTGTGACTTAGAAACTGCAGTGAACAAGCTCAGAACGTATGAGCTAAATATGGTTCGAAAGGAGACACCCACAGACCAGATACAAGACCCTGGTATGTATGGTGCTAAAGTTAACTCAGGCTCAAGTTCAAGGCCTGAATCTGCTGCATTTTATTCGAAGGGGGAGTCAGGTTCTGACTCTGCACATGAAGGAAATGTTTCTGTGAACTCAAATGGGGACGTATGTTTTGTTGCTGGAGGATCTAGTGCTTCAAAGCCTCAATCCTCTACAAGTGGTTATTCAGCTGGTCCCACAAGCAATAATTACACCAAGATGCCTATGAGTGTAAAATCTGCTGAAGAGCAGTTTGCAGTCTACGCTTCATTTATTGCTTCATACGAGAATTATATCCAGGGGAAGATTGTGGACCCTGCCGTTCTTGATGAGGATTATGACCAGATTGATGCTGACGATTTGGAAGAAATGGATTTGCAATGGCAAATGGCAATGATCGTGAGACGGGTAAAACGTTTTATGAACAAAACAGGAAGAAAGTTTGTTGGTGGTAGGCCTGGATTTGACAAATCAAAAGTAAGGTGCTACAATTGTCAACAGTTCGGGCACTTTGCTAGGGAATGTAGGAATGAGAGAGTTGAACGGGGACAAGTTAGGCCTAACCAACACTCTGGAATTAACCGCGAGATCAATGCCATGTTAACTAGAGAGGCAGGAGAATACAACTGGAACCAACACTCAAGTGGTTTGGGTGAACAAGCACACATGGCTGAGACTGAAGCTGTAGAAGTTGAGAAGGTTGATGGAGAGAAGAAAGCAAATGAAGAAGAAACTGCTTTCATGGCGAACGATCAGGATGGTAGATCCAAGGTATGTCCCAAAATTATTTGTGCTAATTGTGAAAATTTGACTGAGCAACTAACCAATATAACTGATCAGTATGTCAAATTAGATGCTGAGTTTAAAACTGTTAAAGAAGATCACCATTTCATTAAAGCAAGAGAAAACAGTTATAAAGTTAAGATAAAGGCTTGTGAAAAAGACATTAAAAGTCTTAAAACTAAACTTGCTGAGAAAATAGAAATTATTGATCTTAGTTATGAGGTTTTGGAAGAAAAGACAAAATTGATTGCTGATAGAGATAAACAGATTGCTGACCACCAGGTAAAGGTGGTGGAACTGAACCGCAAACTTGAGCAGTTCAGAAACTCCTCGGCTATCCTTGATCACCTTGTGAGTGATCCAAGTACCTCTGCAAAGAGGGCAGGAATCGGATACCACGAGGTTCCACCACCCTTTAACCATAATTACACTTATAATCCAAGTGTTCAGAAATCTGTTGATTTTGAGATTGCTCAGTCAACCCCAATTAGAATTACTAGTGTCAAACCAAGTGTTAGCTGTGGCGAAACAAGTTCGCCTGTTTCTAGTGTGAATATTTCTGTATCAAGTCCAGTCTCATCAGATTCGGATATGTTGTCCGAATCTGGTCAGACAAAAGAAAAGGTAGAATTACCCACCAGTGGAGATAATGATAAAGTTTCTAAAAAGAGTTCTCCACTCAATCCGTACGTCCCACCTTATGTGAGACGAACGGCTGGTAATACTACCTCTACATCCAAACCAACATTTGACAAGAAAATGGAGAGTAGATGTTGCTTCAGATGTAACAGGTTAGGACATCTTGTTGCAGATTGTCCTTTGAAACCGAGATTTAGAGATGTGAAGCCAAATAAAAATGAGAATAAGCGTCATTTTATTCCAGCTAAAAATGAAAACTTTAAAAATTGCCAAAATGTAACGAATTCAAGTTTTCATAAAAACCAACCTCATTTTTACAACCAAACCACAAGAAATAACACTTTCTATTCTCAAAGGTTTGGAAGGCATTACACTCAATCTGCAGGGAGATTCCCTAACAGGACGTACAGAAATTATCCTGACGCTAACTTGAGAAAGCCAGGGTACGGGATGTATCGATCCAAGACCAACTGGTCTTGGGTCCCAAGATTCTAACTCATTGTTTTATTGTGCAGGAACAGTTGAACAGGGCTGCCAACAATCTTTGGATTGTAGATAGCGGCTGTTCCCGGCACATGACTGGCAACAAACACTTGTTGCAAGATTTAAAACCTGTTCAGGGAGCTAGAGTTAGTTTTGCTGGTGAAAGCGGAGGAAGAATAACTGGGAGAGGAACAGTGTCGAATGGGAGAATGACACTTGAAAATGTAAATTTTGTGGAGGAATTAAAGCACAATCTGCTGAGTGTGTCGCAGATCTGTGATAAAGAATATACTGTCCATTTCACTAAGAATGAAGCAATTGTATTGAAGCCTGGTTTTCATATACCAGAAGAATGGATAGTAATGAAAGCTCCACGTGAAACGAATACATACGTGATGGATATGAGGTCTACTGAAATGGCCACCAGAGAATCCTGTTTAATGACAAAGGCAAGCGAATCAGAATCAGAGTTATGGCACAGGAGAATGGGACATATTCATCTTCGTAAGATGAACTTCATTGTCAAAAATGGGCTTGTGATGGGTGTTCCCTTAAAGAGTTTTAACTTTGAAGATAAATGCATAGCGTGCAAGAAGGGAAAACAACACAAGAAAAGCCATCTCACCAAGACGATCAACTCAATTGCTGGTACTCTAGAACTACTTCATATGGATCTCTTCGGTCCGGTGAATGTACAAAGTCTAGGCGGTACTTCTTACTGCTTGGTGATAACTGATGATTACTCACGATACTCGTGGGTATATTTTCTGAAAACGAAAGACGAGACGACTCAGATGGTGAAGAATCTAATTACAAAAGTCGAGAACGTCATGAGTAAATCAGTTAAATTCATCAGAAGCGACAATGGGACAGAGTTCAAGAACTTTGAGATGGAAATCTTTTGTCTTCAGAAGGGTATTGAGCATCAATATAGCGCTCCGTATACTCCACAACAGAACGGAGTAGCTGAAAGGAAGAACCGAACGTTGATTGAAGGAGCCAGAACTATGCTGGCCGACTCAAAGCTTCCTGTGATGTTCTGGGCTGAAGCAGTTGCTACAGCCTGCTATGTTCTGAATCGGGTGTTAACCGTTAAGAGACTTGGAAAAACTTGTTACGAGCTTATGCACGGAAGGAAGCCCAACTTGTGTGGTCTTGAACCTTTTGGGTCTCCTTGTTCGATTTTGAAGACTAACTCGAAATTTGGTGAAGTAGCCGATGAGGGAATTCTAGTCGGTTATGTTGTTGGGACTCCCAACAGACGGGTCTTCAATACGACAACTTGCAAGGTGGAGGTGGTTTGTAACACCGACATTACTAGTTATCAACCGCCAAAACCAAGCAATGGACCTGCTGAGCTTTTTGACTATGTTAAACTGTTTAAGTCGTTTAACGTACCTAATTTGGAAATTGCTGAAGAAGACGAAAGAGTTGTGTCGAAGATGATATTTGATGAGGAAGAGGCAGTCCGACTTGTGCTGAAACGCTCACGTCGAGAACAACAAGGTATGGCCACTGGAGCGGGGGAGACTTCAAGGTTCGTACGATTTGCTCCGCCTGCCTTGTCAGGTATGTCTCTATTGCCTACTACTGCACAGGTTACTACGGTCGAGGCGTCGGCACCAGCAGTTGTGTCACTACCACCCCAACTGGTTGATCCCCCGGTGGTAGTTGCACGCTTCGTCGACTCAACAATTACAACAACTGCAGGGTTACCTAGTGTACCACCTGCGGTCACTTCAGCTGCTACTTTTCCACCAACTCCAACGCCTGCTTCAGACTCTGAACGGATTGCTTCGCTGGAGCGTATTGTTGCTGTACAATCGAAGACCATTGACCGCCTGGTGGAAGCCAATCAAATCCAAGCCGCCCTCCTGGTAGAACACGGACGAACTATCGATGCCTTCAAGGAATTCTTGGCATCTCAGGGGGAGACGACTTGCAGGGGCGATGAGTTGAGGACAAAGAGACGACAAGATCATGACGATGATCCCAACGCACCTTCGGGTGCAGGTGGTGAGCTGCCAAGAACCTCTCAGGATCTTGGGGCTTCCACAGCTGAGGGGGAGTCAACTGATGCAGCGGGTGATGATGTTGTGGATGTTGATGACGATGCTGATGTTGAAGACGTCATCGATGCTTTGAAGGAGTTAGATGAGGAGGAGGTTGATGACTTTGTGAATGATGATGACGATGATGTGTTGCCCGTGGAGGAAATTGAAAGGATTGGAGAAAATATTGATGTGGTGAATGTGTTGGAAGAAGGAGAGATCGTGGATGACGCAGTGGAACATGAGATTCCAGCTGTTGAAAGAGCAGATTTGGGAGATGAGAATGTGGTAGATGATACGGTATGGGAGGAGCAACCAAATTGGAAAGAAGGGTGTGCTCAATGGTTTGTTAAAACTAAGAAGCCTGCAGTGCCAACAATGTTTAGAAAGACGTATAATATAAAGGGCTATGCAGAGTCGAAGAAAGGTATTATATGCTGGTTGTACGACAAAGAGTTGAAATTATTTGTGATCAAAAGGTACGACGGCATTCAATACTTTAAAAGATTATTGAGATCTCTAAACTCCCTACCGGAATGCGAGGTGAAAGAGTTAGCAAGACTGGGGCTAATTAACAGAAGTAACGATAATATGGCGAGAATTATTGAAAAGATCGTCTGGAAAGAAGCCATCAAAGACAAAAAGTTTGAACTGCTAAAGCCTCAGAAAGGAAGATTGATAGAAGATAAAGATAGGGGAATGAGGGCTGACGGAAAACCATGGATGGTTATGAAGTATAAACCAGTCCGACATCTGAAGGAAGTACCAATGAGAGTCATGCCCAAGAATGTCCTAACAGATCTGAAATGGTGGTATGTGGATTGCGAGACAGCTGAGGCGGTTATGGAAGATGAGGACGAACAAGAAGTTCTTCGGGTTTATGACCCGATGCATCTTGTTAATCTATCGCAGGCTGATCTGGAAGTGCTGAACAACAAGAAGATCTTCTACATTCCTGCTTGGAAGGATCAAGCGAGGAAATATCAAGGAGTTGTGTCGGTTTGTGTGAGAGAAGGGGCGCACGCGTGAAAGTGCAAGATTACAAGACTCAGAGATCAAGATATGAAGCTACTGCCAAGGGGGAGTCTGTTGGTACATGTTTGTCAGTAGTTCATAGTCTAGTATTTGTTATCGAGTCTGTAATATAGTTAATGGTTTGTTTATGTTTTGTAAACTAGCGAAGTTATCAGCAAGTTCGCTATGGCGAACTTGCTGATTTAGCGAGGTTACTGACAACTTCGCCAGTGGCGAAGTTGTCGTGTTTAAATACACTGTTTCAGCCGAAACAGAAGAGGACGTGAGTTAGGGTTTTTGGTTACGCTTTGTTTCGTTTTGTTCTCTGTAACAGTGACCTACTGTCACGTGTTTAGTTATTCAATATAACGTGTTTACCTTATAGCTCGTGTTCATTGTTCGTGTATTCAATCTCTACAATATCTACACTCGTACCTATATACGCAGGGATTCCGCACCTGCGTTGTTAGAGATTTCCCGTGTACGATCCGCGTTCAGGAACCTACAATAATAATAATAATAATAATGGTAATAACTCATTTAAAATGAAATCTCTTTTTAGAGAAAATAACTTGATTATACTTCGCATAAAGAAATACTTTGCGAATATATGAATATATATATTTATTAATGGACTATTTTAAAATAATCGCGATTTGAAATTTCACGTAAAAGGTGTTTATAAAAGAAATAAAATGCGGAAAATTATGCATGAAAAATTTATATATTTAAAATTTAGGAATGGTTGATGAGTTTGAAAAGACTAGATATTGATGTCAAAAAAACGAATAAACTTTTTAGTTGTCAACGGATGCGGGGTAAGGTATGGCATGGCGGAAACAAGTTAGGGTTTTTAATTGCGGGTATGCTCGAGTTTCTACAATAGTAGCAGGCTTGAAGCACAAGCATATGATTGGGATAAATGGTTGGGTAATAGATCATGGGGATAAATGTGTGGTGTTGAGTAGGTAAAATTTCGTGGCAGAAACGGATGAGATAGCCGAAGTTATTATAATTTGGAGCATTTCGACATTGAGGTAGCGGAGTGGTGGAATTGCAGGTGTTACACTAAAGGGTGGTTTATCGTGTAAGTATCTTTGTTGGGTTGGGTTTGAGTATCCAAGGTTGGGTTTGGATTTACTTAGGTATAGCTTTGAGGTTTGAATATATTGTTGTGGTTGGTAATGAATCTTGGGTTGCCATGGTCGAGATTGCGATAGTCCATTGCTTGATGGTTTGAGTTGTCGTTTTGTGGGTTGAGTTTAGAGGGTAACGTCGAGGAGAACGAGAAGGCATGAAGTGTGAACAAGTTGCGTGACATTGGACGTAAATATGAAATTCGTATCAAAATTAAAGGAAACGTTACATGAGGGATTCCTAAAATCGAAATCCATCTATAAATAGTAAATAAATAAGTATAATCGAATGAAACTAAATTTGAAATTGAAATCAAAGTGCTCATGAGTCAGTGCCGATCTCGTAAATTTTGGAACATCAAAAATATATCAAATTTTTGAAAATAAAAACATTGAATTAACACAAACCCAATATAAGTAATGAAATCGAATTGAAAATCGAGTGTTTATGTACCACCATAACTTTTTGAATTTTCAATTAAAACTCTAATAAATGAACAAATTGAAAACCGACATCACCATGACCTTTCGAATTCTTAATTTAAAACACACGAGAAAAACGAGTGTTGAGAAATCGACTATTCATGTATCACCATGACTTTTCGAATTCTCAATTTAAAATACACGAGAAAACGAGTATTGAAAAATCGACTATTCATGTATCACCATGACTGTTCATATTTTAAATTCAAAGTATAAGAAATAATGAATATATGCAAATAAAGAAAACGAATTGAAACTCGACAATTCACATATCTCAATGACTTGTCAAAACGCAATATAAACGATCGAGTATTTGGAATCACACGTTGTATGAATCATCATAACTTGTATGTCCCAATAAAAAAAATAAAAATGTGTAATCAAATCGAACCGAAAGTTGGGTATTCGTGTATCACCACGACTTGACAGACTTTCAGTTAAAACGTATAAATCAAAATGCATAATCAAATCGAATTAAAAGCTGGTTATTCATGTATCACCACGACTTGTCAGAGTTTCAGTTAAAACACGTAAATCAAAATGCGTAATCAAATCGAACCAAAAGTTGGGTATTCGTGTATCACCACGACTTGTTAGACTTTTATTTAAAACACATTGTAAAACATTGAGGGTCGGAGTCACACGTCGCATGAACCACCGTGACTTGTGTGACATCCTAAGGAGTGCAATCATATCCTTTTCACAAAGGGGAAATGGCCATGTTTGAAAGCATAAAGCTACGATTCGTATGACGTTGGTGTGGAACGATTTGGCTTAATAGGTTTGATGCCCTTCCCGAACTCTCCAGGTAAGCAACCAGGTCCAGCGTCTGATTGGATATATGCGCATTGCTTATCCTTAGGTTTCAATAACCTTGGTGTCAAGAGTTCGGGAAACAAGCACGTCCCCCATACAGTTACTACGAACCCGCCACATGGAATCGTCTTTATGCGGAAAAATATCGGAAAACCCAAACGAAATTGCTTGTAAGTTCTTTGAAAATTTTGATTTTTAGGCCTAAGCCTTGGACTTGTATGCGTGTGTACTTGTGTTCATGAGACGTCAATGAAATCAGCAGTATAGTAATACAACAATAGTAAGTGCATTTAAACAATCAAGTAAAGGCTCACATAATTTTACTAATCATGCAACCTAAACAAATTAAGCAATTAAACTATAGCTACCTAGGACACTACGTCTAATGTCCTATCTTATAGCCACGGCTCTGATACCAATCTGTAACACCCTGGCTAAAGCGGAAACGCCTGAGTGTGATGTACAGATTGCTCAAATACATGTGACACTATTGGGTGACCATAATAACATTTTTTCATTTAAATCTTCATGTAACACAAGTTTTGCAAGTCATACAAGGTGTAACAAATAAATAAACAATGATAAGTTGTTCTTTGAATATCCTATAGGCATACTATGTGTCTTCTAACTTTCATCCTCGTATCTTTACACCTATAACATATGTATAAAATAAAGTCAGCTATGAACATAGCTGGTGAGAATCCCACAGTTTGATATACTACGTAAAAATCATACAATTCCATGAAACTTGTGAAATGAGCATATAAGGGTTCTTTACACTTTATGCAACGGACCTGAGTGTAAAGAACAAACGAAGGTCCTTTCCAGTTGGGGCTACCAACGTACTCGGACATGAGGTCCCTTTTCCACTCGATACAAATGGACCTGAGTGCAAAGGGGGGCGTATGATCATACTTATTGAGGCAACCACTTGAAATCCACGTATATAACAAATAAGCAAGTAATCAAGTGAACACACAAGTCCATGTAACGAATTGTAGTTTGTATATGACTCGATAAATCATTGAATAAGTAGGATACATATGCTACCCCAAAACATTAAAACATTAAAAAGGGGTGTTGAGAAACTCACCTCGAAATCGAAGGCAAACTTGTAATAAAGCCGAAAGCACAATAACAAAACTGAAGCAACCGAATGTGTGTTAAAGAATCCGAACAAGCGATCCACACGAACTATAAATAAGTAAATGCGAGACTCATTCGATAATCTACGGGATGGTTTTATTGTATAACTTGTAATGAATATTTTATATTATTTTACATTCTTTGGTTGTAATATTACCATTTATGTTTTAACGGAAAATCGATTATTAATTGGTTATAATCATTTTAACGGCATAGGCACAAAGTTTATACTTTTTGATTTTTAATTGATTAAGAAGATTAACTAAACATTAATAAACTGAAATTAATTAATACAAAAAAAAGTGTGACTGACCAGGGTTTTGAGCCCGGGTCCTTATGTTTCTAACTCAGAATGTTAACCAACAGCTCTGGGTTTCATACTCGTTAAGACATGGTTTTTATTACTTAAATATATTAACAGTTTATGATATATTGATTTTAATATATAACAAAAAAAAATGTTTAAGAAAACCGTCTGACCCGGGTTTCAAACCCGGGTCTCACGCGTAATATGAGCAGGCTCTAACCAGTGGACCAACAACGTAATTCAGTTATATTAAGAAATCAATTTATATATACACTAGTCCAGATTCATCTTCTTCCCTAAAACCCTAATTTATCAATCGTTTGAATCCAGCCATGTTCGACTAAATTTTGATATGGGTTTTGTTTATTAGCTAACTACAGCAAAAAAACATATGGCGAATTACCTGGATTGATGCCAGAGAGACAACGAACGACAGTGGCCGGAAAGCGGTTCTTTGAAGACCAATTACGGCTTGTTTAGAGTGTTGTAGTGACAATATAGTTTGTGAATGAGTTTGGTTTGATGAGGCCGTCCTATTTATACTACTAACTGGAGCGTATACGCGTTAATTGCTTTAATTGCGTTGGCCAGAAAATCCGGCGAATGTTACGGGATTCGTTGACGTGATTAACGGCCGTCAAAATACAATTGATTCGTTAATTTAAGTATGATATCGACGTTTAAATGTTTTACTATAATTTATTTGGTTAATAATCGTGGTTAACGGCCAAATTAAGGTCATCGGAAACTGGGTGTCGTCGCCGGCGGCGGCTTTGTCGGGAAACTGGGGTCACATGGGCGGCTGGGTTGGGTTTAATATTAATTAATATAATAATTTAAAAATGTTACACTTAAGCCTTCCATGTTTTAAGTGGTTTTAAAACAAAATTTAACTATAAATTACCAAAAGGTCCTTACACTTTTGAATGTGATAAAAAGTAATAAGAAGGTATAATAACTTGGATATTTCGTACTATACCCGTATTTTTTTGAAGATCTTTTAATTAACAATTTATATCCCGAATTTTTTGTCAATAGATAAAAAGGAATAGCAACGAACGAATGAAAAATGTAAGTTCTCGTGAATATTATATTAGTAATAACAATGAACGTTGAACACGAATAAATTGAAACGACGAATGTGTTGATTTAACGAACGTGAATACGAATACAAATCCAAATACAAATGACACATGAAATATACGCAACAAAACTTGTAATATATATATATATATAAACAAAACCGGAAAATTTTAAAATGGGTCGGGTTTTTCGGTTTGAAAAGTAACGAATGTACACACAATACTACAAATTTTCTGCTATATTTACCTGCTCCGACATCTGACGTTATCCCCTGTTTTGCACCCAGCTTCCTTTCCTACTAGTGTGTTTTACCGACTGCAAATTTCAATAAAACGAGTACATTATCGTGACTGTACACATACGTACATGCGTAAATGTTATATTTACCTATATTAACATACGCTTCATCATCTAACGTCCTCCCCTGTTTCACACCCTGCTTTTTTTCCTTTCTGCGCGTTTTCCTACCTGCAGTTTTAGAAATATATATATATATATATATATATATATATATATATATATATATATATATACTAGGTTATAACCCGTGCATTGCACAGGACTGTTTACCAAAAATTTTGAATTTAAGAATAATTTACAATAAATAAATACATATATATTTAACA
Source organism: Bidens hawaiensis (assembly GCF_021521415.1). Lineage (NCBI taxonomy): Eukaryota > Viridiplantae > Streptophyta > Magnoliopsida > Asterales > Asteraceae > Bidens > Bidens hawaiensis. Next base: position 2,913,642 of record NW_027491134.1, read on the forward strand.
ATGTTTCATTACAATTACATATTAATTTCCTTTAGTAACAATGTAAGCCTTATTTACTTCTAAGCACTCATTCAAGACCTAATAACTCCAGTAGGCTAAGTCTATATACTACAATAGATGACAACAAATGTCCACATAACATTAAATTATATACAACACAAATATGCATACATTATACACGGGCTGATGTCCCTATATTTCCACATATTCACCAATTGAGAATTGTAGTAACAAACGAAGTACACATACTTAGAGAAAAAAAAATACAAAATGCATCCAAGGGTGAAAATACAAATGCCAGCAACAACCAACTTGCTGGTCCGAAGATTACCCCTAAAAAATAAATAAATAAAAACACCTACTGATGTTGTCCAAGGCGAGTTCATCATTGAACAACTTGGCAGCACCAACATTTCATCACTCGAAGCACGTCCACCATGCCTCACACAACATGGATACAACTTAGTACTTCCTCTAAAAGTGAGCATGATAACCATAACAAAGACAGCTGTGTGTTGGTAATTAAGCTTGCATGTTGCAGGATTTCCATATTATGCGGTTTTGCCATTTTGTTGGTCTTTAATTGCCACCGTTCAAATCTCACCCCACAGTAAATGACAGATGGATGACTAATCATGATAACTAAATATCATTTTCAAGATTTTTATCAAGAGCAAAAGCTAAAGATCTCCCATCAATTATCAAAGCAAACAAACAGTGTTACTTTTATTTTTGGCTAGTTCAAGCTGTGATATTCCTCCCCCAACTGCTTCTCTAGATGCCTACAAAGAATCAAATATCTAAAATATTTATTAAGTGAATAACACAATTGATAATTAAGTTTTCTATTGAAATTCATAGAGAACCTTTACCTTGGCAATGGTCTCCCTAAATGGCCAAATCTTAGCTCTTTTAAGGCATTAACATCGGAAGAATATAATGTGATCACAATCTGTTTCATTCCTTGGACTAGTAAACATATAGAAACCAGAAATACTAAACGTATACATTTTTAAACTTGGTTACTATTCTACAAGGTTACCTATTTTTCAATTGTTTTAGTAAACATCACATTGCTTATTAAACCATAGAAAATTCAAAACTCAAAATATTAACGATTAATTTTAGGTTTTGCTTCATTATGTGATGGTTTCATTTTGACATTTAAGAACATGAACATGATAATAGTTCTAAACAAAGACAATATGAAAATGAGGTTGACTAAGTTGATATAATAGAAACCAATCAAGGTTTCCGTGGAATAAATTGTCTTGAAACTATCTCTATGTTGAATTTCGAATTAAAGCTTCACCTTTTAAGAGTCAATTTGTTTGACTTTAATTTCAAAAATAAGAATAAATTACTTAAATTAGAATATATTGGAATCTAATAGATTTTTAATCAAACTTGGTGTTTGGAGAAATGTCTGATGAATATACTTTTTAAGGTGAAAAGATCAAATTTTAAGAAACACAAATTAACTACGTATAGTCTATTAAAATTCATACCATCTTAAATGTAATTATATCTGCCCACTATGTCTTTGAAACCAAAATTTAAAATAGCATACAATTATTGAGAAATTAATGATGATTGATGATCGAATTCGATGTGAGAAAACGTTCTTACGAGCCAAGATCTAGTCACAAATCGATACGTTAAGTCGTGTTCAATACGTTAAACATTGATACATTAATATGATGGATGAATACATTAGGAGAGGAGAAAATCTGGCAGCATAACGTTACAATGGATAAATATTGTACAGATCTCTATGCAACTATACTATGGAAGGCCTATTTTTAGGCATGGACTCATTCGTTATATTGTATTAACGAATGAGGCCTCTCATTCATTAACTGTACTAACGAATAAGTCATTCCATAACCCATTCGCTAAACAACCTTAGAGAATGGGTGCACCTTAATGAATGAGCCACCATTTGTTACACTGTAGTAACGAATGGGCTCCTACATTAACGAATATGCCTAGCCTTTAACGAATGAGGCCCGTTCGCTAAACATCCTTAGCGAATGTGCCTTTATACATTAATATAAAGACTAAACTACACCTAGCCTATTCGAACAGCTGCGGACACCAAATCCGTGCACTTACAGACTCCCCCTTGTCCGTAGCTGTCGAATGCTTTCCAATACTTTAGCATCTTATACTTTAGTCTTCAATACTTTAGCGTCGAATACTTTTGCGAAGAATATGTTAATGACGAATACGTTAAAGTTGAATACTTTAACCGTGAATACTTTAACTGCATATCATCAGCCGTAATACCAACCTGTAACATCGCGAAAATACCCCATCTAGTTTTGGGCCAAAATTGTAAATTTTAGAAGTTAAAGGGACTGAAAATGAAAATTTTGAGTTTTAAGAATCATCGTGCTACGTGATGATCCCTTAATTAACTTCGTCGCGCTACGCGACAGAGCATCACACAGTTCAAGAAAAGGGGGGGCGCCGCGCTACGCGACGGCCAAACCCAACTGGTCCATCGCGCTACGCGATGACCAGGTTAAGTAACCCGGGACACGTGGCTAACCACGTGTCAACACGTGGCACAATCTGGTTAATTGTGACGTCGCGCTACGCGACAGCCTTGGGGAAAGGCCATCGCGCTACGCGACGGTTCCCAAAATTCAAGTATAAAAGGGCAGCTACGAGTTCAGCCGTTCTCATCCCATTTTCACCTTCATTTCACACACATAACCTAGGTAATTGTGCCAAGGGTGTTCCGAGGTGTCGAGGGCTGATTTCGCGAAGAAACGAGGTTGTTACGTTGTTAAACGAGCTGTTGATCCCGTAGACGAAGCACGAGCTGAACTGCTGCTATTTTCTTAGTTCGTACCTCCCGACTAGCTGTTTAAGGTAGGATTATGGTTAAGTTACTTTGCTATATAGTTATTAGAACCTAAATGTGATTATAGTCGTTAAACTGAAAATGTTTTCTAACTAATGTTTTACAAAGTAAGACGTTACTTCCATGTGAAGTAATGTGACCAAAACTATTATTTTGACGGGCACGTAGTAACCGGAAGGGGGATATCATTAGTAGACTCTTCTTGCCTAAGGAAAGTAATTCGTACACATCCCAATCAACCGCGGGACTCATTTGCTTACCTGGAGAAGTTTGACAAATGATATCCTTTATTAGGCCAAAACGTGCTATTCCAAACGTCATATGTAAATCCAAAGTATTTTCATAAAACGACTATAACTATACTAACATTAGGTCAGACCTAAAAGTCTGCTAAACTGAATCAGACTTCAAGTCTGCTGATCAGACCTCGAGTCTGCTAAACTGAAACAGACTTAAAGTCTGCTGAATATTATCAACTAGGTACTTATGCAGGCCTATTATAATATATAGGTTAACAGCATACTGAAGCCAATGAGTCTGATATTACCTACTGATTTTACGAGGTGAACACGTTAACCTTTTATGGTCTGAACTGATTTTACTCTTGTAGTAAACAGGTTGTTTATTGCAAAGAGTCTGATAAATGTTTGCATGAAATTTTATCTCTAAAATAGTTATAATACAAAATAGATAATAAAAAGCAACTCAAACCGGATACACATTGTGACATTTGAGCCAAAACAAGGTACACCTCAGTACGTATTTATCGATTAAGCAAATAAACGCCTTTTGCGTAACAAACGAACGATTAACCGAGCGGGTCGGGTTATGACCCAGAAATCCCGGGGGGGGCATCTATAAGTGTTATACGTTTAATATAAGCTAAAATATTAGTAATATGGCCTTAGTTCGATAGCAAACAAGTTAAACGAAAACATGCTGGTTTAACTACCCGCTATAGATTTAAACGCGAAAGATAGTTACAAATCAAGCATTGTATCATCCGTTAAGCCGAAAAAGACTTACCAAACACTTCTTTGAAATGTTTTAAATGATCCGTGAAAATATTTTCAATTTTTACAAACAAATACTATGTTTTTATAAATTTACACAAAAATAGCCAAAAAACACTCGTTTTCGCACTGTTTGTCGTACCCGATATATTTTTCGCACTAAAAACCAAACCCGAAACAAATTTGGACTTGGAATTTCACGTTCGGGCACGTAAATCAAGAAAAGTGGGCCAAATGGGCCCAAAAGGGGACCTAACGAGCCCAGCCCGCCAAAGAAGACTTTTCCTCCCTTGGTTTTTCCTTTAAATATAAAAACAAATCCAAGATATTTTAAAGCCATTTTCTTGTGGAAAACTCTGGATATCAACCTGGTCCTCTCAAAACTCAGCAAGAACAAGGTAAAAAGCTTCATTTTTGGCTAAGTTTAACTCGTTTAAACTCGATTAATACCATATAAACATAGCTTGATTGCCAAAAATCATTCCTAACCATGTAAAAACCCTAAAAATGGTCCATAAACATTTTTTGATCATACACATGGTAAGGAACCTGGTTTGATCGTTTTTTTGGCCATAAACATGGATTAAAGGGTTGAAACGGCGTTTTTTACGGTTCAAAAGTTCGTTTTTGTGCACTAGCTGAAACCCTAAGTTAAAGGGCTGTTCTATTGATGAAATTTGCTTGGTTTGTGATATAGAACCTTTATCTAGCCTACATAGGAGCACAAGGGCTTGAAAAGTTGATTAGAAAGACGGAAACGAACCAAAACCGCTAAGGTAATACCGAAACACTTGCTTACGGGCTGTTTAGGTTAAGGTTGTGATGTGCATATTATTAGGACTTGAAATTTTTCAGGGACATCAGGTACCATGTCATTGAGTCCCTGTTCAAATTTGGTAATGTTTTGACCATCCGAGAATATTTGGCGAATTTATTACCGAATTGGAACGTTTATTTGGGAAAAATAGCTAAAATACTTCAAAAATTACAAAATTTTTCTGGGAACTCAGATTTGATGTTTTTTGATCACATATGAATTTTGAGATCATTTGGATAAGTCTAAAGGTGTTTTGTACATATGCGTTCGTGCGAATTTTTATAGCCGAATTTGGGCCGAAAAGAATATTGAACAAGCTTTTTACATTCTAGAATTAATACAGGTTGTTTTGGGACATGATTTGAGTATTCAGGAATTTTGGTGGAATTTTTGGAAATTTTTTAGGATAAACGGACGATTTTCAGGCGAAATATAGCTGATAAAATGAATTTTTATAAATTAATAAATCAGTAAAAAATTCCAGAAATATTTTTATAAACATATTCATATTTTAATTGATAAGTGGCTAAATTTTCATAATTTAATGATTAACGGTTAATTAATTATGTTAATTTAATTATTAAACAAATTTAGTTTTCATAAAAACCGGCAAGTTCGCGATTAACGAACCTGCGGGAATATCAAAACACCAAGAGTGATCAAAAATCATATTTTTGGATTAAATAAGTAAAAACGAACTTTTCTATGAGAAACCTGGACAATCCGAATAGATTGTGCGCGTTTCTTCTTAAATCAAACTGAATAAACGGAAACGGGCCCCGAGGCTAATCCGGTACCCCAGTATGTGATCCTTCTTTATAACTTAATCATTTTATTAACCAATACATTTACCCAAGCTTATTTCCCCATAACTATTTTATGAACACGTAAACAAACAACTTAGCCCGGCTGGGAAAACGGGAATCTGAGCCAAGTTCGGTTTTAAGTATTTGACATTGAACAACATCACAACCTAAGCTTATTGCCACTTTCTGGGTGTTCCAGCTATACCTAGATTAGTTATACAGCCCAGTTTAGTACTGAGATTATAATAATATTAAAATATTAATATTATTATAATATGGACTATAGGGACTAAGTGATAGCAAGGGAAACGAACCCCGAGCTGATCTCGCACTGAGTGCCTACAAAACCGTGAGTTTCATGACCCCTCTTTTCAAACTGTTTACAAACCTTTGGGGTGAAAAGCGTGTTTATATACATTATCTATCAGAAAACGGTTCAGGATATAGATTATCTGAACATGTATATATGAAAAGTCCCTACAACCATAATGATAAACTACGTGCTGAGGAAAGGTGATTATTATCGTGATTGATATATTAAATGGAAACACTACGAATTCCAAAACATAATGAAATCATACGTGACTACCTGTTTATACAAATACACTATATAATGCTAAACACAACGGGTTGAGGAAATAACGTGGTCTGTAATGGCCATTGGTGAATAACGTGGTCTGTAATGACCATGGGACTATTATGGGTGAAAGGAGGGCCACAATAGTACTAAACTAAAGTTGAGTATGGCATATGAGCCAAGTTCTGCTGCAACTCATAAACTAAAGTTGAGTATGGCCTATGAGCCAAGTTCTGCTGCAACTTATAAACTAAAGTTGAGTATGGCCTATGAGCTAAATTCTGCTGCAACTTATTAAACGAACTAACTTGATTATGACATGAATGTTAAGAAAATAATGTGATTATGCGTATTATGGGCGGATGGGGAGCCACAGTAGTTGATGATACGTGATAAATACTATATGTGTAAATGTGTCTATATACATGCTATGTGATTAGCCATAGGAAATACTATGTGTAGAATATACAAATTATTTGCGTGTACACTATATAATGTTTGAGTTTACGTGGAATCATTGTGGGTGGAAGGGGGACCACAGTGGTTGATGTTAACGCGGAACCATTGTAGGCGGAAGGGGGGTCACAGTGGTTGAGTTTATGTGGAACCGTTGTGGGAGCAAGGGGGTCCACAGTGGTTGGTTAAACACGGAAATTGGAAACAGGTAGTACGAACAAACAATCACGATTTTCCCGAAATTTCGAATTCATATTATAAACTTACATGTGTGCATATGCACACACAAGGATATGGCTGTACATATTTATACAAACGTAAATACATATTTTTACATACGCGCGTACATACAAACTATGACTGTGTGATACGCAGAACTGATTTCGTTAAACTTATGAAACTCACCAACTATTCGTAGTTGACCTGTTTTAACATGCTTTACAGGTAATCAGATATGAGAAGTAATTTCCTGTGCATTACGTGTCTGACTGATGATTGATGTCGTGGGCATTTGAATTAGAAGTAAAGTAGATGAAGAACCGGTTTGATTGTATCACCTAGTTTATAAAAAAGATTAGAACGATGTAATATATTGTAAATTAGTTAGTAATGTTACTTTATGAACAATGTATTTGATACCAGTTGTATCTGTTGCATTTCCGTTTTACGCTTCCGCAAATTCGCTTAACGGGGTGTGACACACATGTATCTGGATCCAAACATAACTGATAATTGGCATACAAAACCAAGTCAGTCATAACCGGTTCTCCAACAGGGTTACATAGCCTAGGAAAAGGTTATCTCCGAACAGGGCCTATGTTCACGGGGAACTTTTGAATTGTGTGTGTAGGGCAGTGGTATAAATCCCGAGAATGACAGGCGTTCCCGCTGAATTTGTGAAACAGAAAACTATCTTTGTATTTAACGACTGTTATAAACTGTTTTATCGAGTCAACGTTTCACCAGCATATAGGTGACGTGTTTTTCCCACCCGTGCAGGTAACTAAATGACAATAGATGGTATACAAGGATTGGAGTCATTAGAAGATCGCTATGGATGGCTCGATTTTGATAATTATAAATCCTTGTATTATTAATATCACTGTTTTTGTAAAACTGAAACTCGGGTATTTAATTCCCGAGTAATTTTGATAATGTAAATTAATATTTTATTCTATAAGACTTCCGCTAAAATGAACCCGCTACTCTGATATATTTACAAAACATGTACCAACTGTTGGTCACACTCCTAGGCCCTGGATCAGGGTGTGACACAACCTCCCCCTTGGCTGATGATTCTCGGGTTTGTGCCAACAGACAAAATATAACTCTTTGTAAGCAAACCAACAACTTGTAGCTACTCGTATTAGATATCCCCCTCAAATAAGCATCTCCAGGTGATCATTCCGTTCATCCAACTGGCATATGATATGGATCAATCTAACGAGTCCATCAGCAGCAAGTCATCGACTATCTGTCGCACTAGTAAATTAAAAATGTCTTTACGTTTAACCTCGTCACATATCTTTATGAACAACTCGATCATTCCGCATCTTTCACATCGGTCTTCACTCTCTCGATAACGTCTATCCCAAATCATCACTCGTTGAAGCTCTTCGGCAACCAATACGCTTGGATGCACTATTGTTTTGGGCATATGATTCAGAGTTCCAACCTTCGTTAATCAATCCCGAACGATCAGATTCTTCAATCCAATAACAAGACTCGTATATTCCTCAATCAAATCAATCCATTCAAGAATTGTCCCCTCCAACAGAACTAATCCGCCGAATACTCATAGCCAACATAGCCAGGATCAAAGTCCCTCAGAAAGAAGTAAACGGACAGACACTCGTATCCCACATAGTCAGGTTTCAATCCCGAACAAATCAATCCACAATCGAAGAACAAGAGCAGTCTTGAACTCAGTCAAACGTAGCTTTGCAATCATGAATTACCACCCAAATTGCAGTAATTTTTCAAGAAATCCTTGCAAACGTAGGATGATACCAATCGAATAAATTCTTTGAAATTTTTATCTCCCCCATTTCTTGACAAATTCGGAAATATAACAAATCTTTGAAAATCTTCAATGTTAACTTAATCAGCTACTCCCTCCTTGGCCCCTCGATATGCGTGAAAAGTCGGCCAGAAAATATATCACCAAAATCTGTCAGAAGAGTATCCCGCATATTCAGAATATCCCCGAAAAAATTCGTTTAAGAAAAATTTCCGAAAATACTCTTTTTTTTTTAAGATCCTCATGCGTTATCTGGTCTTCATTCGCTAGAATAGTGTCACATTCGTCCAACAACCATTCATATTCGTTACATATGAATGAATAGGTCTCATTCGTTAATCCCCATAACGAATGTCCACATATGTTATGTGACATCTGCCCCGATCCGACCCGACCCAGGTACCCGTTTCTCTGACCCGATCTCTCTTTTATTATTTAATATTTATGCTTGTATTTTATTTTTTAATGTATTTTCCTTCCCGCCTTTCGTTTCCTTCCCGCTGTCCCGTCCCTCTCCTTTTCTCTCTTTCCGCCTTGTTTCCCTCTTTTTCTTCTAACTCTTTGCTGTCCTTTGTTCCTTCCCGCCTAAGGTTGTCTGCGCAGCTCCACGCGCCAGACCCCTTACAAGGAATCCTGCGTGAAGACCATCTGTTCCTGCGTTACGCGAGACGAACGCTTCCCGCGACGCGCTAAGGATTTGTAGTTCCCTCGACGCGCGAAGAATTATAGTTCTTCCCGCGGCGCGCTAGGAATCTTAGTTCCTCCCGCGGCGCGCTAAGAAATGTGGTTCTTCCCGCAGTGCGCATGGAAATATAGTTCTTTCCGCGACGCGTTAAGGTTGTTTTTGTCTACCTTCGCGCTCGCGCTCTCTTGACCTTTTGTGTCAGCCTTCTCGCGCTGAACCCTTTGAGTTTTCTTCTGTTTAATCTAGCCGTTTGCTTTTGTGTTGTCTTATCTTCTGTGCTGTTGACCTAACCTATCTAATGTCTGAATAGTTACTTTCGGCGCAGCATGCGTACCAACCCCCATTGGTTGACAGAAAAAGTGACTGACATTATCTTTTGAGATCTGCTTTTGCCATGCTTGACCAGTACCTTTATCTGACCCGCCCATGCCTGTTACTGTTCCCTGTCAGCTTTATCTTGCCCCCTGCAGCTGCCATATCTTTTGATATCTTTACTTTTCAGAACTTTTTACCGTTGATATCTTTTCTTTTACTTTTTGAGATCTTTTCCCCTTTTTCTAGGGTTTATGTCTCCTAGGGTTTTCCTATAAATAATAATAATATTTTCATAACACATCACACACCAACACTTAATCTCTCCTGTTCTCTTCCTCCCTTTTTGCTCTCTGCCGTTGTCCTCCTGCCATCTCCTCTCTGCCTCCGTCGTCCTCCCTGTTCTGCCCTGTTTTCCGGTAATATATTATATATAATAACTTACTTATTAATTATGCTAACTTATAATCAAGACTTAAATCAAATCATTAAAACAATAATCTTTAATTATAGGCTAACTTGTGCTTGTTTAAAGTTGGTTCTTGCTTTATCTTACACCGCATCGTTTATCAAGTGAGTAATCTCGTACCTAATCCCTTTTTGCTTTTAATGTTTTGGGATGTTCATGTGTTCATACAAACTTAGAGTCTTAAACTTGTTTATGAACTTTAGTCGCGCAGTATCCCATGTGTTGAGGACGTAGACTTGGCTGTTTATTTGTATGTGTGGATCATTAACCGTCTTGTCGGTCTATTCCGCAGTTTTCATGGTACCATTAGATGAACACGGGAGAACTATCGTTTATGATTTTCTCTTTTGTTACACTTGCACAGTTAGTCTTGTTTGTGAGCGCAATTGTGAGCACTGGCAGTCTTGTCTCTTAGAGTTGGTCCCGATCAGATTACACCCTTGTTGAAAACCAGACATACACATGTTGCGCGCAGATTTATTGTTATCTATGTATTGTATTAAACTTGATTTCTCACCAACACGAAAGTGTTTGACGTTTATTTTAACACATGTTCAGGTTTGCAGTAGCCGTTTTGGGAGCTTAAGGACACGTAGGAAGTTCTTTATTTTGGACCTAGATTAAAATGTATCAAGACAAGTTTTTGCTGTTCGAATATTTTGATTTATAATATATTGATTTAAGTTGGTTTATTTATATCTTATGTATACGTTGCGCTTGCGTGAATGAATATATTTATTAAATATTGACACCCAATAGTGTCACGAGTAATGAAACAATATGTGGCGCCCCGATGTATAATCCGCCTTTGGTCGGGGTGTTACAGATTGGTATCAGAGCTCGTTGACTTAGGATAGGTGGTTAGACGTAACGGCCTAGAATACCTAAGAGTCCCTTCTCGCGCATGAGAGAAATCTCATGTTTGCGCGCTTATTGTTAATTACTCGTTATTTATGAATATGCTCGCGCTTGCGCAGTATATGATTTTATGTTTTATTTCGCGATATTTCGATTTTTGTCGAATTTCGATTTTTATTACATATTCGTTTGTTGGGTTTGAAAATCCGAAAAGTCATGGTGATACATGAATAGTTGATTTTCAATTTCCATTTACGATTATGTTCTGAGGTTGGAGACTTGAAAAGTCATGGTGATACATGAATTGTCAACCTCCAATACTCATTTTCTTGTATATTTTATATTGAAGATTGGAAAGTCATGGTGATACATGAATCGTCAATCTCCAATACTCGTTTACTAGTCATTTTAAATTGGGAATTCGGAAAGTCATGGTGATACATGAATTGTCGATTCTTGATTCGAATTTGTTACCTTTATTAAGTCTGCATTTAGGATCATTTATTTTACTTTAACTTTTGATAGTATCTAACTCCGTGAAACCAAGCTTTATAAGATTAAAACTTTGCGCTAAAACCAAGATATTAACTAAAATTAAAATTTTTATAGAATGCCTCCGCTATCTCGCCGATTTCAGAGAAGAGAAGCCTCGCGCATGCGTAGACAGCAACGTTCCCAGGAAATGGCCGCCGCAATAGCCCAAGCCTTGAGCCAAAACAATACCTCCAGTTATAACATTAAGTCCTTTAACGCGGGTAACCCTCCGAAGTTCACAGGTCTTGAAGGAGCCACCGTGATGCTCCAATGGCTCGAAAAGATTGAAAACACTTTCCTCCATACCCAATGCCCCTCAGACAGACGAACCCTATATGCTTCCAGTGTCCTGGAATCCAGAGCGCTTACATGGTGGAATGGAGTAGCTCATGCGCGTGGCGCAGAGGCTGCTTCTAGCATGACATGGGAGGAATTCAAGGAAATTCTTACGCGAGAATTCTGCCCTCCCAACGAAGTTAAGCGCCTGGAGGAAGAATTCTGGAACTTGAAGCAATACAGCGGTGAAGCGCGCGAGTACGCGACGCGCTTCCACGAGCTAAGCTTACTGGTCCCTCACCTTGTTACCCCTTCCCGCCGAGCCATAGAGAAATTCCTTGGGGGTCTCCCCATGGAAATTCAAGATTCTGTATGGGCCAGGAACCCAGTAACCCTCTCTGACGCCATTGAGTTGGCCGCTGTGCTCAGCGACAACCATGTCAGAGCAGGAACCCTGTTCCTGCGGGGAACTGAGAAGACCAAACCCACCAAAACTGCCCCTGAACCCGCAGAAACCAAACCTGAACCCTCAAACCATAACCAGAAACGTAGGCGCAGACAAGCTTACGCGCTTACCAACCCGCCCATAGTCCAGCAACCCGCTTACCAGCCTCTAGCATACGCCCCTCAACCACTGTCAACCTACCCAACACCTCCTGTAGTCCATAACTATGCCTTAACCAATCCAGCACTCCCTGCCCCGCCAACTAAGAAACCTTACACAGGAAACCATCCCTTTTGCCCAACCTGTAGATTTCACCACCCAACCCAAACCCCGTGTCGACTTTGTACCCGATGTGGCCGTACTGGCCACCTTGCAGAAAACTGTAGAGTCCCTCTCGCCAATCCAATTGCGCCAACACCACCAGTCTACCCGCAGAACCCACAACCAACCTACCAAAACCCACGACCCAGGTCGTGCTATAACTGCGGTGATCCCAGTCATTTCCGGAACGCGTGCCCGAGACTACAAGTTCAGATTACTCAAGCGAATCCGGTGAACCAAATTTCGAACCAAGTGACGCGTGGCCGAGCTTTTAACATAACCGCGCACCAAGCGCAAGCGAATAACGACGTAGTTAATGGTACATTTTTGCTTAACGGATTTTATGCTTCTATACTTTTTGATACTGGCGCCGATCGAAGTTTTATCTCTCGCGCCTTCGAGCAGAAGCTTGCGCGACCGCGCAGCGATTTAAAAGAAGATTTTTCAGTTGAATTGGCTAATGGCGAAACTGTTTTAATAAACTCGGTAATTAAAGATTGCACGCTTAACCTTAACGAAAACGATTTTCTGATCGACCTCATCCCTATGCCTCTTGGAAGCTTTGATGTTATCATTGGTATGGACTGGCTCTCGAAGAATCGCGCCGAAGTTATTTGCGCCAAGAAATTGATTCGCATACCTCGAGAAAATGGTGATCTTCATATCTACGGCGAAAAACCCTCCAGTGGTCTTAAGCTTATGTCTTGCGCCGAAGCCCAAAGACTCATGCGGAAGAAGTGTGTTGCATTTCTAGCCCATGTGGTTAAACCTGCTGAAGAAAAGAAGCTTCGCGATATCCCTGTCGTGCGTGATTTCCCTGAAGTTTTTCCTGATGATCTTCCTGGTATCCCTCCCGCTCGTGAAGTCGAGTTTCGTATTGATCTTGTCCCTGGTGCTTCCCCCGTGGCTAAATCTCCTTATCGTCTTGCACCCGCTGAGATGTAAGAATTGGCCAGCCAACTTCAAGAGTTGACTGCTAAAGGATTCATCCGCCCTAGCTCTTCGCCCTGGGGTGCTCCGGTGTTGTTCGTTAAAAAGAAAGATGGATCGTTTCGCATGTGTATTGATTACCGCGAGTTGAACAAACTCACCATTAAAAACCGGTATCCCTTACCGCGTATTGACGACCTCTTTGATCAACTCCAAGGTGCCTCTTGTTTCTCGAAGATTGATCTCCGCTCTGGCTATCACCAGTTGCGCATCCGCGATGAAGATGTTCCGAAGACTGCTTTTCGAACTCGTTATGGCCATTTTGAATTCTTGGTCATGTCCTTCGGTTTAACCAACGCACCCGCCGTTTTCATGGATCTAATGAATCGGGTGTGTAGGCCTTTCTTGGATAAATTCGTGATTGTGTTTATCGATGATGTTCTGGTGTATTCTAAGACCAAGGTCGAGCATGAGCAACATCTCCAATTGGTATTGCAAAAGCTTAAAGCTGAGCAACTCTATGCTAAGCTTTCCAAGTGTGAATTCTGGTCTGATGAAGTACAGTTTCTTGGTCATGTTGTAAACAAGATGGGTATTCATGTTGACCCATCCAAGATTGAAGCAATCAAGAACTGGATTACGCCATCCTCTCCTTCTGAGATCCGTTCCTTTCTGGGCTTAGCTGGTTATTACCGGCGTTTCATTTCGAACTTCTCAAAGATCGCTTTGCCTTTAACAGCTCTGACGCACAAAGGTAAACCGTATATTTGGGGCTCGAAGCAAGAAGAAGCCTTTCTAACGCTCAAGCGTTTGTTGTGTGAAGCTCCTGTTCTTGCGCTACCTGAGGGTAATGATGATTTTGTCGTGTATTGCGATGCATCCAACCAAGGTCTCGGTTGTGTTCTTATGCAACGAGGCAAGGTTATCGCTTACGCATCAAGGCAACTTAAGGTTCATGAAAAGAATTATACAACTCACGACCTCGAGCTTGGTGCAGTTGTTTTTGCCTTGAAGATCTGGAGACACTACCTTTATGGTACTAAGTGTATCCTTTACACTGACCATAAAAGCCTTCAGCATATCTTTGATCAAAAGGAACTTAACATGAGGCAACGCCGATGGAACGAACTCATCAGCGATTACGATTGTGAGATCCGGTATCATCCTGGTAAGGCTAATGTGGTAGCCGATGCGCTCAGCCGAAAACCCTGCCAACTTAACTGTATCTTGCCGAGCACCCAGCTTCACTTCGCGCCGATTCAAAGCAACCTTGAATCGCGTATTCGTGACGCGCAGCGCGCATCCATCAGTAACGGTAACCTTCGCGCCGAGTTAGCGTGTGGCGCGGAAGCACTCTTTGTCCCTAATCTGAGTGGAATTCTCTGCTATCTCAATCGCATCTGGATCCCTTGTGATGAGAATCTTCGCGCTGATATCCTGAGTGAAGCGCACAAATCTCGGTATTCTATTCATCCTGGCGCTGATAAGATGTACAAGGATTTGCGCATTACTTATTGGTGGCCTGGCATGAAAAAGGATATTGCTGTGTTCGTAGCTAAGTGCCTGATTTGTTCTAAAGTTAAAGCTGAACACCAACGCCCATCTGGTTTGCTCGAACAACCAGAAATTCCTACGTGGAAATGGGAATGTGTAGCGATGGACTTTATTACCAAGTTACCTTTGACAGCAAGCAAACATGATAGCATTTGGGTAATAGTGGATCGTTTGACTAAATCTGCTCACTTTCTGCCCATTCGTGAAAACTACCGTGTTGAGCAGCTCGCGCAGCTTTATGTCAAGGAAATTGTCTGCCGCCATGGTACTCCTTTGAGCATCATATCCGATCGCGATGGCCGTTTTATATCTCGCTTTTGGAAATCTCTCCAATCTGCGCTAGGAACTCGCTTGGACATGAGTACGGCATATCATCCCCAGACTGACGGTCAGTCTGAGCGAACTATTCAGACTCTTGAGGATATGCTCCGATCTTGTGTTCTTGATTTTGGAGGTAATTGGGATTCACACCTGCCTTTGATCGAGTTCTCTTATAATAACAGCTATCATTCCAGTATTGGTATGGCCCCATTTGAAGCACTTTACGGTCGTAAGTGCCGCTCCCCGATTTGTTGGAGCGAAGTGGGTGAAGCTCAAATCACAGGACCCGAACTTGTTCAAGAGACAACCGATAAAATCGCCAAGATCCGTGATCATCTGCTGACTGCCAGAAGCCGACAGAAGAGTTACGCAGATCGTAGACGGAAGCCTCTCGAATTTCAAGTTGGTGATCTTGTTCTCCTCAAAGTGTCGCCTTGGAAAGGTGTTATCCGCTTTGGGAAGAAAGGTAAGCTTGCTCCTCGTTATGTTGGTCCATTCAAGATTCTCGCGCGTGTGGGAAAAGTTGCCTACAGACTTGACCTGCCGCCCGCGCTCAGTAATGTGCATCCAACGTTCCATGTATCCAATCTCAAGAAGTGTTTAGCTGACGAGAACCTTCACATTCCACTTGATGAAGTTCAAGTTGATGAATCCATGCATTTCATTGAGAAGCCTGTTGAGATTATGGATCGCGAGGTTAAGCAAACCAAGCGCAGTCGTATCCCTATCATGAAAGTTCGCTGGGAGTCCAAGCGCGGAGCCGAGTTTACATGGGAAAGGGAAGATCAAATGAAGATCAAGTACCCGCACCTGTTCTCTGCGCAACCTACTTCGAGATAAATTTCGGGACGAAATTTCTTAAAGTAGGGGAGACTGTGACATCTGCCCCGATCCGACCCGACCCAGGTACCCGTTTCTCTGACCCGATCTCTCTTTTATTATTTAATATTTATGCTTGTATTTTATTTTTTAATGTATTTTCCTTCCCGCCTTTCGTTTCCTTCCCGCTGTCCCGTCCCTCTCCTTTTCTCTCTTTCCGCCTTGTTTCCCTCTTTTTCTTCTAACTCTTTGCTGTCCTTTGTTCCTTCCCGCCTAAGGTTGTCTGCGCAGCTCCACGCGCCAGACCCCTTACAAGGAATCCTGCGTGAAGACCATCTGTTCCTGCGTTACGCGAGACGAACGCTTCCCGCGACGCGCTAAGGATTTGTAGTTCCCTCGACGCGCGAAGAATTATAGTTCTTCCCGCGGCGCGCTAGGAATCTTAGTTCCTCCCGCGGCGCGCTAAGAAATGTGGTTCTTCCCGCAGTGCGCATGGAAATATAGTTCTTTCCGCGACGCGTTAAGGTTGTTTTTGTCTACCTTCGCGCTCGCGCTCTCTTGACCTTTTGTGTCAGCCTTCTCGCGCTGAACCCTTTGAGTTTTCTTCTGTTTAATCTAGCCGTTTGCTTTTGTGTTGTCTTATCTTCTGTGCTGTTGACCTAACCTATCTAATGTCTGAATAGTTACTTTCGGCGCAGCATGCGTACCAACCCCCATTGGTTGACAGAAAAAGTGACTGACATTATCTTTTGAGATCTGCTTTTGCCATGCTTGACCAGTACCTTTATCTGACCCGCCCATGCCTGTTACTGTTCCCTGTCAGCTTTATCTTGCCCCCTGCAGCTGCCATATCTTTTGATATCTTTACTTTTCAGAACTTTTTACCGTTGATATCTTTTCTTTTACTTTTTGAGATCTTTTCCCCTTTTTCTAGGGTTTATGTCTCCTAGGGTTTTCCTATAAATAATAATAATATTTTCATAACACATCACACACCAACACTTAATCTCTCCTGTTCTCTTCCTCCCTTTTTGCTCTCTGCCGTTGTCCTCCTGCCATCTCCTCTCTGCCTCCGTCGTCCTCCCTGTTCTGCCCTGTTTTCCGGTAATATATTATATATAATAACTTACTTATTAATTATGCTAACTTATAATCAAGACTTAAATCAAATCATTAAAACAATAATCTTTAATTATAGGCTAACTTGTGCTTGTTTAAAGTTGGTTCTTGCTTTATCTTACACCGCATCGTTTATCAAGTGAGTAATCTCGTACCTAATCCCTTTTTGCTTTTAATGTTTTGGGATGTTCATGTGTTCATACAAACTTAGAGTCTTAAACTTGTTTATGAACTTTAGTCGCGCAGTATCCCATGTGTTGAGGACGTAGACTTGGCTGTTTATTTGTATGTGTGGATCATTAACCGTCTTGTCGGTCTATTCCGCAGTTTTCATGGTACCATTAGATGAACACGGGAGAACTATCGTTTATGATTTTCTCTTTTGTTACACTTGCACAGTTAGTCTTGTTTGTGAGCGCAATTGTGAGCACTGGCAGTCTTGTCTCTTAGAGTTGGTCCCGATCAGATTACACCCTTGTTGAAAACCAGACATACACATGTTGCGCGCAGATTTATTGTTATCTATGTATTGTATTAAACTTGATTTCTCACCAACACGAAAGTGTTTGACGTTTATTTTAACACATGTTCAGGTTTGCAGTAGCCGTTTTGGGAGCTTAAGGACACGTAGGAAGTTCTTTATTTTGGACCTAGATTAAAATGTATCAAGACAAGTTTTTGCTGTTCGAATATTTTGATTTATAATATATTGATTTAAGTTGGTTTATTTATATCTTATGTATACGTTGCGCTTGCGTGAATGAATATATTTATTAAATATTGACACCCAATAGTGTCACGAGTAATGAAACAATATGTGGCGCCCCGATGTATAATCCGCCTTTGGTCGGGGTGTTACATGTTAACTCCCTCATTCGTATGAACAGTACACGAATGAGTCTTCATACGTTAAACATCTCATTCGTATGAACAATGTACGAATGAAGTCCACATTCGTTAAATTCCAACGAATGTACTCATTCGTAAATCCTCCGTAATGAATGAGTTTAAAATTAACGAATGGGTTGTTATCAATTACTGTAGACGCCGGATAAGCGCGAATGGCCGGAAAATTCCGTTATCTTCATCGGAAAAATGGTTATTACGCTGGAAAACGCATATCTTCAAGTTCCTTTCATGGCAGAATCATCAAACCTTCATAATTTACCACCAAAATACATCCGTATGCTTGAATTTTGATAGAGAGCACGAATTTATCAATCAATTCATTATTTAAGCACTGAATCTGGTCTAATTAGAATCAAACCATAACTTAATCATCCATGGTGAATTCTTCAATTCATCATGATTAACCATCAGATTATCACTAAAGACTCGGATTTCAATCACGAACATGAATTCATCATCAAATTCATCAATCAATTCATGAATCTAGTCCAATCCAATACAACTCGATGAACACGAAGAACACGTATCACGAGCAATCGTCGGCTCTGATACCAATTGAGAAAATGTTCTTACAAGCCAAGATCTAGTCGCAAATCGATACATTAAGTCGTGTTCTATACGTTAAACATTGATACATTAATATGATGGATGAATACATTAGGTGAGGAGAGAATCCGGCAGCATAACATTACAATGGATAAATATGGCACAGATTTCTATGCAAGTATACTATGGAAGGCCTATTTATAGGCATGGACTCATTCGTTATATTGTATTAACGAATGAGGCCTCGCATTCGTTAACTGTACTAACGAATAAGTTATTCCATAGCCCATTCGCTAAACAACCTTAGAGAATGGGTATACCTTAATGAATGAGCCACCATTCGTTACACTACAGTAACGAATGGGCTCCTACATTGACGAATATGCATAGTCTTTAACGAATGAGGCCCATCCGCTAAACATCCTTAGCGAATGTGCCTTTATACATTAATATAAAGACTAAACTACCCATAGCCTATTCGAACAGCTGCGGACACCAAATCCGTGCACTTACACGATGTTTACCCAAATGCAATATTAGATTCAGAGAGATGAAGTCAATTATTTGAACAACAATAAGCTGCATAAAGGCACTAATATTATTGAGTTAGCTTAACAAAATCAATATTTTGTCACAGGAAATATGTGTTTACCTTTTGATCAAACGTTCTAGTCACAATATTATATACATGTCATATCTACTAATACCTTGCATGTCATACTACACTAACAGTCTGTGTTGTCAATAATCGAAAGAAACTAGGCTTTTTTCCCACTATCAACAAACTTGTCATAAACATCTAAACATACACAAATAAATTGTAAGGCCCCGAACCCGGTGGCCCTACTTTAGCGTCGGATTTACTCATAAACACAGTTCTTCAAATCAGAGTTTATTAAAACTTTTCGCGGAATATAAAACATCAATCATTTGTTACAAAACATTAAATCTTTTCTTTGATACCATAACACAAAACTTTATATTTAAAACATCTTTACTTCTTTCTTCAGATGCCAGCCGTTCAATCCATGCCGTGTGTCATCCTCATGCTAACTCTATAATCAGCTCACCTGCGTGCATACTAAAAGTCAGCTACGCTGAGTGAGTTCTAGTTAATCGAACGCCATACAATACATACACATACACACATTTCCGTAGATACATATCCATACTTCACTAGTTACCCTTCTGTTCTACATACATACTTGCTACCATACATATATACATATCTACAATCACTAACCTCAGTCTACCGAGAGTACGTTCATAGTTCACCGTCTATACCTGTACTCAAGGTCGTGAACACGTACAAGGTTCGCAGTCCTTACCTATGTTCACCATTTATGGTACGTACAAGGATCGCGGTCCTTCCCTATACCATAGTACATCCACAAAACGTACAAGGTTCGCAGTCCTTCCCTATGTTGCAACCTAATTCATAGCACGTACGAGGTTCGCAGTCCTCCCCTCTGCTACAAAATCAGCACGTATAAGGTTCACAGTCCTTTCCTATGCTGAAATACATCCACAACACGTACAAGGTTCGCAGTCCTTCCCTATGTTGCAACCTAATTCATAGCACGTACGAGGTTCGCAGTCCTCCCCTATGCTACAAATACAGCACGTATAAGGTTCACAGTCCTTTCCTATGCTGAAATACATCCACAACACGTACAAGGTTCGCAGTCCTTCCCTATATTGCAACCTAATTCATAGCACGTACGAGGTTCGCAGTCCTCCCCTATGCTACAAATACAGCACGTATAAGGTTCACAGTCCTTTCCTATGCTGACGCCTATCTACATTACGTATAAGGTTCGCAGTCCTTATCTACGTTTACATATATCATCTACTTCACGTATAAGGCTCGCAGTCCTTAACTACGCCATTACAAGCCGAGTCTATGTCCGACAGAAGCTAGAGGGATTTGCCATCCTAACTTACTATGTCGAACGTAGAACTCACATGCCATTCGTGTACCTATATACACATACTTACATTATAACATAAGAACACTCTAGGCATTCTTTACCTCATTCATTTAACAACCATACCCCTTGTCGTTACGTGCAATATCCGAAGATCGTTCACGCCCCGACAAGTATTCATTTGAAATATTCATACATCTTCGATATATAATATTCGTACCTTTATTTTTAACCTGACAGTACGCGCAATATCCGAAGATCGTTCGCGTACCGACAAACAATCATTCATATCTATCACACATATGACATACACTTATCACTTAGGATAAATGTATTAACAACACATCGAGTATGCACACAGCCCCGAAAACATAACAAGGAATGGGGCTAGAAACTCACCTGAACACGGTTACGTTCACCGTTAATCGTAATCCCTTTCTTCAGCTGTGCACGGCTGACTGTATAACAAGTACACGTATCAAACAACTATCACTACTCATATCATCTTTCCAGTCTTAACTACTACCCACAACGAACGGGGGTCCGGGGGCAGCGCCCCTGGCAGAGGGGTCTAGGGGCGGCAGCCCCTAGCAGGGTCCAAGGGGCAGAGCCCCTGGCTGGGGTCGAGCTGCCAGGTCAGCTTGGAAAAATTTTATTTCCATTAACTGTCTTAACACATGTTTCATTAGATTTTTAATTTATTTTCTAATCGAACTTGACTTTAGGCGAAGTTAACCCTCGGGCGAACTTAGCTCTAGGCGAAGTTACCAGCTAGGCGAACTTAGCTTTACAGCGAAGTTGCCATCAGGCGAACTTGGCTTCAGGCGAAGTTTTCATCAGGCGAACTTGGCCTCAGGCGAAGTTACCAGTTAGGCGAACTTAACTTTACAGCGAAGTTGCCATCAGGCGAACTTAGCTTGCAGGCGAAGTTCATCAGGCGAACTTAGCTTGCAGGCGAAGTTCATCGCTTTGAAGGCGAAGTTGCCCAGTTGCAGGCGAAGTTGTCCAGATCAGCCGCTGTTCGGTTTCTGTCCAGCATTTTGAGCGATTTTAACACCCTTGCTATGGTTCAATATCACCCACTACGCTTCCCGGCCATTTTCGGTCGCTTATACACTAAAAAGCTTGGATCTTTAAACTTCAAAGATCAAGAATCATACCTTTTTGAGCTTGTTTGGATCTCGTTTAACTTGTTAACACACTAATCGCTCTCTCTCTCTCTCTCTCTCTCTCGGATCTGTCCGTTCCTCTCCTCGGCCCGGCGGCGGTGTAGATGGTGTGTGTGTTTTTGGAGTGTGTGTGTAGAAAGTAAGGAAATGAAAATATTTTTGGGTTTAGGGGATATTTATATCCCTGAAATCCCATGGACCTAAGGCCCATTCTCATTTAACCCGTCTCCATTAATCCAACACTAGCCCGACTCATACCAACTCCTACTCTATTATTTATTTCCTGACAACCCGAGTAATTTTCCCTCTATTAGTAAGTAATATAATTAATATCACTTTGAAATTTCGGGATGTTACATAAATAAATATATACATTATATGTAAGCACATAGTATGTAAAAATGAGAAAATTAATCAAACTCACAATGTCTAAGCCATATGCTAGCATGTATATTCATACTTATAGTATATTCATATATTCTTATATTATTAGTTAATAAAGATGAATACAAGACATATACAATCATGTTTGCAATAGCTTTTGAGATGGATTGAAAAGGAATGGTGTGTTACTGCAAACATATATAGGAGGTAAAAAAAGTACATTTTGCGAAAGTTTGATTAATATGGAAAGTATTAACAATATTTTTTCATTCTATTCATAAAAGTTGTAGTTGTATTATGCGCAAATATATCATTTGTAAAGTAAATTGGTCCGAGATTTAAGCCATATTAAGTGAAAGTTGAAAAATGATTGTATTTCTTAAATAGATATAAAAAACATTTGAAAATGTCAAACCAATATTTTAATATAATGATGTTTTAAAGCAAAATAGTCCATCTAATAACTTACAATTAGTGATAGATAGATATCCTAATCATTAACATTAATAACATTAATATATGGATTAAAAAGGGTGGTAATAAAAAAAATATTATTTACTTTTTAATTATTTAATTACCAAAAAAATTTGAGAAGCTTTAGTATGTATGGAAACTATAGTGATTAACCAATAGAAATATCACATTTGTCTAAAAAGCTTATTACTTTAATAGTATATATGTATATATAAGTGGGGAGATTTATTTTGAGAACCACTTTAAGTTTTAAGAACTCGAAAGAACTCAATGTAACAATTTTTTTTAATTTTTTTACATATACGTAATATATGTATGTTGCATGTACGTAAAAAAATTACAGAATTTTTTACGCACCGAATCGACTTATTACATAGGTGTAACGGTCGTTTAAATTAGTGTAACCACTTAGTGTAACCACTGTGAATCTTTATTCTCCCTCATACTTTAATTTTTTAATCACATTTAATCTCAACCACATAATTTAATCTATTTAATTAAATGTGTGATCAAGAATGAAGTTCTTAAAACTCAACAAGGTTCTCAAATTATCCCTCCCGGCCCTCCCCTATATATATACATACATACATACATATATATATATATATGAGATCAAATGAAAACTCATCTTAAAAAGAAAACTTAAAAACTCTTAAAGAATTATTTTTAACTTTAAAAAAAAAATTGTAGTTTATTTTTTTCCATTATTCTTATATGCTAGCGCTGTTATTGTTTCAAAAAAAAAATGTCGGTAACCTCGTCGGTTTAGTGCACGTGTGTAACAGTGTGCATTGCATATATGCAAAAGTGTTGTATTGCATAGAATACAACACTATTGCACGTATTTGATATACACTACTGTATATATGCAATATGAGACTAATACGCACATCGAATACATATTAGTACGCATGTGTAATACAGCATTAACGCACATGTGCACTACATCAACTTTTATTTTTTACTACATAATTGTTTCTTAATTATAAATAATATCTTTAAAGAAAATCGGATATTGATTTTTAGTATATCCCTATTTTATAGGATTTTCATATTAAATTATTTGATGAGATTAATTTAAATATAATGAGATGTTATAACCCGTTTAAGAGCTATCTGGGTTTGGTGAGACCCATACCCGTGAATTCGGGTCAAATGTATGAGAAACCTTCATTTACAAAGAAAGCAATCTGGTGGCTTAAGAGAATTTAAGAATGTTTCGTATATATATATATGTATGCATATATATATATGTGTGTGTGTGTGTGTGATTAGTATCATTACAGAACTCTTAAATTATTTAAGAACTTGAAATAACTCTTAATAACTAACGTTTTTATAAACTTTTTTTGTATATTAACGTTATTTAATTGTAGTTTTATCACTTTTTATATCTATATTTATAATTACAATTATTAACATTAGTTTTTACACATATCTAAATTTTTTATACATATATGTAAGTTTGTTATTACATAAATTTTACACATATGTAAACTTGTAATTTATATATGTAATCAAAAATTTATATATAAAATATGGTAAAACAAGTCTTAAACAATGTTAATATATGAAAAAAATCTAAAAAATGTTTGGTTGTAATGAATTCCTAGAAGTTCTTAACTTTTTTAAAGTTCTGAAATGATACTAATCCTATATATATATATATATATATATCTACCTATTCTAATAAAGTAAAATAATTGTGGACATTTGTCATGTTTTAGTTAATTCTTATAATTTTTTCCCTCCAAAACTAATATACCCTAATATATATGTAATAAATCAATAATTATTCACTTTCCCTTTACACTATATTTATATAATATGTATATATTTTTATAAATATAAATATTAACATATTATTTTACTATATATTTAAAAATACTTGGTGAATTCCAAAAATTAACAACAAATCATGTTTCTCAAATGAAAATTGTTTTCGTTTTTTTTTGTGGAACTTAAATTTGATTTTTATGAGTCAAAAGTTGGTAAATATATTGTTTGGCACAAGTTAACTATATTTTGGTCAAAATTTGTTACGGGTCAAAAATAAAAATTTTGAGTATTTTTAAAAGTTTGAGAATGCAAAATAGATTTATCATCAAATTTGTTATGGGTTCAAAGTGTTGACTTTAAAATATTAAAAGTATGAAAGTTAGAATTTTACACATGATTCTGGTTTCAAATTTATTGTTAAGGGCATTTTTTTGAAATAATCAAAAGGTTTGGGATTTGGCAAACTGACTACTTTTCCCTCAGCTATTAAAATTTAAGAAAAGATTGCGAATACATTCGACATGCCACCCACATGCCTATTAATGCATAACTTTTGTCAAATTTGAAATATTTATATCAACACTAATTTTTCCTTCAATGATGATCAGAACGTTGTATGGGAAGCATGTCATGCAAAACTATACTCAAATGAAACAAAATATTCACAATATTGAATGGATTAACATGTTATTTTTTATGTTGTTATTATGACAAAGTCGAGAAGCCCTCTGAAACTTATCAAAATCTTTTTCATGGTGTAGCTCAGAAAAACATAATTTTTGAAGAACATCCATTGTTACAATTCTACTTTTGTATTTGATGTGTGGTAAATTAATAAATATAACAATACAGGTAACACCCATTTTGTATTTAAGCTGAGTGATTAGAACTACTATCGTATGAGAAGTCTTATTTCTGAAATTGGTTCCTAACCAAAATTCTTTCAATTATACATATATGATACCGAGAATGAATTTTTCAATACAAAGAAGCATTCTCGGGTACGTTTTTGCACGGACATTTTTTTATTAAGTTCATTTTAAAAAATCATTGTACGATATAAATAAAATCAGTTTATGTACACATTGTATAGATACAAGCATAGATGTAATACATTTTTTTCATATACGCTATGTAATTATTTGCTTTACTTATAATTTATAATTTGAATTATCCCGTGTGTTACACGGACTCTAAAACTAGTATATATATATGGTTAGGTTAAAATAAAAACCCACTTGAGTTGTGAAAACTCTAGAAATCCATTCTCAACCACATGTTTTTAATTAAAGATTAAATCTTGTGGTCCATAATTAAAGTTAATAAAAAATGTTAACATAAATATAACTTTTTCTCTCTCCTAAAAACATATAAAAAAATTAGTAAAAAAATGTTAAAAAGTAGCAAAACAATTTTTTTTTAATGTTTCGATGTTTTGTATTAAATGTTACAACATATATTACATGTAACAAAAAAAACGATGTTACATAGGGCTTTCGCGGGTTTTCACAGCTCAAATGGGTTTTCATTCTATACTTTGCCTATATATATATATATAGGGGTGGGATCAAGAGAAAACTCATATTTAAAGAGAAAACTTAAAAACTCCTAAAGAATTATTTTTAATTAAAAATAAAAAAAATTTCAAAATTCTGTTTTTGCCATTATTCTTATATTTTCTTACCATTCACTCGAAAAAAATAAAAAAATAAAAAAAAAACCGTTGTAATGCACATAGATATTACTGTGCGATACCGTTGTATCACACATGTGTATTACTATTTATTTTTAAGTTCAATATTGTTTAATTGTATATATTCAATATTTGTGTATTGTATATGCTTAGTAGTGTTGTATTATATGGAAAAAAATAATAATAAAATAAAAGTCGATATAGTGCACATGTGCGTATTAGTCTTATATTACACATATACAATAGTGTGTATCAAATATGTGCAATGGTGTTGTATTCTATGCAATACAACACTTTTGCATATATGCAATGCACACTATTACACATGTGCACTACGCCGACAAGATTGCCGACAATTATTTATTTATTTATTATTTTTTAACCAATAACAACATATAAGAATAATGGAAAAAAAAGAAACTTCAAAAAAAAAATTAAAAAAAAGTTAAAAATAGTTTTTTAGGAGTTTTTAAGTTTTATTTTTAAGAGAAGTTTTCACTTGATCCCACTCTCTACATATATATATATATGTGTGTGTGTGTGTGTGTGTGTGTGTGTGTGTGTGTTGAGAGAGAGATAGAGAGAATCAAGAGAAAACTCATCGTTAAAGAGAAAACTTAAAAACTGCCAAAGAATTATTTTTAATTAAAAATAAAAAGTATTTTCAAAATTTCGTTTCTTCCATTCTTCTTATATTTTGTTACTCTTCACCGGAAAAAAAATAAAAAAAAAG
Organism: Bidens hawaiensis; assembly: GCF_021521415.1. Taxonomy (NCBI): domain Eukaryota; kingdom Viridiplantae; phylum Streptophyta; class Magnoliopsida; order Asterales; family Asteraceae; genus Bidens; species Bidens hawaiensis. Next base: position 2,940,461 of record NW_027491134.1, read on the forward strand.
ACGCTGTAATGCACATACGTATTACCGTGCGATACCGTTATATTACGCATGTGTAATACTGTGTATTTTTATGTTCAAAAGTTTAGTTGCATATATTCAATCTTTGTGTATTATTTATGTGCACTAGTGTTCTTATATTTTGTCACTCTTCACCGGAAAAAAAAATAAAAAAAAGACGCTGTAATGCACATACGTATTACCGTGCGATACCGTTATATTACACATGTGTAATACTGTGTATTTTTATGTTCAAAAGTGTTTAGTTGCATATATTCAATATTTGTGTATTGTTTACGTGCACTAGGGTTGTATTTTATACAAAAAATAAATAAAAGTCGATGTAGTACATGTGCATTAGTTTTGTATTATACATACGTATTACTGTATGTTCGATGTGTACATTAGTCTTTTATTAATTACATATATAAAATAGTGTGTATCAAATATGTGTAATAGTTTGGGATTGCTTATTTTCACCAACTTATAACCTATTAACTTTTTGAAAAGTAATAAGGTGTTTGAGATTGTTTATATTATGAGAGGAAAAGTTACATAAGTTACACTTTCGTAACTTATTAATTTAATGAAAAGCTATAAGTAGTTAAAACAAGGAATCATGAGAGGCCCCACCTAAATAAGGAATCATAAAGAATCCAAGGAGAATGTTCATATACATTTTAATCTTAACATAAGAACGTAGGAAATGATATCAATTTATAAAAAAAAAATGAAAACGTAAGAAACAATACCAACTACAATACCAATCTACATAAACAATGATCTATAATAACAAAGAAAAAAAACCTAAAAATTAAAACAAAAGAATCAATATCAATAACAAAATAATAACAGCAAAAGAAAACATTTAATAATAACAACAAAATATAAATCAGTAAGCACTTATGACGTCTTATAATAAAAAATTAACTAACGCAAACAAAAATTAACAACAAACACCTATAAAAATAAACCTAATAATAACACTAACTTGATTTGTGTTTATGAAATACATAGCACCCCATAAATAAGCGGACCTTCCCTCTCACCAGCCACCTCACCACAACTTTACCCTTCAATTCCAAATTTTCGAAAGCGGGAAACTAAAATTAAAATTAACTTGCCCGGAATCATGAGAGGCCCCACCGGCCGCCGCCCTCAACAGCCACCCACCGCCGCCCCTCCCACACCAATCGACCCCTGGCAGTTCTCCGCCGGAGGCCGTCGAGACTCCGACGCAAGCTTCTGCAGCAGCCGTCCCTCCTCCGCCGGCCACCACCGCAACGCCTCCGCCATCACCGAACGCTCCTACCAAAGCCACGCCGTGAACACCATCAACTCCTACCTCGCCGCATCCTCTTTCCCAGTCCAATTCAAACTCAAACCCTTGCCTTCCAACAAGGACATCACCGAAACCCTCAAATTCGTCCTCACGCGCCTCGACTACCCGCCCGGTAATAAGATTGAGGACGATCTCTTCGCCGTCTTGAAATACCTCAATTGCCCCGTTAAGATGAACAAGTCAGCCTTGAAAGCCCCCGGAACGCCTCACTCGTTCCCTAGTGTCCTCGCTGTGCTGCATTGGCTTGTGCAGGCTGCCATCTACAACGACCACTTTGCGAATTCGACTCAGTCGCAGTCCGTTTATGCGGATGGGATGTTCAACTATAATTTGAATTGTTACTTGCATTATATTAGGGGAGATGATGATGCTGTCGAACGCGAAGATGAAAATTTCATGGGGAAGTTACAACAGGTATTGTTTATTTAGTGTAATTAGTAGTTTCATTATTGTTAATTTTATTATTCATATATTTAGTGTAATTAGTTGATTCTTTTGAAAGGAGCTGATTAGAAACAAGGGTTATAGGAAATTATACGTCCTGTTTGTGGTGCGTATATGTATGGACCATTGGGTGGGCAAACCACAAAAGTGAAGTTGCTCTAATTTTGACGTTATTTTACTAATTTCGTGAAAATAGTGTTAAAAGTGGCGAAAGGTTTATCAGGCATCATGTGGTAGCATTGATAGCCGAAAGACAATGGTACATTCACCAATCGGCTGGGGTCCTGATGGTTGAGTGTTATGTGCCTTATGTCCAAGGCTTGATGCAAAACCACTATCGAGCCAAGGGTCTCACTGGAAGCAGCCTCTCTATTCGTATGGAGTAGAGGTAAGGCCGTCTACGTCTTACCCTCCTCAGACCCTACCATAGCTTTGCTATTGGTGGGATATACTGAGTACGATGATGATGATGATGATATTTAGTGTAATTAGTTGTTTTGAATTCGAATCTAGCTCGTAATTTGATTGATACAAGTATTTGTAATTCGATTCGTTGAACACCCATAGTCAAAATTGTGTTTAATATGAATTTCTGATAATAGGAGAAGAATTCGCTGTTGGAGGATGTGAACGTGTTATCAGCACAAGCTAAGGATTTGGAGGTCAACCTTGAGGTTATGAAGAGCGCGCCGTCTTTGAAGGAGTCAAGGGAAAATGTAAAAAATGAGTCAGAAAAGGATATTGACAAGTTTAATAATTTGATCGATCGGTTGCAGCAGATGGATGCTAAGATGCAAATGGAATTGGAGGAAAAAGAGAAGGAATTGAGGTTAAAAGTGGATGAGAGGAATAAGATTTGTGAGGAGAATGAGGAGTTGAAGAAGAAGGTGGAAGAACAGGCGATTAATATGCGGGATGCGGAGAGGATGAAGAGGGAGTTGCAGTTGGTGGAGAGAGATATAGCAGATGCTGAGATTGAGAGGAGCAAGTGGGAAGACAAGTGTTGGGATATTAATGCTGTTATTGGATCAAAGTTTAAGGAGCTCGAGGCACTTCAGACCGAATGTAACCAAGCTATCAGAAGGTACCTTTTATTTCATGTAAATATTAGTATTTTTTATACTGGTATATGATTGACAGTGTAATTGATGATATTTTAGGTTGAAGTTTGGAAATGATATTCAGTATGAGTTGAATACAAAGGGTACAACACCTGCAGAGGTGCTTGGGATGGATTACAAATCAAGACTGGATCCTGTACTAAGCTCCTCGTCTGATGAAGTAAAGAGAAGCTCAATGGAAAATCTTGAAACTTTGATGTCTCTCCAGCAACAGTCCCGTGACATTGCTGCAAAGGTCGATGCAAAAAGGAATCGTATCGCGTTACTTCAATCACGAATTGATGAAGTAAGTCTCGTTTACCTCTATCTCCCTAAATGCGTGTATTTTCTTGCAAAAGCTTATGCACACATCTTAGTCATTTTTGTAATTCCATAATTATGATAAGTATGTAGCTAGAAATAAAGGTTAGGTTCTATTTAATAAAACTGAAAGAATACACACACACCAAAAAAAAAAAAAGTTAGAACACATCTCAACTTTCAGGAGAACAAGACCATTAATCTGTCATCCAGTCAGCTCATTTTTCTGGTTGACTTTTGACTTGAAACCTAATATCTTATGTTAAACATGTACACAACACTTTATAATGACTAAACCAACAATTGCCATTAGTAGTACTATCCACTAATTGTAAACTTCAACCTAGTTTTTCACAAATACCAATCTATTCCTACTTGACCCAAAGTTAAAATGTTTTTGACTTATAAAATCAAAGGTGGACTTTACTTTGAAACTAGACTTGATTATCAACAATATATATACACCTTAGGTAATAGTAGCTTATAGCTTTAGACAATTTGTCAAGTATACATGTCTTTGAGATATTCGCCTGAAATTCTGCACTCAAATGTTGTTTCTAGTAAATTCTAGAATGTATATTTGTCAAAATGGTTAATCTTTGCTTTTATTAGTCAAATTGGAGGATTATGGATGACACGTTATAAAACAAAATGAAGTTACATTAGCAACTCAGGAAATCACAGATCCAGCTTAAAGACTTTGACTTTTAAAGTCTGAACATCTCTGATTTCATCTCACATTCAAATATGTCTCAAATGCTCTCACCTAAATTTCTCAATTCTCATGAATCTTTAGGGGGGGCGTTTGACATTGTGTTTTAATAACGTTATGTTGCATTTGGCATTTGGCCTAATGCCCCTCAAACTCAAGAAACTAATATATAGGAGCCGGACTCAACTCACTTGTAATCCATTCCCCTAAACACACACATTTCACAACCAATTAGTACTAGCAATCATGAACATCTAATCATTTTAAAACTAAGAGTCTGGGGCAACTTCATAGAATAGTAACCAGCTTTCAAAAGTGTTCTAATTAGGTCACTCAACTTTAAAAATTGTTTCAATTAAGTCACTCAACTTTCATGTTTGATTAAATTAAAGGTTTTAACATGTTTTTTTAACCTTTTTCTTTTTTGTTTCACATAGGAAATCTTTTTATCTTTTTCTTGAAGTTGACGTTGAGTGGCGGCGTGAATTTAATTTTTTATTTTTAAATTTTAATATAATTAACGTTTTTTAAAATTTTTTAAATTTAACTACATATATTGCAAATTCCGACCCCCACATCTAATCCTTCATTTCTTTCTTGAAGCACAAAAAAATCGGTGAGACTTGATTTGAAGATTTGGTGACCCGATTTGAGGAAAATATGCATCAGTGACCTAATTGGAAGTTGGAACACTTTTGAAAGTTGGTTACTATTCTATGAGATTTTCCCTTTCTCTTTCTTACAAAATGATAGTGTTATTAAATTTAGTTTTTTACATTCATAATTCTATTATAGAGTTAAACAAGCATATAAATATGTTAATATTGTTTTTGTCTATTTGACTGGTGTGGCAGATGTGAGTAGGCTTTTCTTTCATGTCTTTTAACACAGCATGCGAAGTAAAATAGTGTTTAGGTATAATGTTGCCATGCTGGAATTCCATAGTTTATAATTATTAGGTGCCTAAATACCTGCTTTAGTTTTTTCATAACTAAAAGGTTTGCTACGCTATTATTAGCTAGTGTTTTGGTAAATAGATAGATAGTTTTGCACAATCAATCATTTATTATTGTTTAAAATTTAAATGATGTCATGCTGATTATTTGACCAGGTGGATCATCAGTTAAACTCGATAAAGAATGAAACACAAGATTACACCTCCAGATGTGCAATGGAGGCTAGGCAGTTGGTTCACAACTTTGAGGTCGAGTCTAGTAAAGTTGACCTTGTTGAAAAAGAAGCTCGTGAATTTGTTGAGGTACCATTTTTATAAGTATAAGTTCAATTCTAAACCAAATTTAATCATTTTTCTTGACCAAACTAAACATGGCGGCAAAATGAGTGGTTTCAGTCAAGTTGGGTAACGGGTCAAAAACGGGTAATATATTTGGTTCGGATTGGGCTTAAAACACTTTTATCCAAATTTCATTTTTGTTTGTTAAATGACTAGTTTGCCAATTATGATCAAATATTATATTTATTTCAACAGTTTTTTAATCTTTTATTGAATAAAATGATTTTAGTGTTTTAATAAACTATTTTATAATTTGTTGTGACTGAGTTGGATAAATACATAAAATCTCTATTTTACCTTTTTCTTTTTCAAAAAATCTCATTTTTAATGAAATTTTTATAAAACAAATTTATTTTTGTAGAAACTCATATGGCAACTTTAAAATCTCTGGTTTTCTAATCCGTTGTTCTGTATTTTGACAATATTATATTATTTCAACAATTATTAAATCTTTTATTCATCAATATTATTTACGCTTTTTGAAAACTATTTTATTATTTGCTTGTGATTGAGTTTGGTAAAATTTGAAATCTTTATTTTACCATATTTCTTTTTTCAAAAAACTCAATTATGGACTTTCCAAATAAGGAATTTAGTATTAGAAATTCGTTGAAAAATTTTAAACTTGTTTTACTAATTTGTTCTTAGGTGTTTTGACAGAGTTTCTTAAAATCAAATATTTTACCAAAACATTTTCTAGCATGCAAAGATTTCATATTTTCAACCATGCAAAGATAAATGTTAAATAAATTTGTGCATTTTTTAGACATGACTATAAGCTGTTATTATTGATTGTTTATATTGTGATACAAGTAACTAACTTTTATGTGTGTACTTGTGCAGAGTTCGAAGGCGAAGTTGCATGAGACAACTATGCAATGTGAAAAGGAAGTTGAGATGTGTGCACGCGAGCTGTTGGCATTGATTGATATGGTATCGAAGCACAAAGAGTTTACTTCATGTAAAATATCAGAAATGAACAATGCGGTTTCAGAAACGGTTGCTGCTGTAGCACAAGTTCATAAGGACGCCTCAACATCCTCTCTTGGATTTAGTCCTTTCTAACACTAACATGTTGTATTTCGTTGTATTTCAAAGCATGTGTTTGATTCTCTCGTGTTATTGGTTTCCCTCATACATGGTTTAAGGTTGATGTTCGGTTTCCCCAAACTTTTGTTCTTGTCGACATAGTTTTAAATTCTATTTCAATCTGTCTAATCCTATCATAAAACATAAGGTTAACTGCGCATTTACATTATAATGATACATGCTTGCTAGTAATTTGAAGTCCTCTGGAAATTTTAATTCCTAAATACATTCACACCATTCAGGAACAAAAGAACTTTCTAAACATATGTAAAAACTGCTAATATATTTTTTGGCCCACAAAGAATCTCCTTAGTTGATAATCAACAAAACCTTTTGGTTTTAAAACATCATTTTTGGGTGCAAACGAGACGAGCTTGACTAGGTTTGAGTTACAGCTCGGCTCATTTCAATCTTTATACTTAAAGCTCGAGCTTGGCTAATGAGTAGTTTTTCAATCTCAAGCTTGATAAGTGAAGTTCAGGCTCGTTTAGAAAAGACAAAATGCCAAAATTAGACTAGAAGAGTTACATTCCCAAAATTAGACTTATTTTTGGTTTATCATATCTACTTACGACAATTGCCATCAACATCTTACCCTCCTCAGACCCTACCATAGCTTTGCTATTGGTGGGATATACTGAGTACGATGATGATGATGATATACTAAAAAGCAGAATAAGCACATCTTTTATAGACTAAACATAAAATGAAAAGTAATTTTTATTTTTTTCAATGTCAATTTCTAACAAGGTGTAAGATTCTTATTTTATTTTCTAGGGGTTTGTTTTAATCCATATACAGTTTTTATCAATTTGCAAACTTAAATATCCTTTAAGAATATATTTTTAGTATAAAAACGCATTGTCAAACATCAAATTGGTACAGCAACTAGTTCTTTGCTTGAGTAATGTCACCCTTAGAGTATTTGACTCGATAAATACATCATCATGAGATGTGATGTTCATGTGATTTTGTCCATTAGAAACTTAACATGATTCATCTTCTCATAATGCCTTTGCTAATTAACATCTCTTTCTTTTCAAAAGACTGATACAACCATTCAAGGTCTTCAAGATTTCGAGGCGTTCAAAACAAGTAGTTAAAAATGGCCTTTACATAAAAAGAGTTCCCAAAAGATCGACGATAGTTGTAACACATCAGCATAGACTTTATTAGAATTGTTTAATGTTTAATAGACTTGTTCAAAATTTTTTGGTTCTTACTGATTTCTTTTCAGCCAACTAAGATTAAAAATAATTATATATGTAATCTTTGTTTAAAAATTTGGGCCCTTACCGAGATCGTGTCCTAGACGCCGATCAGGTCCTACATGGGGCCTGACCGGCCCTACATGGGGTCAGGTCCTATATGGGTCTGAGACGACCCTGTAAACTATTCAAATCATTGACCCTCAGTTGACTAGTTTTAGTTTTAAACTAAAAAACAAATTCATGAGAAAGTAAATAGTCAAAATGAAAATAAAAGTTCAAAAATATTTGCAGATTTGGATCATCTGATATCTAAGAGATTCTTAACAACTTATGTTCACCCTCTATACTTGTCCACAAAATTCTTGCTTGACACATGATCAACTATTGAACTACACTTGTCAGCAAACCATGATTAAAAAGGTAACAATGCCAGTATGCCACATAATAATACAATGACTGTATAAGAAAAGCCACTTTAGGATTATTTCTTTTGTGTATGCTATCTTTATATCTCTTCAAAAGAAAATGCACTAAAATGTTATTTACACTTGATCTTACAACACTGATCTACCTATGACTACAAAACTTACAAAAACACCATGAAACTTACATTATTAGACCGCGTATGCCACCACAAAGTGGAGAAACCGGGCTTGAGTTCGTGGAAATCGGTGTCTGCATAAATGGGTGGTCCAATAATTGGGCTGCAGTGGGCCGCTCGTTCGGGTTAACTTGTAAGCATGTAAGTATGAAATCACGGGCCTCAACCGACAATGTTTTAGGAATACTAGGGAGTTCACCGTTTCCTATTCTGAATAATGCTTGCATCTAACAAAACCAACGACGACTTAGTATCAAAATTAGTAAATATAAATTAATAAAATGATAAACATTATGTGTACCCCTTCTAAGTTGGAGTATGGAACTTGGCCCGTTAGCATCTCCAACACGGTGCAACCGAGGCTCCATATATCAGCTGCGGGCCCATACCCCTTGTTCTTCCTGTTATTAACAACCTCGGGTGCCATCCAATATGGAGTCCCCTTGCAAGATTTGATGTCGTTTAATTTGGTTGCCTGTCGATACAGATGGAGTTAGTTTTTTTTTTTCAGATTGTAAAAGAAAAAGAAAACAGGTAAAGCAGCTGCTGCTACCTTTGCCAACCCAAAATCTGCAAGCTTCACAGACCCGCTCACATCAACCAATATATTAGCACATTTAATATCCCTGAAAGATGAATATGAATTGCTCATGAGACACTCCATGACTATATAATAATCAAACAGCTAAAGCTCACTAGATCCACCAATACCCTGTTGACCAAGGGGATTAGGTAAAACACAATTTGCACCGAAGGTGGCCTTCAAGTAGGGGTGTTTAATAAGCTCGTGGCTCGCTCGATAAAAGCTCGCTTGTAAATGAGCTGAGCTGAGCTGAGCCGAGCCGGAGCCAGGGCTGGCTTGGCTCATGGCTCGCTCGATTGGCTAGTTTTTGAAACAAACCCTAAATTTTAGTATATAATAATAAAAATAACAACAACAATAATAACAGCATATAAATCAAAAGAAACAAAAATAATACACATATTTAAACCTGCCGATCTTTAAAAGCATATAAAAAAACAATTATAAAACATATGTTACAAAATGCTCTAGTTCATAAGTTTTGTATTATGAGTATGTTAAAAAAATCTTCTTTTTTTTTTGTTTTTTTATGTATCAATATGTGCAAAAAAGAAAAAAAGTTAACTAGTCGAGCCGGCTTGTTTAAGTTCGAGCTTGAGCCTGATTCCAACCTGGCTTGGCTCGTTTACAGCCCTATCCTCAAGAGGGTAAAAGGCAGAAAACCAGATACCTCTGCTTAAGGGACTCCATCCCTTTAGGGCTGTTCATGAGCCAAGCCCAGGGGAGCTCAGGCTCAAGCTTGAACTTAAACGAGCCGATTTGGGCTAAGCTTATTTGTTTTAACAGGCTGAAAATTCAAGCTTGAGCTTGGCCCGTTTTAAGCTCGTTACTTTTTATTTTACTTTTTTTACAAATATAAAAAGACAAAAACAAATATTTGTTAACACGTGATACAGAATTTATGAACAAGAGAAGTATAACATATATGTATTAAGTTTGTTCTTTTAAAAGTTTCTTAAAGATCAAGATTCATATAATATGTATTATTTTTGTTATCTTTTCATATTTTTATATGTTATTATTATTACATATATTAAAAATTGGGGTATCATCCAAACGAGCCCACGAACTCGTTTTTGATCGAGCCATGAGCCGAGCCAACCTTGGCTCGGGCTCGGCTCGTTTAAAAGCGAGCTTTTTTTGATTGAACACCGAGCAAGCCACGAGCCATGAACTTTTTGAAACCAATAATTGCTTACCACTTTGCCACCCACCCCTTAATAGTTCAAACTGCTCAAAACTTTATAAATGAAAAGAACAGGAAAAACTGTTACGTGGCTCATGTAACCACTTCATATTAAAACTATTATATTTAAAAATTGTATACTTTTTCAAAGAAAAGAAGAAGAAAATAGCATTTCTTTAGTTTTGCTGTGAGGAGGGTGGGCTTAAAAAGAAGAAACAAATCTTTGTTTGTACCTATGAACCACGTTTCGGTCATGCAGATAAGTCAAACCACTCAAAATCTGCCTTGTGTATGTGGACACTTGGGAGTCCTGTAAGTGATACTTCTGATAAAGATTTGCTAATGAGCCTTTGGGAACAAGCTCAAGAAAGATATATAGTTTGCCATCATCCTGAAACACCATTTCATTACTCTTTTATCGCCTTATTATTATATGAAACCAGTTACGTGGACACACATGTGTGTGTATATACATATATAAGAGGAAATAACTAATCGTAGGATCTATTTTCACATTAAGAAGAATCATACCTTATCTGTCCCAAGATACCGAACTATGTTATCGTGTTGGAACTGACTTAATAAAAAGATCTCCTGAAACAATGAGCAACGTGATAAGTTGATAACATCTTAATGTTAATCAAAACAGAACTCGATCAACGATGAATGCGAGATTAATAATAATAAGATCACCTGTTCAAGTTGAAGAATGCTCTGCTTTCCTTGGCTTCCTTGATCAAGCAAAGAAACCTCCTTCACAGCAAAAAAGAACCCATATCTGCAAATCAAACAATATGATTGAAGATGATGACAGAAGTGGATCAAATCAAACAATTAGCCAAACCAAAACGAATCTGTGCTTTGGATCTTCATCGTTTTGCCATAAATAACTAAATATGATGTTTTGGCACAATGCAACTAGGCCGGGCAATTTTAACTCACCATCTCAAAAATGGATTGATCTGGGTGGTTTTTCAAAAAAATTGGGTTCATATGTGTGGCTGTTACTCATAGAACAAGTCCGAGTGGGTTGATTGAGACAACCGTTTATAATGATATGGGTCAGAATGAGTTGGTGTTATTTGTCAGGTGAGTGAAATTTTGTATTCTTTCTGTTAAATCAATGAATAAGTTGAGATAAAAGATATAAACTTTTGAAAATATCCAATGCCGCAACCCAGAAGCCGGAGCCGGACGCAAAACCCGGCGTCCGTATTGGATGCGCCATCTGGGCTGTTTCCAGGCCCGGTACGCGTAACCGGTATTTAAGCATGCTTAATCGACGCCACACACGTAACCTACGCCGAAAACCAAAAACAAAGTTGAAACGTACAATAATTTCAAAGGAACCCCGATTTGACTCCCAAACCTGTTCTATCCCTAAAACCGTTCCGACCCGACCCCTTTTAACCTGAACCCAAACCAAAGAGACATCTTTTTGAGGCGACCCTAACCCGTTCTACCTAATCCCATTTGCCAGTCAGTCCTAACCGTAACGTATATAAACGGGTAAAAAGTATATGAAGATGATGATAACTTACTCATTAAAGCCTTCATAAACAGTTCCAAAGGAGCCACTCCCAAGAAAATCCCCCTTCTGCCAGTTGCTGATACTACACCTAACCGACCCATTCGGCGAAACTAAATACTCCAATTCATCCTCTTCCTCTTCAACAACAACACTCGTACTCGCCGGAGCAAACCCCCGAATCAAATCCCAATTCGAACCCAAATCATCCACCATCACTACTGACATCACCGGCGGACGAGCAAGCACCGGCGGCGGCCGTACTCCCTTAATACCGCTCTTCCCCTCTTCCAAAACCCTAATTCCCCTGCTGACGTCATCGCCAACCCTAATAATCAAAGACTCGACTTTCTCCGGCGTAACAGAGCCCACCTCATCCAAACCCCTGCTGACAGAGCAACAGGCTTTATGGGCTTCCCACTCGGCCACCGGAATTGCAAAATCTTCCGTCCCGGAGAGACCTAAGGACCGGCAAACTGACTCCACCTCGCCGTCGGCGCCTTCAATCCGGTGACTGATTTGATCGGGGGTGTCGAGTCGTGATGAGGAAGAGAATGATGATGAGGTGGAGGCGTCGTAATCGACGTTTTTGAAGGCGTTTTTCCGTTCAAGTTTCCGGCTTGGTCGCTTCTGTTTCGTGAACATGTTTACGACGGATGGATGGATAACGTCTGCGCTTTTATGATTGACGCTTTTTTTAATAGTCAAAAGTGTATATATCCAAACGAAACTTACAGGAATAGTCCCTCTACTTTATAACTATCCATCCGTCCGTCTATTCTCCGTTATTAACACCGTTAGTTTTAAGAGACAATACAGTCTTTCACCCCTTAAAGCACCTCCTCCACCCTCCCACCGCCACCACCACTTCTAATCGCCTCCTTCGACCACTGACCACCGCCAACTGTCATTCAATTACCCCATACCAAACAGACCCCTAATATATAAAATACTAATATTTAGAGGATATTAATAATTTTCCTTCTTGTTTTTTGAAAGAATACAATTCAATCAATTTTGTAATTTCACAATATCTCATTCACTCTTTCTCCAAAACTCTCCTCAATAACTATTCGATGTGGAGCATGGGCTGGACATTTTAAGAAACGTAAATGAACCAACCACCACCGATCCTCAATAATTGTTCTATATTTGAACTGTTTAAACAATGCTACGATGGAGTAACAGTATACGATGTAGTTGTTGTGTCCATGTCAGATACAAAAAAAATTTGGTATTGCTAAAGACATTGTTATTGCTTTACCATGACATGATGGATTACAATTCAATTCTTTATGTGTGTCATTTTTTGTCATGAATTTTCGATCTTTGATTTGTCACATGGTGATTGGTGGAAACATGATTATTCTTCTTTGGCTACATTAGTCTTTGATTTTGAGCCAACTTAAGCTTTCAATGAGTCATAATTCAAACTCCAAATTTAGTTAAAGTTTTCAACGCGAATTGACTCATTTAGTTTTGGGTATAAGCTGAAGCTAGCTAGGGTATTCTAATAATTGAATCAATTAAGACTTTAAGATGTGAATTATTATAATGGAACAATTTATTAATTTAACGTAAAGTGGAGAATACTTGATATTCACATGCATGGTCATTCAACCTCAGAAATATTGCCGGTAATACTAAAATCGGCAATGTAAGGTGTAATCAAAATTTTACTTCATTAAAACAATAATCCGATTTTTATAACCCATTCGAAATAATAATATTTTTCTTTCATAAATTTCATTTATTATAAAATTTAGTTTTCTCTAATTACTTTAAATATAAATCTAAATATATATCTCTATATAATCAACCAATTAGTTTTTTTTTATAACTCACATTTCATTCATAAAAATGTAATGTTTATTACATCGAATACATAAAGTAATCGGACTATTGTCTTGATCAAAATTTAATATTTGGATTTATATTAAATATTAAAGATGACAAGCTATAAAGAAACTAAGAGTACCACTACTAAAACCGTAAGTATAGATTATTATTGTTGAATACCTATAAATTGGGTCGTTAAATTAAAAAACACACGAAATAACTTGGTGACTTACGAAAACATGGGTAACCTGTAGGGACTTGAATGCAAAAATTAATTCATACGAAAACCATGATGTTTGTTTAAGGTAAAACAACTGGCTTGAAAGCGACTAAAGTTTTTCTTCAAAAAATCAAGTAAAATAAGGAGGAGCTGCCACGTGGAGGCTGAGCCTAGTGGTTCAAGAATACTGCCAAATGCCAACAGCCAAAATATATATTTTTTACATTAGGCCATGTTTTGGGCTTTGTCGGCGTAGCCCGGTAATATTGGACACACACTAGGTAGATTAAAAAAATGCAATATGACTGGGCCGCCACTTTTACTCAAAACGTTATTTGAGAAAATCTGAATTTGAACCCAAACTAACTTGATCAAAGAAACCCAAATTCGAGAAAAATGCCAATTTGAACCTAAACCGAAGTAATTCAGGTTGGTTGTTAGATTTGATTTCTAGGTTTCAGGTCAACCTGAATAAACTATTTGTTTAAAAACATAATATTATTATTAGGTATGTATATCGTATACGGAACACTCTACACACTCCACTTGTTCATATTCTACCTATTGTAGTTGATTGATTAATATTTTTTATTTAGGGCTAATAACAACCGTAATCGAAGATTGTGTTGTTTTATCGAGTTATGTTTATTTATTATTTGGTTATTTACGTAACGAATAAAGAAGAATATGTTGCTTTAGTTTTCACGTTGTAGCTTTTCGTTACTTTTTTTTTTGTTTTCTTAGATACTCAAAACCTCTTAACCCAACCAAAAAAACCCGAACCCCTACAGTTTTTCTTTTTCTTTTTTAATTAGATCCACTAGGGCGGGAGCCCGTTGATTCTTTCGTTGACCAGGATCAATTGATCCAATACGATGTGTTCAAAGGCTTCTATCTTCGGAAGATCTATTCGGTGGATAGGTGATAGGAATTCGCTTCTCCATTAATTTTATATTTATAATAGAAAATTATTTTGATTTCATATCAAAAGTTATAGAAGTTGTATGGATTTTTATAAAATAAATACAATTGTTTTCGAAATTACGCAATTTCAAGATTGCTCCATGAGTGAATAGACTTTTTTTAAGTTTTAATAATGATTAAATATATGCTCAAACCTTAAATTGAATAATCTAAAGTATAAACTTCACACAAATCAAAGTGTTTTTATTTTGTGCTTAGATGACCATTTTTTTAACGACTAATTTGATCATTGAGGGACTACTGGTTTACCCATTCATCTCATTCCCCTAGTACCGAAAACCACCCTCAGAAAGAAACCCACAATAGATGAGATAGCCCATTGACCCAACCTAAAACCCCTTATTTTTTTGTCACATGTGGGACTTAAACCTGCTCATCTCCATTCCCTTTATAAACGAACACTTAAGTTAATGAATTATATATAGCTAAGAAAATATAATCATATATTATTTACAAATACAAATACACAATCAGTTAATTATTATATTTACAACAAACAAAACTTCAAGATGTATTTGTCAAAATAAAAGTTGTTGGTACAAAACATGAACATTACCAATTGGTTGTCTAAGGGGTGAGTCGAGCCATCTTTAGTTCATATCATACTGGAATAAAAAAAATTTTGAACGACAAACAAAATCATTTTATTAAAACATACCATCCAAGGTCACAAACAGACCAGCATAACAAGAGGCTAAAAAAAACATAGTTAAATACAACTACCTCCACTACACTGAAAATCTAACCCAATCCGTCCATGAGATCGAAGAATCATCCAATCTATTTTTTAACCAAAGAAAAACTAAGCGCTTTAACGTCCCCCATAATGTTTTCTACCGTAACCATCGAACTGTTATACACCATATTATTCCTTGTTTCCACAAGCACCATAACGTAACGAGACAAACAATGGAGTACAGATTCTTCCTTTCTGCAGTGTTGTGTCTCAAATTCATTTTGTTGATTAGCGATTCATCATCCACCTTCACCGTTCCATATAATGGCCATGTCACTAAATTATCTAGTTACGGAGTATTTAAATTCAAACAATCTCCAACCGTATTTACATAAGCTTTAGGTTATGAGTAAGAAGCTTCAACCATGCAAAGTAAATATTTTAATCAGCCCGTGTTAACTCAAAATTCAAAAACAAAATTGCTTTTGACCCATTGGCTAAAGTGGTTTATTTCAACCATTTTAACCCTATGGTCCTGTTTGTTTCAAGGATTTGGAAGGAATTCTAAGGAATGAGATTTTAAATCCCATGAATTGATATGTTCGTTTCATTAAATGAAAGAATGAGAATGAAAACTAAATCCCATCAAATCTCACATTTCATGGGATTTTAAAATCTCACCTATTTTAAAGGATTGTTAAGGATTTTCTTATTAACAATAAAAACCCTTCCAAAAAAAATTCAAAAAAATTAATAAAAAAATCATAACTTAAAATACAAATAAAAAACGAAAAATGTAAAAAAACTAAAACGTTTCCGCCTTTGCCCTCGTTCTTAAATTAAAAATAATAATAAAAAAAACCGAGAAATGAACCAAAACCGAGAGTCAACGAAAACGAAACACAAACCAAAACTGAACCAAATTGATGGAAACCGAAAAAATCGATCAAAACGAAACAAAAAAACTGCACCGAATTGATGGAAACCAAAAAAATCGATCAAAACGAAACAAAAAAATTGAAACCGAACATAAATGAAACTGAAAAAACCGAACACAACGAAACAAAAGGCCAAAACCGAATCCATAACCAACCAAAAACAAACAAAAGAAACTGAAACCAAACCCGTCCAGTGCTCCGAAACCGACCAAAAAGAAACAAAGGAAACCGAAACCCAACCCGTCCAGTGCGAAAACTCGTGTCAGCTCGAAACCAATTCCAATTCCAATTCCAATTCCAATACATATTAACCAACCAAACACATGATAGGGATTCTCAAACATTCCATTCCATTCCATTCCAATTCCAATTCCAATTCCAAAATCCAAATCCTTTAAAAAAAGTCTGTGAAACGAACGCGCCCTAAGTTTACACCCTTAGTAACAAATTTATGTTTGCTTTTCTTAAATTAGCCCATTAAACAGTAGCAAAACCTTTATCTAAAAACTGATACTATTGACACCAATTTGACCCATAATCCTTCTGATTTCTAAATGAACTATTGACACCCGACTATTGATCATGTCAACAACTTTTAGTATTAAAAAAAAGTATTTGTGTATAATACCTGAGATGGGTTTCATGTATCTTTGTTAATGGCATCCATAGCATGCTCCTTGAACCGTTCAATTGCATAATAAAATAAGGGTAACACACATCAGTGGAAAAGCAAAATACAGAGCTCGACTTGTTTCATGTTTCAGAACAGTGGTTCCATCAGTTGAAAACAACTGGCGACATCAGCAGTTCTAGTAAAAAGTAAACGAAATAAAAAAGTAAACGCGCGTTGCACTGCCTATGTAACAAAGAAAAAAAATTCGTAAACGTTTTAAGACTCAGATATCCGATATTTACTTTGACTAAAATGCCTGAGCACTACATAGAACTGTAATGATACATGGAAAGAGGTACCCAACTATGAGAGCAGCTTCATCAGATTTTGAAATCTGATGATATAAAAGTTCTTATATCCAATATGCAGCATTGCAGCCAGTTGACCTATACCAACATCTTTCAATGCTCACTCAATACATCTATAACATAATCATTTTACTTCCACAAATGGATTTTGAAAAAAAAAAAAATCAATGAACACCAATAAACCTCAAAACATATTCATGTGAAAACCACATGTGCAGATCAGTGTCAAAGGATCATCATAGCACAAAAAAAAATGAACCAGGATAGCTTCTGAGGCTCAGATGAAGCCAAATTCGATCATCTTAGCCTTTATCAACCCGAAAACGTCAAGTGTTTTAATTACCAACATTTTCAAGCTACCGACCATCAAGTAAACATGTGCATAGGTAGAAACAAAGTGTAGAAACACTATTAAAAAGTCAAAAATAGCCATACTTCGGCAGCAAACGCATAAACGCCACATAATGGACAAAGCAAATGGATTCGATCACAACTTCAAACACCAATATTCAAACCATAAACATCTTAAAATTGCCACTATAATGAAAAATAATCTCCTCAATTCATCCCGTAATTACATAAAGAAACAGGCTCGCCAGCGGCCCATCATCCCTGCTACCTAGGGTTTCAAAAAAAACCCGGCAGCAGCTATCATCATTTCAGCCTCTAACAAGATAAAGTCAAGAGACTCACCACCGGCAAACACCGACGGACCACCACCTAGGTTTCCAAACATAACCCGCCAGCAATAGGTTAGCCGTGAACACCCAATCCACCACATCATATCTGCAACAACAAATCCGATCACAACCTTGAACACGATTCAAGCCATTAACACCCAAAAAACGCCACTATATAAGAATAATATCATCATTTCCGCCTCTAATCAGAATAACTCCAAGACATTTCAAAACAAACAAACATTGCATTTATCATATGACAAACCAAGAAAACAAAGAATCCAACCATACATAAGCAAAACAGAAAAATTAATACACAATTTTTAAACCTTAACTGCTCACCGAAGCAAATTATTGTAAAGGGAAGCCGCCAAAGTTAGGCCATAGTAGGTCAGCCGGCTCCCCCACCCCTTCGACCGTCTCACCACACCACCACAAACTATGGCCCGAAATGGCGTCGGCACAGATGCAAAACACCACCACGCTACCATAACCGGACCCTCGTCATCACCACACCCACCCTCTTCCGACTGTCTCCCCACCAAAAAGCCATCGGACCACCACCGCCACCAAGGGGCTTCCAAATGGAACCCGACAACGGTAGATGGGACAGTGGTGACGACCATGGTGGTTAGAGAGGTTGAAGACGATGGTGGCCGGAAAAGATCTGTTGATGAAAAGAAAGCACAACGATGCATATGAAACGGTGGGATGCAAGTAAGAGAGAGAGTCCCTCATGACTCAGCTAATGAGAATAATCAAACACTCATAAGTCAGCTTCTGATCACAGGTGTCATCACACAAAGCTTAAGAAGTTTGTACAACTAAATCAGCCAAGAGTACGTACAACAGTTAATGCATTAGAATGTTGTCTTTTATATATATACAAGATGCCTAAAAGAGAAGCGGAGGTTCGCACCAAACAGCTCCAAGCAATCGCCTGTGTGCGAACATGCAGCAGAAGTGAGTAAAGATAAGATGTGAAAGACAGGGAAGAGCACATGCAGCGTGAACCACTGCCACAACACCGTCACCTAGGGTTCCATTAGCCCGTGTAGGTAGTAGTCATCGGAAATCGGCCCCGTCGTTTATCGCTTTAAAGCCAGTGTTGTGTTTAGAAAGCATACCTATTTTTTAGGTATAAACAGGGGTGCAAACAAGCCGAGCTGCTCGTGAGCTACTCGGGATCGGCTCGTTAAAAAACTCGATCGAGCCGAGCTTAAGCGAGCCCGAGCCTAAAAGTAAGCTCATTTAATAATCAAGCTCGAGCTCAAGCTTCACTTATCGAGCTAAACGAGCTTGTCATTTATATAATTTTTTAAAATATATATTCAATAATAATTAATTAATATATATAATGTTATGAAAAAATAAATAAAAATAACTAAATAATATATATATATATATATATATATATTGTACATAAAATTATAATAAAAAAAAATATAAAAATAATTATAATTTTATAAAAAATAATTAATAAATAATAAATGAGTCGAGCTCGAGCTTGAGAATCTACTCACAAGCTCGAGCTCTCTAAATAGAGCTTGAAACGAGCCAAGCTCGAGCTCGAGCTCTGTTAAATGAGCCGAGCTCAGGCTCAACTCGCTTGCACCCCTAGGTATAAAGACAGAAAAATACACGTGTCACAACTCCATCACACGTGTAAAGAGCATATATTAAGATTTCATATTACAAACAAAGAAGCTAAAAGTATATACAAAAAAAGCCTAAAGTCAAACAAACAGTAACTTTAACTTTGTGAGTGAAGGAATAGTTGTAATTTAATATATATAATAATAATTAGTTTTTTCTGACTATCTACAACGAAAGAAACCTGTTGTGTTTTCATGGGCATTTGGACAACTGTTACAACTTACAACACACAAAAGCATCCACAACGACTACTACGACTGTCATTCTCATATTAACCCTTTAAAATTTAACCTTTCAAATATAATTCAAAACCCACATTCACTTCACATCCACACATTTTTTGCTCCTACACCCTGGGCTTTTTGACTTTTCTTTTCTGGCTTTTTCCTTTGAATGAGGCTGCAGTGTTCAGAATCGGGCAATGTCCAAGTCAAATAATTAATTTGAAAATGACAAAAATTTGCTTTTAGTAAACCCAACCCACAACAAAATTACAGGTAAGTTTTCAAACTGATCTCATAATCATGAGGTGGACAGTTGAAATAAAAACTTTTACCTAGGCAATTCAACCATACTGATTTTAAGATGCGTGAAGTAAGACACGCAGATGGTTGAGGACATGATCTTTTCCACTGAGTTGTTTAACAACTGTTTTCAAATATGCATTAAAGAATGTTTTGGAATAAATTAAAAAAAATATAAAATAAAACAAAATAAACATGGTATCAACATTTACCTAATATCCCCTGTAATCCTGTACACTTGAGACTTGAGCGAGCCATTCGCATCATCAATGCAATATAAGTGAGGACCCTAACAAATAATGATTATAATTCAAATTCATATACTAATTTATATCCAAATACTAATAAACAATAATGTTTCCTTAAAAGAAGCACGGTATTCCATATGCAACAAACCGTATAATTTTCCTTTGCAACAATTACTCAGGATCATCAAGAAGCAACAGAACCATGTTCAGTCTTGACATTGATCTGGATAAAATGCATTATATCATTAGAATTAGAGAACTAATGATATGCTAATGATATGCAATTTTCATGTTAAGTAATTGTAATATTTTACCTAACTATAGCCCATTCTGTTTTAAACAGAATCTGGTTGAACTGAATTGGTCTTAGGTTTAAGATTTTGATCCAGTTTTGGTTTTTAGTTTTACTTGGTTTGTAAGAGCTAATGGGCTATGGCTTTGTATAAACTTATATCCAATATCAATGCTAGTAGCTTTTGCTAAATTGACTCGGGACTCGGTTTCAATTGCTCAACCAACGATTCATGTTGGTAGCTGAATATTATGATTACGTAAAACGTTTGGCCAGCTCATAGGTTAGTTAAGCTGAAAATGGGTTGTTATATGAGGCGAGTAAATACTTAACTTTGAGCACCTCATTTACCTATTGGCTATGTTGCAATGACAAATCCAGCTAGTTATTGCACAATTGCAAATCCTAACACACGTAATCACAAATAGAAATTGTGAAATTCAACTTTTTAACCCAACAAAACTGAAGAAATCAACTTTTAGTTTAATCAAAATCGATAGCTAAAACTAAATGGCGTTTTTAGTTTCACATATTAAGTACCTAAGGCTTGAAATCAGGGTAAAAGAAGCCTTACGATGGATGAAGGGGGAAAGGAAGCTCCCATGATTTGCAGCAGCACCAATCATGCAACCACTATTGGAATCCTAATAACACAAAAACACATATTAATTCGCTAATTTCTCAAATCGGACTAGAGTTTTATCACACTGCAATTTCATCACAGATCAAGCAATCACATAATTACCATCCAAGTAGTGGTTGAAGAAGCATATCCATGATAGTGAGGAACGACCATAAGATACAGAAAGAAAGATCCTATCGATCGTCTTCTTCTAGCGCGCTCTCAATAGCCACCACCGATGAATGAAGCATAAAGCGGATACAACAACATAGCTAATGGTCTGCAAGTAACAATTGACATTAGAAAGGGAACATGAATTTGAATTGGAAACAAATGTGAAAAAGAGATGGAGGAGGGAGAAACATGGTGATATGGCATGCCCTTTTGAGTCAAAACTGTAGAGCGCTTTCACTGCACAAAAGAAATCCGTTTAAAAATTGATTGTGTAGCACGTAAATTGTAGATATATACGGGCCGAAAACTCGACTTACTCGGTGATCGACACTGGTTGAACAGATTCAACCTTCAAGCATCTCATACACCTAGTGTCTATTCTTATCAAATAAAGTAGTATATTTGGCACTAATCCATAGCCGGCTACCTTCTCAGACGCCTCATTTGCTGCAAAAAGATCCAAGATGTAAGAAAACCATCAAAAACCCAGATCAAATCAAACATCCGAATTATTAAATAACGGCAATAATAATAATAGCGTACGACTAACAGACAAAGGAAAATCCCACAGTTCCCATATCTTCAATCTGATCCCCTAGCAAGCAAAGTAACGAACAGTTAACACATGGATGGAGCAGATACATGTTCAGGTTCTCATATCGTTGTCATTTAGGATGCCTATATTGTGTGTGGGATGGTTTCATTTCTTTTTTGTTTATCATTATTCCCACTAGATTGGTTTTTCTTTCCTCAAAAGTAAATTTGAGTTTTCTTCAAAACTATGAGACTGGTTTGCTGTCTATGAGTTTGGAATTGTAATTTACAATTTTACAGGATACACCAATTTCTGAGGGTGTTGATATGAAGGCAACGTCGTACACCAAGGTTAATGGGCATGCAATGCACGTTTCTATATTACAAAGAATTGAATCACAGTGATACACACTATCGAATTTTTTATGCTTGCATATTTAAAGCTTGATTTGTTAGTACTAAATTATATTAAGTTTATTTTGTTTCTTTTTCTTTTTCTTTTTCCTGCATTAGGCTTGGTATTTGGGTAATGATGCTATCATAAAGGCTACTATTGAAGGATAGTAGTGATCTCAATAAATAGGTGCTATTTTTTTTTTTGGTCATGTAATGCTTATATGTATGTATCTTGTACTATCTTAATGGTATTATCATTTAGGATTTGTAATCTATTTATCCAGTTCATTTAAAAGGACAAAGATTTAAGATGCCGTCATGCGAAGCATATATGTTTCTTGGAACTTAAAGCTTTTTGTGCAAAGAATCATTTTATGTGCACATTTTGAGTTTTTTTCTTCTATTTTGAAGCTTAATTGTTTAAATATTACAAGTTTCACCAGATTAATTTGTTATTACTTACCAGGCAGCTTCAATTCCAAGTTTAAACATATATATATGGTCATTTTATGGTAATAAATTCCCTTTATTTCCTATTATATTGTAGTCTAGTATATCAAAAATATCTAAACAATTTATTTGATATCAACTGCTCAGGTTTGTAGTTGTTTTTGTACCTACATTTTTGAATTTATAAGTGGATTATATTTTAATTAACAATTTCATAATACAGAAATCTCTATATAATGTGTGTAAAAGTGCAGCAGAACTACATGATCGGTAGCTACTAAGAGAATTGAACTCAATCATTTGAGACCGGCATTATAAAGCTTTACTCGGATTTAAATAATCAAGTAAGACATTTTATTATAACTTATTTTGTTCTTTTAGTTAAAATATTTAATTTTGGCATCTCTGGTTCAGATGGGCTACCTTAATGAATGGACTAAAATTGAAAAGAGCATAATTTTGCTTTATCTGGTGCTATTGAAGATCTAAAGTCAAGCATTCGTAGACTTCTTGTAACCGGAGGTGCATTGGTTACACCATTTGTTGAAAAGGTGTTTATATATTATGTAGCATTTTTTTAATAAATTCATGGTTGAATTTTATTAATTTCTAGGTGGATAATAAGTCTGTGAAGTCGTCTATTCGATCAACACTCAAAGTAATGCAAACAATGTGGTAAACTATGCAATCTACTTTATCAAGGGTATACAAGTTTATATGTGAATTTTGTTTGGTGGTAGTATAAATAATATTAATTAACAATTCTTAATATCTTTATACAGTTGCAGCAAGTGGAAAGTAATTGTCTCACATCTGAACTTGCTGACGTAGTGGCACATGGAAGAGCTCTTTTGAAGAATGTGAAGCACTCTTGAATTCTGTAGCTTCTTTACAGGTAAAATATATTAATTGTTTTAAACTATGAATATAAATTGGGCTAATTCTATAAAATCCAACAATGTTTAATTTCTTGAAGAGGCTCAAGTCTGAACTTGATGGTGATGTGTGGTTTGGATATAATTTTGTTCTCAATGTATAATCCATTTTAAAATTTTCAAACTTTCTTCCTGTTTTATTTATTTATTTTTACTTTTTTATTTAAATGCTCAATAGGGTAAACCGGTGGTTGGTGCAAATTCTTGAACATAAGCATGTCAGTTTTCAAAAATTTTTATACGAGTCAAATTTGTGCAAAAGGACATTTTAGGAATTTAGTTATTCAGAATCAAAGTTTTATATTTTTAAACTGCAAAAGTCTGATTGGGGATATTTTATGATTGTTTTTGTATTTATCTGAATATTTGCATGTGAAATAAGATGTTTTGAAAAATCAGTTTGAAATTGACAAATTTGAAATATGAATGTTACGCTGCTAGGGGAAAGCTTTTTTGCTCTAGTTTTACATAGTAAGGATGTTGAGAGTGTGCCTGAGGATGCTGAAACAAAGAATGGGGTAATAACCTGAATAACCTTGAAAGTGCATAAGAAATCACGATGGATCTGAAGTTGAATGATCTTTTTTTTTCACATAATACAATTACTGGTAATTTTAGCAACTTATGCTAATATTCTTTCTTCACATTTTAATATTTTCTTTTTTTATTGGCTTTGTCTTAATATTCTTTTCCCTGTAGTTATACGTTTATAAATTGTTTTTTCCGATTTGTGTGTTTCGCGCCTCCGTGGTCCCGTTGAACTGGACCGAGGACCCTCTTTTGTTTTGAACCTCAACAATGACAATTAAAATACTTACTCCTTGTAAGTCATTGGTTTGACTTTGTTGATACACGTTTTGTACGTCTCAGTCTTAATCAGGGCATTAATGTAATTAGTTTAAAGTATAGGGATCTT
This sequence comes from Bidens hawaiensis, assembly GCF_021521415.1. Classification (NCBI taxonomy): domain Eukaryota; kingdom Viridiplantae; phylum Streptophyta; class Magnoliopsida; order Asterales; family Asteraceae; genus Bidens; species Bidens hawaiensis. Next base: position 2,964,934 of record NW_027491134.1, read on the forward strand.
AATGTAAATATGGCTAAATGGGCCATTCGCTCTAATGTAAGTTACATTCGTTACCCCGTAACGAATGTAACACATTCGTCTAATCTGTAAGCTCATTCGTTAACCCAGATTAACGAATGAGATAACGAATGAGGGCTACTCGTTATATGTTAAATGTATTAACGAATGAAGAGTTCATTCGTATGGTTTAATGTAACGAATGTGGTCATCCCCTATTTATATGCTGTAACTTATTTATTAATATAAGTTTTTCCAAGTTTGTTTATCAATTCTCTCTCGTTACTCTTTCAATTCATTCTCTCACATCATTCATATCAATCATAACGTATATCGACCTTAATCGAATACCTAAACATCATGTATCGTCGTAATCATAAGTTCTAGATCCTGTCCAAGCTCTTTCAAGTGGTATCAGAGCCTTGGAACTGATCTTCGATACATAATCGAGTTAAAACCGTAATCCATTGATCAATTTCGAATATGAATTGATTGATTTTGTGATTTAATTGAAGTTCAAAACCATAGACTGGTTATTCGTTAAATTGAATATGATTGAAGAATGTTTGTGACTTCGGACATGGCTAGATAGGTTCGGATTTGGTGTTGGATTGTTTTGATATAAGATTTAAGTAGTTTCAGTAAGATTCGGACGAGTTTGAAGTTGAAATTGAAAGTTTGAATCGTTGAAGACTGATTCGTTAAGATGAAGTCTTATTCGTTAGGATGACGACTGATTCGCTACACTCATTCACTAAGACCTAACCGCTCATTCGTTACAATTTCAATCTCATTCGTCACGCTAAGATCAAACCTTATTCGTTCAACCTTCTTCGTTAAGCCTGATTCGTTAAGCCATATTCGTTAACTTTCATTCGTTAACGAATATCTTAGACATTTGCTAAAGTAATCAACTTTTAACGAATATCCCATTCGTTAAAGTATCTCAGTTTTAACGAATATTCTATTCGTTAAAACCCATTCGTTACTAGCTCATTCGTTAAAGGTTCGTTACTGGTTCATTCGTTACTGACTCATTCGTGTGAACAGTAAATTTTTTTTAATACCTGAAGTTTATCAGTTGGTTTATCATGGCTGCTCAGAATTCATCTTATTATGCGTTAGCATCACAGAACGTCTTATTGCAACAGATGCTGACGATGGATAATGAGATAGGCAATCATAATAAATGTCCCAAGCTGTTGAAACTATCGGACTTTGCCCGTTGGGAACCAAGATTCCGTGCACATATGGGATCCGTGCATCCTAGCAGTGTTCGTTTTCTTGATGATGTTTATGCTGCACCACTGATCGGTAATGACAACACGAGTTGGACTCCGAAACCTTTTAAAGAGTATGAGACACATGAGTTGAAGGACTTTGAAAGTGAGACAAAAGCATATTCTACACTCACTATGGCTTTACCGGAACATATTTTTCATCAATGTAGTACAATCAAAGTCTGTGCTTCATTGTTTACTACCTTGAAAACGAGAAGTTTGGGCAATACTCTCGAAAGCAAGAAGACTTTAGTGAAATTCCAATTCAGAAACTTTATTCTGATGAAAAATGAAACTGTAGAAGAAATGATCAACCGTTTTAGCCACTTAATTGTTGAGATGTCTTCTGTTGATCTTGAGCCAACAGAACAAGACAAGATTGATACTTTGAAGAATGCTTTACCTACAGACTATTCGACTTTCCTGTTTGTGCTTAGAGAGAACGGATTCTTTCAGAAACCTGAACTGACTGCTGTACAATTCATTAATAAGATCGAAGAAAGGGAATTCGATCTTAAATGTCAATCTACTTTGAAAGAAAATCAACATCAGCAGTCGTCAACTCAAAATCCGTTACTTTATGGTGGTGCATTACGGGCAAATAATTCGACAAGCTCAGTGCCTATTAATGCATTCTTTGCTCAATCCCAAGAGGATACTAACGTAAACAGTCCCCATAATGTATGTTTCATGGCGAGTGGTGCAATTGGCAATTCAAATGCTCATACTTCAAGCTTACCAAAGGTCAATTTACAAGAAGCTGAACAACAGTTCGCTTTTGTATGTGCGTTCATGACTTCATATGAACGACTGGTGGGAAGTAAAATTGCTACGAGCGATCTCACTGATGAGGACTATGATCAAATCGATCCAGATGATCTTGAGCTTATGGATTTGAAGTGGAACATGGCCATGATTGTTCTAAAGGTTAAAAGATTCATGCAACGAACGGGAAAAGATCTTCCCACGTTGAACAAAAGGGTTGGGTTTGATAAGTTAAAAGTCAAGTGTTATAATTGCAGTGAATTTGGCCACTTTGCCAAAGAGTGTGACAAGCCGAAGAAAGAGTATTCTGGCTCACGCAATTCTGACCGTGCTTCTACAAAGTCTTCATCTGGAGGAGATAAAAGTAACAATGCTGGCTCGGGTGATCAAGACAAATCTCCCGTTACTCAAGCTTTATTGGTAAATGATGGAGTTGATTGGTCTCAGCATTTATTGGGAAACCAGGCAAATGTTGTTATCGTTGAGCCTGTGGAGAATTTTGAGGATGCCAGTAGCGATAAAGTATTGGAGAGTAGTGATTCCTCTGACTCGGAGACTGACAGTGATCAATCTCTGCCATATCAACCAGAATCAACTCCTGAGAAAACTGAATCTTATGCCTGCATGGCTAAGATTGATGAGGTATGTCCTACACCTCAAATTAATGTAAATAAACATGCATCAATAATGGTGGATTGTTCTGAGTGTGCTGTGTTAAAAACCAAACTTGAAATAGCATTAACTTAAAACAATACATTTACTAATGATTACTTTACGATCAAGGAATGCTATAAGCAAAAGACAAAATTGCTTGAGCAAGCTAATCTGAAAATTCAGAAATTATCAGATAGTAATCATGATCTTAAAGCAAAGGTTCATTGTAAAATTATTGAAGTGAATCAACATTTAAAGGAGATTCTTCGTCTCCGAACTTGCATTTCCAATCTTGAACAAGAAAAAATGGAATTAAATCATAAACTTAGTAAATTCAGAGATTCTTCTTTCTTGTTGAATGAAATAATCGAGGTTAATCATTCACATAAAAAGAACGGAAAAGCAGGTTTGGGATACGTCGAAATTCCTCCTCCATTTAATCAGGATTACAGTAGCATTCCTAAGGCAGAAAATTCTTTAAATATGCCTACTGATAAACCTGAAAATGTTGAGTCATCTGAACCGACTCGTGAACCAGTTAATATTGAAAGCAAAAAGGTGTTTACCAAAAATGAAATGGACGGTTCAATTGAGGAGCTGACTGAAACAGATGTGATTGTTAAAAATAAGGACATTCCAATTGACAATCACATTCTGTGTGAACCAGAAGATTTTGAAAAAGCTGTTTATGGTGCAAAATCCTCAAGTGCTTTTTCAAACAATTCACGTGTTCCTAAGAATATTCCTAAAGTAATTCCAAAGGAACATGTTAATGTAACTTCCACAGACAAGTTTTCAGTGTCTGATGAGGAATTAATGCGATTCATTAATCCTCCACTAAAAACTTCAACTGGAAAAGTATTTAAATTAAAAGGTGTCTCAAAAGTGTTCTCAGACAAAGAAGTTCCATTGAATCTTCTTAAACCAGAATTGATTGAAAGTGTATTTCAAGATGAAACTACTAAAATGACTGAACTTGAGAAGAAATTCTTTCAATCAAAAACTAGTAATGTTCAAAAACAAAAAACAAATGTTTTCAAACCTATAAAATTCATAAAATTGTCAGGTTTGGAAAATTCATCAACTTTGACAAATCTTGAATTTTATAAAATGAAGAAGGGTTTAAAACATGAGTCATCAAAGAAGGCCACTTTTGAAACACCTAAATCTGTTGATCTTAAAACTTTGATATCACAACCGACCTGTACATCATCACAACAAAATTTAGACTCTCGACTGTGTTTCAAGTGTGGTGAACCGGGTCATGTTTCAAGACGATGCAAAGCAAAGATTAAAGACTATTCAACTTGCAAGACTAAATCTTTTTCAAACACAAAGGAAAATCAAGTTGATGATTCTATAATAATGTATTCAAACATCAATCCGAGGAAAGTAATTCGGGTTGATGCACTTAAAGTATTAAACACATGTGTTGATCGTGCTCAACCCATCTGTTGAAACACAGATTCGGAAAGAATCCGTGATGGTTATCTTAAGAAGAAAACTAAGAAAACTACCACTTATTCTCAAATACCGAATACGTGTGTTAAATTATTAAGTTCTCCAAAAGTTTCAAAGGGAGAGCCCAAGACTGAGGCTTGGGCTGCCTTTTTGGACTAATCATTTTACTTGTTTGTGCAGGGTACATCTAGGTCCGTATCAAGTCAAAAATTGATATTGGATAGCTGATGTTCTCGGCATATAACCGGCAACCTAGACCTTCTGAACAACATTAAAGATATTCAAGGGGGTTATGTGGCGTTTGCTGGTAATCAAGGAGGAATGATTACAAAAGAAGGGGAAGTTTCAAACGGTATAATAACGTTTGAAAAAGTTAATTATTGTGAAAAGGTGGATCACAATCTGTTGAGTGTTTCACAGATTTGCGATAAGAAGTTCACCACCATATTCACCGACAAGGAATGTGTTATTCTTCAACCGGGATACACAATTCCAGAAGACATGGTTGTCATGAGATCACCTCGATCAAATGATATTTATGTACTTGACATGAGTTACGATGTCAAAGTTTCTCCCTCATCTACTTGCTTCGTGTCTAAAGCAACAGAGAAAGATTCTATTCTTTGGCATAGACGCATGGGACACATTCACTTAAGAAAAATGAACTTTTTGATGACTAATGATTTAGTGAATGGAGTGTCCCTCAAGAACTTCAAATTTAATGATCATTGCGTCGCATGCAAGAAGGGGAAACAAAAGAAGAAATCTCACCCGACCAAATCACTAAACGATATCGTTACTCCTCTGGAACGACTTCATATGGATCTCTTTGGTCTAGTGAACCGTGCGAGCATTGCTGGAGATTTTTATTGTTTGGTTGTGACGGATGATTTTTCTCGTTACTCGTGGGTATTATTTATGGGATCGAAAGATCAAACTCCTGTGCTAATTCATAACCTTATTACAAAGATCGAATCACTGTACAAACTGAAAGTGAGACGAATTCGTAGTGACAATGGAACTGAGTTCAGGAATAATGTATTGGATTTCTTCTGTATTCAGAAAGGAATTCATCGGGAATTCAGTGCACCTTATGTTCCTCAACAGAATGGGGTGTCTGAACGAAAGAACCGTACGCTGATTGAAGCTGCACGTACAATGCTGGCTGATTCAAAGCTACCTGTTCAATTCTGGAACGAAGCTGTGAATACCGCTTGCTACACATTGAATCGCGTACTAACGGTAAAGAAGCTCAAGAAGACATGTTACAAGCTTCTACATAATTGTAAGCCGAACTTAAAGTATTTGGAACCATTTGGGTGTCCATGTACTGTGTTGAAGAAAGACGTTGGAAAGTTCGATGAGAAAGCTTTTGAGGGTTATTTCTTGGGTTATAACTCTCCGAAGAAGCGGATTTTCAATCTTTCTTCTGGTTGCGTGGAAGAATGGTATCACGTTGATTGTCAAAGTTATACGACTCCACCAACTGGTACAGGTCCCGATTGGATGTTCGACTACGATCGATTATTTAATTCATTTACATCAACAGTTAATGACATACCTGAAGATCTCGTTAGATCGTATTTGGAGGACCAATGTCTTCCAAGTCCAAGATTTTCTTCGGTTGACGCAAATGACTCTCCTAATGTATCTGAAACGTCAACGATGTTTTTGAATTCTCCAATGATGCTGAGTTTGTTGATTCATCATCTGTAATGGTAGATGAAGCTCAAGAAACTACCGAGCCTATTCTAATCAGTGATGATTCATCATCTGTCTCTTTAGACACTGCGGAGGAGAATATCACCAATTTGGGTGATAATGTATCTGTTCCTGCGAATCCTACTTTGCGGATTCATTCGCAACATCCACAGGATCAGATAATTGGTGATGTGAACGACGGGGTTCGCACAAGGCCCAAATTGGCTAACATATGTGATGATCAATCTGATCATAATGTATCTCCTACTGAGGATTCAATTGTTTGTGCTTATGTGGATTTGCACTCTTCGGGTATCCTTAGTATCGCACAATACACCTGCTTTCTATCATAGATAGAACCGACAAGTGTCGCAATGGCACTCAAGGAACCATCATGGGTTGAAGCTATGCAGGAGGAGTTGCAACAGTTTGTTAGACTGGGTGTTTGGGACCTAATCGACAAACCCGATCGCGTTAAAAAGGCGATTCCTACAAAATGGGTTTTTAAGTGCAAGAAGGATGACCGTGGGGTTATCGTGCGAAATAAGGCGCGATTGGTCGTTCTTGGTTACAATCAACAGGAAGGCATAGATTATATAGAAGTGTATGCTTCGGTGGCACGACTGGAGGCTATACGAATCTTTCTTGCCTATGCAGCCTACAAAAACTTCAAAATTTATCAAATGGATGTGAAATCGGCATTCTTGAACAGAGCAATTCATGAAGAAGTGTACGTGAAACAGCCTCCTGGCTTCGAGGATCCAGACTTTCCTGAGCGTGTTTACCGTTTAAACAAAGCTCTGTATGGTTTGCATCAGGCCCCGAGAGCCTGGTACAGCACGTTGGCTGACCATCTGATTGTAAATGGATTCAAGAGGGGAACTGTGGATTGTACGTTATTTTACAAGAATTTGGGTGATGATCTGCTCCTCGTCCAAATTTACGTGGACGATATTATTTTTGGTTTGACAAACGATAGTTTATGCAAATAATTCGAGAAAACGATGCAGACAAAATTCGAGATGAGTTCGATGGGAGAAATGTGTTTCTTTCTGGGTTTGCAAGTTCACCAGTCTGATGTCGGGATCTTTATCCATCAGACAAAATATGTGAACGATGTCCTGAGCCGATTCAGGATATCCGATGGCAAAATTCCCTCTACTCCTTTTCCCGTGGGTCACAATTTATCACCGGATGAATTGGAGGATACCATAGATCCGACCCTATATCGAGCCATGATTGGATCACTCATGTATTTGACTGCTTCTCGACCGGACATTATGTTTGCTGTCTGTTTGTGCGCTAGGTATCAATTGAGTCCCCGAGTGACTCATCTGGCGGCAGTAAGGCGTATCTTACATTATCTGAGGGGAACTCCAGACATCGGGTTATGGTACTCCAAAGACGATAAGTTCGATCTCACCGCCTTTACTGATTCGGACTATGGAGGTTGCAAGATCAATTTCAAATCAACAACGGCGGGATGTCAATTCTTAGGAAACCGGCTTGTTTCCTGGCAGTGTAAGAAGCAGACAACGGTCTCAACTTCAATAGCCAAAGCGGAGTATGTGGCGGCCTCGAGTTACTGTTCACAGGTTCTCTGAATCCAGCAACATCTACGGGATTATGGTTTGAAGTTTCTTACTACTCCTATTTTTATTGATAATTCTGCTGCAATCTCTATCACCAAAAATCCGGTTCAACATTCAAAAACAAAACATATTGAAATCCGTTATCACTTTATACGTGATTGCTATGAAAAGAAATTAATATCAATTGATAAAATTCATACGGATTTTCAAAAGGCTGACCTTTATACCAAAGCTTTTGACAAAACGCGTTTTCAATACTTGCTTGGTATAAATGGTTTAAAATCTTTCACAAAAATTCAAAAGCTTGGTTAGATCATTTTTTTTATTTTGTTATTTCAATTTTTACTGTTTTTAGGGGGGGGGGATAGAAAAATACAAAAATATTATGTTTTTGTTTGTACAGAAAAATTCTATAAACTCCAAAAACATTCAAATATTGAAAAATCCAAACACATTGAAAAATGCGTCTCAAAATTGAGTTTTGAAGCAAAAAGGGAAAAAGATAGTACATTGACTTAGCGGACCTAACACATGAATAAAGTAGTCTAAAAAGTGCCGTAAGATCAATTGCATGATGTGGATGATAGGCTTAACAGATCGTATAAGTGCTGAAAAGATAGAAACCTAAATGAATGCCAAATCTAGTGGTGTTATATCTTGATGCATAGTTAATATCTGTTTTAAGTATCAAAAAGCTTTTAAGATTGCTGTGTGTGCATACGTTCATTTTTGAAGAAAATTCTGCTTTGTTTTATCTTTAATTTTGAAAAGAAATTCAACTTTATTTTTTTTCTTTATTTTTATTCAAATATTGGATCCTCTCCTGCGCGATAAGATTATCCGACCTGAGGGTTAATATTTGGGTATTCTGCTTTATTTTCTTGGTGTTTCGTATAAATTCTTGGACTTTCTCCGCGCGATAATACGGGATTATCCAAATTGAGAGTTAAGATTTTATGAAACTTCAACTTATTTTCTCTTTTTATTTTTGTTAAAATGGAACCTTATCTGCGTGTAGCAATACCGATCTTAAGGGAAAATTTTAACTTTCTGCTTTATTTTCTTTTTATTTTTTTTTGTATGAGTCACAGCTAATCAATTCAAAGAAAACTAAAAAACGTACATGTGAAATTCACTGTATAAGAGATATGAAACTGTGTCTGACAGGTGGGTTCCACATAAGATTTGTGCTTAATTAAACCTTAAAATGTATCGTAAAGTTACGGACGGATCTGTCAAAAGTTTAAAGTGGACAATTATATCTACAATCATCTTTGGACTATGTGCATAATAATGTCAAAATTGAAGTGTAGTCTAGGACGTTATTAGTCAATATGATTCCCTGTTTAACTCATAAAAATATGTACTGCTTTTCATTTACTGTGTTTAGTTCTTTGTTACTTGAAAATTTTCAAAATATACAAGAAGATTTTATGTTCTTTTTATTTTTTCTGCTTTAGTTTCGATTTGCCAAGCTAGTGAATTAATCATTGAGAAAAGGAAAAAGAATTAAACCTTGGAAAAAGTTTAAGTTAAATCGTGCTTAACGTATTTTCAATTGGTAACAATTGATGTTTTAACGTAAAAATCCGTCTAAGTTAAGTATTACCGATCCACGGTGATCGGGTATTTTAATGTATGCAATTAAAACCTAACTTGGATTTAATTGATTATTTCATTCATTGATTAAAACCCTAATTGGTTTTAATGATTATTTAATTCCTTAAAATGAGAATTTTGTCTCATTCGCTAAGGAAAATGGTGATTCGTTAAAATGGTTAACGAATGTAAAGCCATTCGTTATTTAAACATAACGAATGAGTTTCTCATTCGTTATAAAGACATTCGCTTCCGTTGTGCATAACGAATGGAAGACATTCGTTTAAACATTTAACGAATAAGAATGGTTAATGTATTATTCGTTAAAATTTAACGAATGAATTGTTGATTCGTTAAAAGATTAACAAATGACTTAGTTATTCGTTAACAATTTAACAAATAAGAGAAGATTCGTTAAAAATTTTAACGAATGAGATTCAACAGTTAACGAATGAGGCCATTCGTTAGTTCAAATTTTGAACGAATGACCTTGATTCGCGTGAAATTATTGGATATAATCCCAAAATTAGACGAATGACGGTTCATTCGCCTAATTCCTCTTCCATTGTCTTCTCTAAACGAAACTCTGCCAAAATTTCTTCAAAATCCATTACTTGCATATTTGCCTAATTGATTGTTATCTTTGTGATCAGCAGGTAAATACGATACTCATCATATGTGTTTCACGAAGATTCATCGGTGGTTTAAGTGTTAAACTGATTCATTATATACGTAAAAATTGAATAGTTAAAGTCGATAATCTTCATATATGAGTTTACTTTGAATAAATAATGGATGGATTCTTACATGCATTTGGTTTTCGAACACAAACTAAATGGTTAATTGTATATATTGTTTGGAATTTCAACAGATTCTAACTTGAACACGACGATTTTGACTATAAATAGTCAAACTTGTTTGTATTTTGACTCTCAGTTTAGTCAAACAGACACTCTTGAATGATTCGTTAATTTTATAACGAATGAAGCATGATTCATTATCGTTATAACGAATGTAGCTTGATTCTTTAAGACAGTTAACGAATTACTGTATGATTCGTTAAAGTAACGAATGGATTGTTTAAAGTCATAACGAATTAGATTGGATTCGTTAAGAATGATTCGTTAAATATAATTCGTTAAATATAACGAATGAACCTTTTCATGTATAACGAATGTCCCATTCGTTTACAGTTTGTAACGAATGTGATTATCATTTGTTAAACAGTTTGATTATTTTGGAATATTTTACTAATGTATGTTTGTTCTAAACAGATATGGCACTGTCTTGGAATAAAAGCCACAACATATGTGCATTTTTAGAGCCGAACTTTGAAGATACTCCTATCTTTGGGGGTATGATTAGTTTTCTCAACCGATCAAGAATCTACAAGGCCATTTCTACCCGTACAGTTGTTTATCAGAAGATAATACAAGATTTTTGGAATACTGCTACGTTCAATGAAGAAGATAATCATATAGAAGTAGTTATTCAAGGAAAGCAGGTGGTGATTGATATTGGCGTGATCAGAGACTCACTGGGATTTAATGACATAGTTGATGATAGATGTGAGTTCGATCGAGCATTGATCAGAGGGTTATTTGGTCGTGTAAAGTATAATGGTGATTTGGGCAGATCTATGTACAACAAAGCGAACTTGTGTGAACAATACAAGTATTTGCTTCACGTATTGATTCATTGTCTCGGTGGACGTAAGGGTGGATTTGACGAGTGCCGAGTGATGCTTCAATCTGCGTTTGTTGCTCTTGTTCTTAATAAACCATTCAATTTCTCCGAATTGGTTTATTATCATTTGAAAGAAAATATCACCAGCAGACATAAGTTCTTAATGTATCCCAGATTTTTGCAAATGATGATAAATGATCTGGTGCCTGACTTGGAAAAAGATCAAGCAGACGTGATGAAGCTCGATCATATGAATGAAGAGACGATGCGACGTTTGAGATCGTACAGATGTCAGAGTTTGGCAGATCGACCAAGGTTAAAACGTTTGATTGGTCATCTAGCAAATATTGATTATGTCGCACCACCTAATGATCGTTGGGCTCATGACGATTCAGATTCAGAACGTGAAGGTGGTGATGGTGATAATGGTGGAGATGATGGTGGTGATGGTGGTCCAGGACCACAAGCCGAGTTAACTTATGAACAGAAGCGTAAGCGTAAAGGTAAAGAACCGATGACGGACAAAGGGGAGAAAATCAAGAAACAACGAGTTAGAAGGGGTTCGGGTATTGAGATACCGAGTCAACCATTTGTGCCTATTGCTGCTTCTACTCCTATTATTCCTCTACTGCTTCTCCAATTCCAGTTCCACAGATTCCGCGATCTCCTACTCCTACTACATTGACAGATTTTCCTCGTTCTCCAACACCTGTGCAGATGCCTACGTCTCCACTGCCTCCATCTTTGACTTTGGCTACTGCTGTGAGGCCTGATCCTCATTTTGGAGACATATTACATACTGTATTGGTACAGATGCCTTCACCACAGCCAACGACATCTGTTACTCCTGTTACTCCAACACCGTTGCCAAGGCCTGAGCACTCTTTTATGACATTCAGTGGTCCTCAGGGTCCTATGCAACCAGTGCATCCTAATTTCTATCACATGGCTCCTCATGCTCAATGGTTTCACATGATGAATCTGCTGCATTTACAACACACACAAATGCAAGCAGATCGAGCTGCAAATGAGCTAGCACCGAGGCATCTTCTATCGGCTCAGCGTGATAATAAGGAACTTCGAGCCCTAGTTGCTGCTCAGGGGGAGAGGTTAGACAAACAGGATGAGATTATTCTTCAAATGACATGCAAAGAAGATGAAGTAAAGAAGTTGAAGAATAATGAAGACGATCAGGATGGTGCAGGGGGTGGGGTAGATCAGCAACCGGGCGGAAGTTCCACACCGTTGGTGGGTAATAAGACTGATGCGAGTGTTGGTGGTGGATCAGAAGCTAGTAATCTACAGATTGTTCCATATAAAGATTACACGAGAGCCAAGCCAATAGACGTTATTCCGGTTAACATGCTTCTGTTTGTAGGAATGGATGGGATTATATACAGTATGGTGAATGCTGATGAGATCGAAGAAGGTGAATTTGTTGATCATTCATTAACGAAAGAACAAATTTCCTTGCTTCTGGATCTAAATGATGATGAGATTGAGGAATTGGGTAAAAATATGGATGTGGAGATGGAAGATAGTACTGATACAGGTATTCCTCACGGGAATGTACCTGATTTTGAAAAAGTGGAAGTGGAAGATGTTACTGCTGAAGAATATCCAGAGTTTTACACAGATAATATCAATGACTCGGGTATTCCGTTCTTTACAACTGAGCATTTCAATGAGGCAGAACGTCAATTACAGGAAGAAAAAGATAAGTTAAAAGATGCAGAATCGAGTCGTGTGTCCACTACAGAGAAAAAGCGGAAACGTGCTTTTGATGGTATGTTTGAGCATAACGTTGAGAAGATGAATAAGATGATCAAGACTTTCAGATATCATGACCGAGAAGATGTGAAAGTTGAGAAAGCTTGGGAATCTGTATACCAGATGAAGAAGTACAAGCCTGCTAAGGACGTTAAAGGTGATATGGTGGCCTGGCTGTACGATTCAGATCTTAAGGTATATATCGTGAAGTGGGAGCATGGTATTTATTATTTCAGACGCCCACACGATATTTTATCTATGCCTCGATGGGATGTACGAACCTTAGCTAATCGTCCGTTTGTTAATCGTGGAGACGATAAATGGGCTAGCTGGTTCTACAGGCAGTTATTACATGAAACCCGCTTTGGTTTCAAATTCTTCCAGCCTCAGGTGCCGACACACAAATATATTGACGAGATAGATACACGCACGGGATGGAGGAAGTTAATTTTAATAGTGAAGCCGCCGAAGACAATGAAGAGGGTTCCGATGAAGATATTCCCTCAGAGTCTATTCACCTCATTTAATTACTGGTATTATGATAATCGTACAGGTGAAGCGGTTATTGTTTATGGCCAGGGTTCACGCACGAAGAAGTTACGTGTTTTTGATCCGATGTGGATGGTCAATCTATCTGAGTCTGACAACGACGTGTTATTCACAAGTCAGATCAGATTCGCTAATGTAAAGGATTATGATCTTGCAATGCAGTTTCAGAGGGTTGTTCGTGTCTGCTACGCATACAAGATTCATAGCTGCGTTGATTGGAAGACAAAGGTGTTTCAACGCTAAAGTATGATAAAGAGCTCGAGACGAGGGGGAGTTTGTTGATACACGTTTTGTACGTCTCAGTCTTTATCAGGGCATTAATGTAATTAGTTTAAAGTATAGGGATCTTAATGTAAATATGGCTAAATGGGCCATTCGCTCTAATGTAAGTTACATTCGTTACCCCGTAACGAATGTAACATATTCGTCTAATCTGTAAGCTCATTCGTTAACCCAGATTAACGAATGAGATAACGAATGAGGGCTACTCGTTATATGTTAAATGTATTAACGAATGAAGAGTTCATTCGTATGGTTTAATGTAACGAATGACACATTCGTTAACTGTTAAGTTAACGAATGTGGTCATCCCCTATTTATATGCTGTAACTTATTCATTAATGTAAGTTTTTCCAAGTTTGTTTATCAATTCTCTCTCATTACTCTGCTAATTCATTCTCTCACATCATTCATATCAATAATAACGTATATCGACCTTAATCGAATACCTAAACATCATGTATCGTCGTAATCATAAGTTCTAGATCCTGTCCAAGCTCTTTCAGACTTCCGTTTTTCATTATGGCATTGGGGTGTGTAGATATGTTTGCAAAAGGATTCTTGAATTATTGGAGAATTGCCCACGCTATTAAAATGGTTTTATTTATATCATCCAACTTTTAATTACATATTATTCGATCATGTTATTTGATGATGGTATTTTTATCAATGCATGTTAAACATGATTAATCATGTCAAGATTAGCATTTTTTGTACCTAACCCCGTGTAGTACACAGGTTTATAATCTAGTTGGAATATAAACAAGGGCTTCTCACTCATCCGGTATGTCTTTCAAACTCCACTAGTCACCATATGCTTTACATCTGTCTCACCGACTTCCACTTTTAAGACTCATCAGAAAACTTTACCAAATACTTCTAAGGTGTTTATGTAGAGCTACCAAAAAGTAAATTTCTTGCAACAGTCATTTAAACTTTTTATGTGCGTGTGTTACAACATAGGCCTTCAAATGATAAATTGTCTTTTATTGAGGCAAATGTTTGTTGGCAATCTGACAAGACTTTCTAATATATAGTTGGTGTTACAACTTACAACAGAAGCTTTATAACCAATTAGGGCAATTCTGGCTATTTAAGCTACTTGACATTACAGGTTGACTCGAAAGCTATCTTTGATATGTATGCATATTAAGCTTTGTAACAGATTCTGTTTAATTCTTAATTAGTAAACGTCATGTTAAATCTACACTTATTCGTCCTCAAAACTTTCAAAATACCGTATTTACTCTCTGCCATAGTATTTGAAGAGGTAGGTCCCAGCAGAGCCCAGTTGGACCCACAGGACTCACCTTAAAGAGAGACGTCTGCGCAGAAACCAACTGGATCCGCATGAACCACCATGCTCAGAGACGTGACGTCCTTACGCGCAGTACGCAAGCTGTTCCCGCAGGAAATGCCTCCCAATGGTGAAGTACTCCGCCTGTTCCGGCAGCTGCGGATACAAGCCATCAGGGAAGGCCACCCGCGCAGCAAGGCTACACGCACAAGGCACTTAGCTCTCAAAATAATTCAGTAATGTCCCTGAAGAAGGAATGAGCAAAGCCGGGAACAATCCCGCACAAAGGCGGGAGGGGGAATACTCCCGCCCAAATGAGCCAGTCCGTATGATACTGGAGGATCTTTTGTACTGTACCTGACGAGGTATGGGCAAAAGATCTGACCAGAGATACGACAGCTCATTAACAGTATGGCGAGCAGCATGCTCTTGTACTGTATGTCACTATTAGCCGCTGCCTACTCACCAACTCCTGTCATACCACGTGCATAGCCTGCAGTTGGTGGAAAAGTAATAGTACACAGCAGGCCTGGTCACTGTCAGCCGCTGCCTACCCACCAACTACCAGCATGGCACGTGCGTAGGCCACAGTTGGTAGAACAGGAATACTATTCAGCCGGCTACACCTTCTTGGAAACCTACCTTTGGCTATAAATACCCCAAATGGTATGATCATCTTATCATCTCATCTTATCTTATATCTTATACCTGATATCTGCTCTAGCAATCTCTTAATATACACTTATATTCAAGAGCAATCTAGTCTGATTCTCACGCCGAAGGGTGGTCACAAGGAGGTACCCCCCCCCCTTCTCAGTGACGAGCTCACGGTGTCTGTTTTGCAGGTTATCAGAAGAACCATCTTTGCCGGGTCTAACCCCTCGTGGGAAACATCTATTTAACCCCCAGATTATCCGTAATCTGCCCGGGGTCAATTAGTGTTTCTTCATTGGCGCCATCCGTGCATAAAAGCTAGAACTTAATCCTTTTCAGTTTTCTCAAAACTTCTGGAAAGATGGTTAAAGAAACTCCGGTAACCACAACCCCAGCTACTGGGGGGAATACCGGCGACTACACAGTTTTTACGAACACTACCCCGGTTACCCAAACCGGGGCAAGTGCAGTAAAATTTACGAACACTACCCCAGTTAACCAAGCTGGGGCAAGTACAGTAAATAATCTCTCACTGGGATTCACCAATACCCAGTTAGAGAGACAACGAACGAGGCTCCCCCGCCAAACACTCGATGAAGTTAAAGCATGGGCGGAAGCACGTCAAAAAGAATTCCAAGCTGAGTTGGATGAACGCTTACGTTCACTCCAACAGGCTGATGAATTCGAAGAGCACTTGTACGATGATTCGGAGGAATCCGATAGTGATGTAAACCCTCGTCATAGGGCGAAAGGGAAGCGTAAGGAAACGGACTCCCAACCGAGAAGGCGTTTTGGAGAAACCTTCAAACCAAAAAGCGCGGGTGGAAACCCACGTGACTTCTCCAAAACATTTACACCAACTGCTGCAAAGGCGGGAACGTCCAAATTTGCAAGGGACATTGCGGAAGCAATCGCCCCGAAAAGTGCCAAACAGATGTCCAACATCGGCACTTACGATGGTATATCTGATCCAGACGATCATTTGAACAGGTTCATAGCGGGGGCAACCGTCAGTAGTTGGACGGAACCTACGTGGTGTTACATGTTCCAAATGACGCTTGTTGGGGCAGCTAGAGCGTGGTTCGATCGTCTACCGGTCCACCACATCTACGATTGGGAAGACTTCCAGCAGAAGTTTAGCCAACACTTCAGCCAACAAAGAAAGTATACCGAAGAGCAATGGACAATCCTCAATTGCATTCGAGAGAGAGATGAATCCCTGCCAGACTTCATCACTCGCTTCAACTCAAAGAAGCTAAGTCTGGGTAATATCAGCGAAGATCTTGTTCGCGCTGCTTTCATCCAGGGCGCGAATGACCCAGAGCTCATCCGCACCTTAACGGGTAAAGATGGCATGCCATCCACATGGGATGCCATCATGACAGCAGCTAAACGCTTTGCGGAAATGGAGAAGCAACTGGGTAGAGATCTCCCCCAGAGCACAAACCTCTACACCCAGAAAACAAGAGAAGACAACGTCCTTACCGCCCGACTAAACAAAAAGCGGAAGCTAGGCATTTGGCAGTCAAGGGTAAACTTTGACACCTCATCCGGCTTGCAACATCGGTTAGGCGGAAGGGATAACGTACAGTCGAACCAGAACTCCAGATGGACGCCACTCACCAAAAGCGTCACCGAGATACTCGCCACTGAGGAGCTCCCATGGCCAAAGGCTCCAATAATCCGACATCGTCACAATGCTGATCGGAGCAAATACTGTGACTTTCACAGGACAAAAGGCCACAACACTGAAGAATGCACAGACGTGAAGGACATCGTCGAAGCATTTGTCAGAGATGGGACGCTCGCGCACCTCGTGGCGTAACGAACGCTGAGCAGGCTGATGCGTGTAGAACCCCAGCTGGGGAAAACACGAATAAAATTGCAGCTTCAATGTTGGAGACTACATACTGCGCAAACAACGAGATCCCGAACCAGGTGCATATCGGCTCGATGGCACTCCCATCCCAACAACATGGAAGGGAGCTCAATCACACAGTTTGCATGTAGATCAATTCCAAACTTGTAAAGAAAAGGCCCAGAGCCACTTCTAATGGAAATGATTCTCCTTAGAACATTGATGCTGATGATCTTACATTTATACTTATGAACTTTCCACACTAATATGCCGGTCTTCACCGCATACATAAGTGGGGAAGTCGTTGCGTGTGGAAGGCGGCAAAACCCGCATAAACACAAAAAACGGCAAACCTTCACGCAGGTCAGTCATAGGTAAGGTTTGGTCATCCCACTAAATGAAAGTGCCGGTACTAACCGCACAAATCATGATAGAGGAAACCGAACTAACCTATTGACAACCGCGCGTCGAACGGTTAATTTATTCAAAACACTGATGCCGGTTTTCACCGCATAAATAAGTGTAAAGTCGTTGCTTGTGGAAGGCGGCAAAACCCGCATAAACACAAAACGGCAAACCTCCACGCAGGTCAGATATAGGTGAAATTTAGCCATCCTACCAAGTGCAAGTGACGGTTTTACCCGCACAATCACGAAGGAGGAAGCAAAACTTCAACCTATTATCTACCACGTTCAAAGGTTAACTTATTCTAAACACTTAGAAAATTTCTAACGAATAGATGAGGAAAACCTCCACGCAGGTCAGATATAGGTAAAGTTTAGCCATCCTACCAAGTGCAAGTGACGGTCTTACCCGCACAATCACGAAGGAGGAAGCAAAACTTCAACCTATTATCTACCACGTTCAAAGGTTAACTTATTCTAAACACTTAGAAATTACGAAAAGATGAGGAAAACCTCCACGCAGGTCAGATTTAGGTAAAGTTTAGCCATCCTACCAAGTGCAAGTGACGGTCTTACCCGCACAATCACGAAGGAGGAAGCAAAACTTCAACCTATTATCTACCACGTTCAAAGGTTAACTTATTTAGAACACTTGGAAGGTTGCTAATTTAAACTAAAGTATGCATGAGCAAGTCATATAACGTTTATAAAGCAAGTCATCCAGTGAAAAAAGATTCATATTTCATAATAATTCAAGTATTACAAGAATGGCCGGGTAACTACCCGCCTACAAGAATATAAATCTATACAATGTAAACCTATCCTAACAGTGGGAAGGGATCTTAAGGTTAAAGCTTCAGGACCACTCCCCCCAAACCCACTTGTACCCGCACCATCAATTGGCTGTGGCGGTTCAAGGAAGGTCTTTAGAATGGCTAGCCCATCATCAGCAGCAGCAACTTCGTTCACCTTCTCCACCACCGGATGCGGGAAGGCGGCATACTGATTCACTGCTTGGTCATATACAGCTTCAGTATCAACATCATATAAAGGGAAGTTGGAAGGCGGGATGCCTTTCTCAACGAACCCTAGACCAAGCAGGAAGCCGGCCTTTTCCCCATCCTCATGAGAAGCGTTGAGGGCTGCGCTCATGGCATCATCGTATGATGTGTCCGTGAAGACTCGATGCACAACCTACAAGAAAAAATACAAGTATCAAAACCTTTTCTATTTACAAAGAAAAGCGTAAAGATATAATGAAATTAAACATACCTGAGAACGCTTCTCGAAGAAGCCATTCCTTGGCAACCAGAGCCTCCTGGAGGGCGGCTTGAGCTTGGTTACGGGCGCGTTCGGCTTCACTTTTGTTGTGGTTGGCAAGCAACACTTCTTTAGCCGCAGCCACTTCAACGCCCTTTAGCTTCCGCTCAGTGTGGTCAAGCACCCCCCTCTGGTCCAAGATCTCTTGGAGCTTCTTGGCGTCTTCCATCGCTAAGGCATCATGAGCCTGTTGAAGCGCCTCTAGTTTGGCTTTAAGTTCCTCATTCTTGAGGCGTAGAGGCTCAGCAACAGCTTCAGCCTTGGTGGCCCTCTCGGTTGCGTTCCGTGCAGTTTCCTTAGCCAGCCGAAGCTGTTCGTTAACAGCTTGGGCAGCCTTGGAACGGGCCTCGAGACGGGCCTGAACTTCAACCTCAAGGGCCTTGAAGGCCTTCTCCTTCTCCGCAGCAAGGGCGGAGAGCCTCCTGTTCTCCTTCCGGACAGCCCGCGCCTGAGATACTTCTTGGATACGAGCTGCTTTTAACTTGTCGTTTTCACGACAAAGCAGCTCGACGCGCGGCTGCATCCGGGCCAGGAGAATCCGAAGCTCATTGGTTAGCCTACCCTCCTGGTAGCTAGCCATTGCTTCCCACAACGCACCACTGGGAGCTGCGTGACGAGCCCACTCCACGCACTCCACAGGCGTGCGAAGGATTGTTCCTCGGCGGATGTTCCATCGTGGAACATACACTTCATTGGAATCTGACACTGCAAAAAACAAAAAGCAGTTAGGAAAAGATGATATAAAAAAAAAAGGCCAAAAGAACCCTACGCACCTGTAGGGTCGACAACAGGCCGATAGCCACCAAACCCATCACCTGAACCCAAGGGAAATCCATCCAAGAGGTCAGGCAGATGGGAAGGAGGCAGAGGTTGGCGAGAAGCCCCAAGCATACCTGAAGGATCGGCCGTAGCTGCCGACGTCGGAGGAGGCATAGAGGCCGCCGCGGTAGAAACCAACGGAGGTGAACTCACCGGAGGTGAACTCACAACCGTGGTCGCCGCTGCGGAAGCACCCGCAGAAATAGTCACCGCCGGCTCAGTGAAAGATTCAGTAAATATGGCACTGACAGCCGGCGGAGATGTCGTCACAGTTGGAACAGTTGGCTCAACTGGGTGAGCAACTGAACCAACTGAAGCAGGCGCAGCCGCCTGGGTCATCGCCTCAGGTAGGTTGACCAAGCCTACCGTCATGGGTCCGGAGGTGCTCCTCCCCGCTCCACCCTGGAATGCGGTAGCATCCACGCCTGCACAAAGAAGATATAAGTATAATGGCGGAAAGATATGAAGTTAAAAAGTAAAGAAAGTTTGTACTTACGGGTTTTCTTGAGCCTAAAAGTGCGAACAGGCGGGGACGAACCCGATGGAGCCGGCCTCTTCACGCCGCTCACCGTCGTTGTCCTGGGCTGCTCGGAGGTGACGATTGTCTCAGCCTCCGGAGCAGTGGTCTTAGCACCACCAGGGTTCCCCGCCACCTCCTCGCTTTCGGTCTCTGAATCAGACCGATGCACCGGATCGGCAGTGGAGGCAACCTTCGCCTTCCCCTTCCCGCCGGCAGCCTTCTTCTTCCGCACCAACGGAGAACCATCTGCGGATTCCTCATCAGAAGATGACAAGATTAGAGGAATTCCAGCAGAGGTTTCAGCATTGAGAGGTCGAGGGTTGAATAACGCTTTACCTGGCCGCGTGGCGCTCAGAATAGGGTGGCCTGGCGGGTAGACCTCCACAAACCGATCCCTCGTTTGCTCCAAGATGGGCAACTCGTTCTCATCGAGAGCACGAGTACCCATCCGAGCGGGACCATCACTCTCCCGCGGCTGCAGGAGAGACTGCAAGTCGTTCCCCTCTGAAATAAAAGAAACAGTTAGAAGACAAACCTATATAAACAAAGAAGACAGAGCATACCGTAAGGGACAGAGTTCAAACCGTATTCGAGGACGATGGGAACCTGTGATGCCTCCTTCCACACCCGGCTCATCCCAAGCATCACCATCCCAGACTCCGCAAAGCGGTACACCGGAGTCTGGATCCGGGAGATCTTGGCGAACCATTCCGCCTCCTGGTAGTTTGGGGCGTGAAGGGCGGGGAGTGCTATCCCATTCTTAAACGTCATCGCTATCGGGACGACGCGAGTAGAGATATAAAAAAACTCCCTCTTCCACGACCGAAGACTGCGCTCGGTTGCGCAGATCTTCAGACCCTTGATCCGATTGACCAAGGTATACCACCCCTGGATGCACCTCCAAGAATAGAAGGTCATCGGCGGTCAACATGGGGCTCCACGCCCAGAATGAGGCACACCCACTCAAAGTGGCGGATCTTGGCGATCGCCATCGGGTGTACCTCCGTCAAATGCACCCCGTGCCTCTCCAAGACAAGGTATACAAACTTCGTCAATGGGAACCTGAGATTCCCATAAACGAAGAATGCAGCGTACACCCCTATCTTGCCCTCGTCTGGTGTGGCTCCGGAAACTCAGGCTCGAACGGCTCGAGCATGAACTTCCGGACGATGTACTGAAAAAGCTCAGTGGGAAGAGCACACTGGCATTCGCCAGTAGTGCTCTTATCGTCTTTATCAGACGTAGACGTCGGGATCTCGACGTGCACGTCAGATTCCTCGGCAGCAGCTTCGAAATCGTGAGTAGAAGACATGGTTTGGAGGTAAAGGAACGATTTCAGGAGAATGCTTGGCAGAAAGTATTCGCCAGAAATCGTTTACAAGAAGAGGAGTGAAAGTGTGAATTACAAAGGACCCTCTCCCCCTTTATATACTCATCGCAATTAATGCGATGAATTTAATGCGGAAGAGAGAGAAATCACAGGTGCAATGAAACTATGACACGTGGCAAAGTGCAAGCTGGCAACAGCTGTTGAAAGGACGCGTGCCATTAATTTCGCGGCCACGCGCCCGAAAAATCGCGCCCACGCGCCTGAAAAAGCGTCTGGAATGACCATGTACTGTCACGTCGCCATAACTTCCTGCACGTCCTGACACAGTCAGAAGAAACCGTCGGACGACGTTTCAACAGTTTGGACTATTCTTATCCTTTCACCAACTCTTCGAATTTCAAAATTTCAAAAAGATTCAAAAGTAAGCGGGAAAATACCCCTTACCTTGGCAACCAAGAAACTATAAGACAGGTGCGAGTACAGTGTTAAGGCAAAACCCTTCACATACTTAGCACCTGCAGGGAATTGGAGCCAAGAATACCTCGGCAACCAAGTAACCATAAGACGGGTGCGAGTACAGTGTCAAGGCAAAACCCTTCACATACTTAGCACCCGCAGGGAATTGAAGCCAAGAATGCCTCGGCAACCAAGTAACCATAAGACGGGTGCGAGTACAGTGTCAAGGCAAAACCCTTCACATACTTAGCACCCGCAGGGAATTGAAGCCAGGAATACCTTGGAAGTAAACTATAAGACGAGTGCGGGTACAGTGTCAAGGCAAAACCCTTCACATACCTAGCACTCCGCAGGAAATTGAAACCAAGAAGGATCTTCTGGGCAGTGCTTGCGGAAACGGGAATAACATCCCCGCATAGCGGGAACGTCGAGAACTAGATTGTTTGAACCTCCAAGATGGAATTGGTTGTTTAAACATAATTGATCACTATGTTCAAAACTACCAAAACCTCATGGAGAATCTACACAAGTGGAACTCAACGCTCCTGACTTGCGAGGAGGTTACAGACCTACCCGCATCACACCCAAAGATCAAGCAGGAAAGTCGGGAATTTCTCCGTGACATTAGGACTTCCGCGGGAAGAATCCCCATGGAAAACCTTAAAACCAAACCCTTTTCAAAACCCTTTGCTTAAGTCCAAAAGTTCACCTCACTTATTAAACATTCATGAGAAGAACATTGGACTGGGGGGGACTTGAAGAGGTAGGTCCCAGCAGAGCCCAGTTGGACCCACAGGACTCACCTTGAAGAGAGACGTCTGCGCAGAAACCAACTGGATCCGCAGGACCCACCATGCTCAGAGACGTGACGTCCTTACGCGCAGTACGCAAGCTGTTCCCGCAGGAAATGCCTCCCAATGGTGAAGTACTCCGCCTGTTCCGGCAGCTGCGGATACAAGCCATCAGGGAAGGCCACCCGCGCAGCAAGGCTACACGCACAAGGCACTTAGCTCTCAAAATAATTCAGTAATGTCCCTGAAGAAGGAATGAGCAAAGCCGGGAACAATCCCGCACAAAGGCGGGAGGGGGAATACTCCCGCCCAAATGAGCCAGTCCGTATGATACTGGAGGATCTTTTGTACTGTACCTGACGAGGTATGGGCAAAAGATCTGACCAGAGATACGACAGCTCATTAACAGTATGGCGAGCAGCATGCTCTTGTACTGTATGTCACTATTAGCCGCTGCCTACTCACCAACTCCTGTCTTACCACGTGCATAGCCTGCAGTTGGTGGAAAAGGAATAGTACACAGCAGGCCTGGTCACTGTCAGCCGCTGCCTACCCACCAACTACCAGCATGGCACGTGCGTAGGCCACAGTTGGTAGAACAGGAATACTATTCAGCCGGCTACACCTTCTTGGAAACCTACCTTCGGCTATAAATACCCCAAATGGTATGATCATCTTATCATCTCATCTTATCTTATATCTTATACCTGATATCTGCTCTAGCAATCTCTTAATATACACTTATATTCAAGAGCAATCTAGTCTGATTCTCACGCCGGAGGGTGGTCACAAGGAGGTACCCCCCCCCCTTCTCAGTGACGAGCTCACGGTGTCTGTTTTGCAGGTTATCAGAAGAACCATCTTTGCCGGGTCTAACCCCTCGTGGGAAACATCTATTTAACCCCCAGATTATCCGTAATCTGCCCGGGGTCAATTAGTGTTTCTTCAGTATTTATGTCGTAACCCAACATCTAAGATTGCATTTTAAACTCACCAAGAATATGTATGTCAACTTTCTTTCAGATTCCTCAACACCCCAGCAATCAGTCCCTAGAAGACCACTCGATGCGTAGAGAGCACTTGGCAATCGCATCAGCAATTCACAAGTTCTCTCACACTACAACGGTAAGTCGGTAGCACACCTATAAAGTAACTTATTTTCCTTATCACTCTTTACACCTTTAAAAAATGCAACATTGTTAACAGAAATTAAACGACTGACAAGCAGAAAATCATTCACTGTCAAGTAACCAAAACAAAATTCATCATCGACAGCAACAACTCCTGGTACTAGAATTCATGTACCCGGTGCAAGAAATGAGTCTTTCAAACAGGAAACCTTTGCCAATGCCTACAGCACGGGAGGTTCCCAACTAGGGCTTAGGCGTCTATGTTGGCATCCAGGTTACCATTTTTGTTTCTTGGAGGTGAACTTTTTATATTGTTAGGAACCTTTGATGGTAAAGTGAACGTGTCTATCGGGTTTCCAACGCAGGCTGACGCCATCAAGGTTATAACTGATCTAGAGGATCAGGAATACTTTGATAATATCTTCAAGGTGAGATCATACTACAATGTCATGAACACATCTCAATTGCATCAACAAGATATATGTCAATGGTCCCACATAAGGCACCAATCTTAATTGGCAAGAAAACAAGGTTTAAACTCTCCAATGACAACAATCCAGCTTGCTACTTCAGCATTGCATGGTGTGAAGAACTTCACCATGATGGAGAATTGGGTCTCTGCAGGTTCATTGTAAAGTTGCAACTTTAGTTTTTATACAGTTGACGCCCCCGCCCCCGCCGCAACGCAGGGGGTTGTAATACTAGTTCTATTTTATTTTCTGTTTTTAGACCCTTAAATTTATTTTAGATGTAAATTTTAATATTTCTTTAATTTTTTCTTTAAAATATAAGGATATAACGTTTATAGAGCATGATATGTAAGTGCTAGGAGATTATAATAGAGGTATAAAATGCAGAAAAACTTCATATTTAAAGATAATAAAGAAGAAGATATGGACACTGTTAGAGCATTCGATTAGAGTCATGCTCATGAATTTTTATTCCATGCAAGGTCGATTCTCAGTAAGTGTTTTTCTTTTTCTTTTTTATTTTTGTTGTTTCATAGTTATTTTTAAATCAATTTTATGTCTATTTCTTCTGCGTGTATATAGCTTGAGTTTGTATCTATAATATATATAAACGAAAACCCAAAAATCCTATGTGTCGCGATGTGGTCGCTCCTTCCTTTTATGGAAGCCACCAGATTTCTTGATTTTTAAATGGAGGTCTCTCATTGATTTAACCTAGATTCATGGGTATGGGTCTTACCAAAACCAGATAGTTCTTAAACGGGTTATAACATCTCATTAAATTAAAAATTATTCTTACCAATTATTTGATATGAAAATCCTACAAAATAGGAGTATACTAAAATTTAATATCCAATTTAAAAAGAAAAATATATTATTTATAATTAATAAACAATTTTATAGTAAAAAACATAAGCGGGTCAGGGGTCACCAAATCCAGATAGCTTTTAAACGGGTTATAACATATCATTTATTTATGAAACCCTTTCATCATCAAACCCTAACTATATTGTTAACTTTCTTACAATAAAGAAAATTAAAATCCAAAAAATAAATATTAAAGAACGAAAAATATAAAACAACCATTCTCTCAAGCCATCAGATTACTTTATTTGTAAATGAAGGCTTCTCACGCATTTGACCCGAATTCACGGGTAAAAGTCTCACCAAACCAAGATAGCTCTTAAACGGGTTATAACATCTCATTATATTAAAAAAATAATCTCATCAAATATTTGATATGAAAATCCTATAAAATAGGAATATACTAAAAATTAATATCCTATTTTATTTTTAAAAAAGATATTATTTATAATTAAGAAACAATTTTATAATAAAGAAAATGAACGGGTAATGGATTTCACCAAACCCAGATAGCTTTTAAACCGAATTATAACATATCATTTATTTGTGAAATCATTTCATCATCAAATCTCAAGTATATTAATTATTAACTTTCTTACAATAAATAAAATTAAAATCCAAATATACATATATAAATATTAAAAACGAATAATGTAAAATAACCCCCGTAATACGGGGGATAAAATCTAGTTATGTATAAATCAAGATGCTTCTAAACTTTGTAATTTGCATGCATAAGTAAATTTAAAATAAAATGAAGTATATATATTCCTTTGATTTGTAGTAGATACATAAATCAAACTCCCTTATTAAAAACAAAATAAAAAATATTGTATTTTCATATATGAAGCAAAATAATTGTTGTAAATTTTAAAAATAAAAATTGTAAGCTTTATGATTTCATCTCATTGACTCATGCTAAGGGCCCAAAACTTTTTTTGCGCTTTAGGCCCTTAAAATGGTTGGGGCACGTAGAAAGCGGACGTAGAGTTTTCGATATGAATGATGTTAGTATGCGTTATTGAATATTTAACAAATAAATGCATAGATAGATGTGGAGATCATACATATATAGGGGCTGTTTGGGTTTTTTTTACCTCCTTGTAACTTATTAACTTTTGTAAGTTAAAATAGTTTTTGGATAATATAAGTTATTAAACTTTTAAAGAAGAAAAAGGAGTAACTTATGAAAAACTCTTTATATATAATATATATATAAACGAAACCCCTAAAATCCTATGTGTCGCGATGTGGTCGCTCCCTCATTTTATGAAAGCCACCAAATTGCTTGATTTTTAAATAGAGGCCTCTCATTGATTTAACCAAAATTCATGGATTTATGTCTTACCAAAACCAGATAACTCTTAAGCGGGATATAACATTTCATTAAATTAAAAATTAATCTTACCAATTATTTGATATGAAAATCCTATAAAATAGGGATATACTAAAATTTAATATCCAATTTAAAAAGAAAAAGATATTATTTATAATTAATAAACAATCTTATAGTAAAAAACATAAGCGGGTCATGGGTCACCAAATCCAGATAGCTTTTAAACCGATTATAACATATCATTTATTTATGAAACCCTTTCATCATCAAACCGTAAGTATATTATTAATTTTTTTACAATAAAGAAGATTAAAATCCAAAAAATAAATATTAAAAAACAAAAAATGTAAAACAACCATTCTCTCAAGCCATCAGATTGCATTATTTGTAAATGAAGGCTTCTCAA
The DNA here is from genome assembly GCF_021521415.1 of Bidens hawaiensis. Taxonomy (NCBI): domain Eukaryota; kingdom Viridiplantae; phylum Streptophyta; class Magnoliopsida; order Asterales; family Asteraceae; genus Bidens; species Bidens hawaiensis. The sequence goes on from NW_027491134.1 coordinate 2,991,922, forward strand.
ACATTTGACTCGAATTCATGGGTAAATGTGTCACCAAACCCAGATAGCTCTTAAACGGGTTATAACATCTCATTATATTAAAAGTCAATCTTATCAAATATTTGATATGAAAATCCTATAAAATAGAAATATGCTAAAAATTAATATCCTATTTTATTTAAAAAAAGATATTATTTATAATTAAGAAATAGTTTTATAATAAAGAAAATAAACAGGTAATGAGTATCACCAAACAAAAATAGCTTTTAAACCGGATTATAACAAGATTCCAAACACCCCACAGTGTTTGAACATTTATATGATTGTGAAGTTGTAAATCGACTCAATTCAAATCATGGGCAAAAGATAACATTAATATAGAATGAACATCATAAAGCATAATCACAACGCCCCACACCCTCAACAAACAAGCAAGCAAACCACATACCTGCTTTCGTTCATGCTCTCTCTGCACACTTTTATCTTCTTTCTTTCTTTCTTTCTTGTAATACAGAAACCCAACTCTCGGGTTTCCGTTTAATTCGACCAATTGGGTAATCGGGGTTTAGATTTTATCTTTTTTGGGGTCAGTTTCAATAATTTGTGAGTTATGATTGTCTTGTAAGTTTCTTCAATCTAGTGTTTGGTTTCCATGCACATTGGGTCTTTTTCATCTTATTATGTTCAGTAGTAATCATGGATAATAAAACAGAGCCTACATTCGGTGAAAAACACTCGTAATTTTTATATTCTCTTATATCATCATCTTACAATGCTGCTGATTTAATTTTCTTTTGTTTTTTACTTTTAATACTTATTATGGAATCATTTGTTATTGTGGATGATAAAATTGCATCAAAATCTTTAGATAATGATTTAGGACGCCCCACAAGTTGTCCATATAGTCGCGGCCCTTATAGTAGTTTCGATAGAGATCGGAATGACAATAATGAAAGAGCTGAAAATCGGTTCCGGGATTATTCTGATTCATTGGCTAATATTTTACCAAGTTGGTTCGAAAAAGATGGAGTAAAGCGTTCACATTCAAACGTTTCTGCAAAGCGTGTCGAGTTGTCGCCAATAAATTTAACAGCCGAAAAAACGGGACATAATAATGGAAAAGACCCATTTCAGAGGAATTTCCCGTCTCTCGGGTCAGAAGAAAAAGAAATGGATTTTGAGGTTGTGCGGGTCCCGTCCCCTGTTTTGAGTAGTGCTGTTGGTGGTCATGTGTGGACCTCGGCTGTAGCCGACGCACCTGTGGCTGAGACAAATGGACCTACTTCAATATCTGCAACTGCAAATGTGACAGCTGACAGAAATATGGCTGAGACTCCTCCTCAGGTACTTCAGAGGATGTGTATTTGGAGTTGATTAATTGTTTTAAGAATCACATTTTGTTAAGCATTTGATTATCAGATTATTGAAACTGCAGACACCATCCCTTATAGTTGGATTTATGATATCTATGGTTGTAAATGACTCGAGCTGGGCCAGGTTGGGCTTGGGCTTGGGCTTGGGCTTGGACCTGAGCTCGAACTTCAACGAGCTGGCTCGTCTTGTTAGTCTTAGCGGGCTGAAAAGTTGTGCTCGTGTAAGGCTCTTTAAAAGCTCGAGCCAGCTTGTGGCTGTTAATTGTTTATTATGTTTTGATTTTTTACACATATAGATATATAAAAGACGAAAAATTATAATTTTTTTAACACACATATACTACTAAATTTATAAAGTAGAGGATTTATAGCATTTTATGTATTATTTATGTTATTTTTAGTTTTTCTAAAGATCGAGAGACATATTCAAAATAATATTTGTATTATCTTTTATCAATATTTTATAGTTATTATATAAAGGAAAATTGGAAATAAATAATCCCACCTTTTGTGTATTGGCCGATGGTAATCTCACCTTTAAAAATCACTATCAGCAGTCCTTTCAACTGTTTTTGTCTCAATGGTCCTCCGTTAAAAAATACTTAACATCGTTAAATTTTTTCCTAGTTTCAAATGGATGTTTTAGGGCTTTCGATCGGAAGAAGGATACAAGTCGACTGATGTAAAACTTATCTCGAAACGGTGATTCAAATGGGTTGATTTTTGTTAATTGGAAATTCAAGCTAGCCTTTGCTCGTTTATATGATTTTGATTATTCAATTAGATATATTTTTTTAAATGCGCATCCAAACACCCTTAAAACTCTTATATATCTGCATTGCACTGCACTCTAGTAGTTTAGTTCATGGTGATGTACTTATATTTATTCTTCATTAATTGCAGATGTCTGTTGGAAGTCAAAGGCTTGAAGAGCTTGCAGTGAAGCAATCCATTAAACTTCATATTCTTAAGCCGTCACGCGAAAGGAGCAGTGCCATTCCTATTGCAAAAGAGAACTCGAGCCCAACGGGTGGTGGCAAATTACCAAATAGCCCTCTTGCTGCACCTTTGGACCGCAAGAAGGCGTTTACATCCGAGAAGAGACCTTCTCCTCAAGCTAAGAGCCGAAATGACTTTTTTAACCTCATGAGGAAGAAATCCATGTCATCAGCTGAGTCAACCAAGTTAGTTGAAGGTGGGACCGACAGCGGCGGTGAGAATGTTACTAAAAATGGAAAGAATGATTTTATTTTGTACTCAGAGGAAGAAGAAGCAAGATTCTTGAGGTCATTGGGTTGGGAGGAAACTACTGAAGAAGGAGGCTTGACTGAAGAAGAGATTAATTCTTTCTATAGGGATGTGAGCAAGGTGAAATGACTAAAATACCTTTTTGATGAAAACAAAAAAGAATGAATCTTGTTATGAGTCTAATGGTTATTATTATTTTTTTTTTTGGTGCAGTATGTGAATTCAAGAATGGGTTTCAAAGGAACACAGCCAAAGTGTTTGATGCCAATCATTCATGTTACAGATGGGGAAAAATGGAGGTGACACCAAGGTGGACTCTTGAAACTATTTTGGTGCATCCAGATTGATTGCGAGTGATGGAGCAGTGTTTTGATGTTTATATGATCTTTTGAGAGGGTTTTCAGAAAAAAAAAAAAAAAAAAAAGACTAGGGATTAGGGTTGTTCCTTTTTTTTTTAATCTCAAATGGAAATCTGGGTTTTTGTTTTGTTTATATTTTGTTTTTCAGTTTAACAAGTAGCTTATGGTTTATTAGTCAGTTTTAAAGCAAGTAATTTAATTATATATTCATCATGCTCTTCATGATTTTTCATTGATTTTTCTCTAGTTATTTATTATTTAGTATACAAACAAACAAATACCAAGTAAGAGGGTGAGGTATAGACTAACCTTCTATACCAAGAGGAGTTGCATATTCATGACAGTCATTTTATAACTGTTTTTCTTTGACTTAATAGATAAACCATAAGCTTGTAACAAATGTATGGATCATCTTAGGATTTAGCTTTAGGGCGGGTAGCTCGAAGCTTTATGCACCTAATTTCCGTAGTTTAGATCTTTGCGCACGGTTTTAATGGTCTAGACCTTTATACATCTAATTTTAGTAGTCCAGATCTTTACGTAGTCCAGACCTTTACGCACTAATTTTAGTAGTCAAGATCTTTACGTACGGTTTTAGTGGTCCAGACCTTTACGCATTGGCCTTGAGACCTTAAGCACATGACTTTAACAATCAGACCTTTACGTACCTGAGCTTCTAGAACCTTACACACTTGTATTCAATGGTCTGGACATTTACGCACCTGACTTGGGTGGTCCGAACCTTTCCGCATCTGATTGTAGTGGTCCAAACCTTTATGCACTTGACTTCTGAAAGTATTTCATACTTCGACAACACTAGACTCCGACAATTTGGTGCTAACGATGCACAAGCTCCAATAAAACTTGTGAGGATGAACATAGTAAACCGTAATACAATTAGCAAACCCTACACGCCACAAACAAATCAAATATTTAAGTTAACTCTAGATCTTCTATCGATCCTAAAAATAAGTCCGTTCAATGACGAGTATGAGCTTCTTATATCGAGCTTGGTTATACTTACAAGTGTAAACAAGTCTATTATTTATAAGCACACTATTATTTCTTTATTATTTATATAAGCTCGGGCTTGTTTCGGATCGCTTGCACATCATACATGGAAAATTGATTTTAATAATCCCAATTATAACCTGTTAATTGGAATAAATCAGAGTTTAGAAAATGTTTATAGACAAGTCTGACTTTGAATGTATATTTCTTTAGTAATCTCATACTAGCATAGCATAAAGTTAACCCCGTTAGTATTTATTGGGCCTTGATCAATGGGCTGAAACTGAAAAACACAGGTTAGACATCGGCTTCTGGAGAAAACCAGGGTTTTTGACTCACAAACAACAAGGGTTTCAACATTCAACAAGATCATCATCTATGGGAACCACCCAAATCGAGAAGACAGAGCAAGAGCTTCGTAAAGAGATCGAAGAGCTTCACCGTCAACAATGGGAGGTACACATAACCATCATATAATATAATATACACATATTAATCGAATTTTAATCTATGCACACCAACTGTTTGATCAAATGTCTCTTCCACAGATCACCGAGCGCCTTCGAGATCCTAGAGGTATTCGCCGCGGAGGCGGTACGGGTTCCGGTCCTCGTAATTTTGCAGCTGCTGGGCCACGTCAGCGTGGGTTTGTTAGACCTGTAAGATTGTGCCTTTGTGATATTGTGGATGAGTAAATGTGTTGTTAGTTGTGTAATTGGGCTAATTGGGTGTTTTGTGTAGGCGGATAGGAACGAAGAGGATCAACCCGCTCCCAAGAGGCGATTGTCTTCGACTGTTGTGAAGGTTAGAGATATACGTTGGAACCCTAATTTTGGTTAGGACCGTAAACGAGAACGTTCATGAATTGTTTGGCGGAAAGTTTGTTTATGTTCGTTATTTAATAAATGAGTTATTTAACGAACGAAAGTGAACATATTTTTTTTGTTCGTTCATTTATGTTTAAGAATATCCATTTATTTATGCTTGTTTAAATTTTAATAAATACGTAGTTATATTTATATAAAATATAAACATAAATGGGGCTCATTTAAATTATATGTGTATGTATATATGTACCTGGTTTTGTTTGGTTGATTATGTTCATTTGTGTTTTTTCTATTTTGTTCGATTAAGTTTGTTTGTTTGTGTTCGTTTATGTTGTTGTTCGTTTAGGTTTTAAACAAACATGAACAAGCCCATTTTTTGAATGAATGAACATGGGACACAAAAATTTGTTCAATTTTATGTTCGATTGTTCATGTTTGGTTAAAGTTAATTGAACGAACACGAACAAGCCCCTGTTCGTGCTCATTTGGTTTGTTTACACATCTAATTTTGGTTCTTAATAGTTTCTGTTTGTTAATTTGTGATGTTTATTTGAAAATGTTGGTGGGATGTGAAGATTGAAGAAGGGGAAATTGTTGAGGATGACGTGGCTGCTACAAAGGGTGATGATGGTAACAAAGATGCGGCTGCAGAGGTTAACCAGAGCAACAGAAAGATGTCCAACTGGACTCGGAGGGATGGTGTTCATAGAGCATCCAAGATGGTGTGTTTTATCAAACATTTGTTGGTTTGGATTGCGTGTTGTGATTTGCTTGTTACTTGTGTTTATTCGTTGCTGTGGTTTGGTTAGGAATCTGAAGTTCCTCCATCTGAGAATGTTCCTAGAGTGATACCAAAAGATGAGGATCCTAGTTTGGTTAATAGGAATAAAAGAATGTTGGGACAGCTTCTTGGAACTCTTGAGGTAACAAATCAAATTCTTGAAAGTTAATTGATTTTACTTCCTATTGCATGAACATATTTACAACTTTTACGTGTAAATTTTCAGAAATTTAGGAAAGAAGATGTGAAACTCTCTGGCTCGGAGGCGTATATGAGGAGATCTGATTCTTTGAAAAAAGTAAGTTTCTTTGATTTTCTTTATTACATTTTGTTTCAAGATACTTATCTTATTTTGATCGCTTTGTTATAGGCTGAGCAGCGAGCACGTGAAGAAAGTGAAAGATTGAGGCTTCAAGAGCGCGAGCAAATTGCAGAAAAAAGGAGAAGGGATTTGGTATGTTTTTTTTTTCTATTTTTTGTTTCAAAATTTGAAGTGGTGAGCATATTAATTATGCTTTATTTTTTACTTTAACTGACGCTTTAATTATGGTTACAAACACGACATTTGTGCAATAATGATCTTAGTTTTTGAGTAAATTACTTGGGTCGAAAACCCTCATTTTTTTCAGGTCAAAATGGACTGTGTGGGGTTAGTTGGGCGGGACCGACAACCACATTTTGAAATATTTTTTAATAAAAAAATAACAAATTAGTTGGTGATTATTCTGACAGACTCTTAGAGCACGCGTTGCTGCTAAAGCAGAAGAGAAGAAACTGGAACTCTTGTTTCTTCGGTGGAGCGAGCATCACAAAAAACTTGGCAATTTTTTAAGGTTTGCTTATTATAGACAACTGTTATTTCTAATTCAAATGCTATAACTGATTACTGATTTGATTAAATTTATTGCAGGTTATTTCTAATTTTGGTCCAAAAAGTATCCATATTCACAATTTAATTGAGACAACGATAAGCTTCTTATGTTTTGAAGCTGCTGGATGGCCTGAGGATCCCAACGTGCAGAGTTTCTAGGTTAAATATATAATCGTGTATTATAAATGCTCATTTCATATTGTTGTTGGATTGTAATTTTTACAGGACAACAGCCGAACCCCATATTTATTACTCGTTTGCCAAACCGCTTGATGAAGATTCAACCTTACTTGAGCAAAAGAAAGAGCAGGTGAGTTTATATGCATGTAGGTCGGTAAACAAGCTGAACAAACACGTTCGTGTACGCTTGCTTAACCTTAACCGAACAAACGGTCGAGTGCGAACAACTAAATGAATGGGGTTTTCGTGTTTGTGTTTGTTTGTTAAGAAAATAAGTGTGTTCATGTTTGTTTATGGTCGGTCATTAACATTATATACGAACGTAAATGAACATAACTAAACATATGTGAATGAACATAACTGAGACTGAGATAAAACTAGTTAAAATAATGTGTTGGGCCTAAAAAGTTATTAAAATTAGAGTAAACTGTAACGGTCCTAAAATTTTTTAATGGATGTATTAATGAACGTAAACAGATAAAACTGATACAAACGTGAACTAACGAGAATAAATGAATGTTAACAAACAAACACAAACGAATTAAATGAACGAATGCAAACAGATGTTGATGAACATAAGCGAATGAACGAGACATGTGTTCAGGTTTGTTTGTTTGTTTAATTAAATGTACAAAAACATTTGTTTGAGTTTGTACACTTTTAAAAAAAATGAACTCCTGCCGAACGGTTCGCGTTCGTTTCACTGAGCGCTCTACAAATCATAAAACATAAAATATTACTTTGTTACTAGATATTTCAAGAATGGAAGGCTGCTAGGAGAGAGGAATTGTCACAATATCAACAACAAATTGGTGAACAATATGTTGCCAATGTTGAAAAAGAGCTTGAAAAGTGGCAAAATGGGAGACAAAAAAGAAATGCGAATAATGATAATACTTTGAACTTACAAGAAACAATGGACCAAGAGCTTGAGACACACAGGCTTGAACATGGGCCCAAGACACGTAAGATTCCAGGTGGTGGTGACAACGAGGATGATGACGATGATGTGGAAGATATTAATGCCGGGGAGGATGACATGATGGACGATGTGCTGGATGTTGATGATGGTGGCAGGAGAGGTGAGGAGGCGGCTAAGACTGAAGTGAAGACTGAAGATTGATGGATGATTTTAAGTGGTTTTGTTTATCAAGTTTAGTTGGTAATTTTATGCTACTGTTGCGTGCAAATTTTAAAGTATTGTTTGCAGTTTTGTTGTAATAGGATGTTATAGTGGAAGGATTAAGCTATGGATTTGAAAGAATGTGGTGAACAGGGTATTTGAAAATGGAAACATCCATACTCCTAATACACAAACCTCATATAAACATGCAATAAGAATATTAGTCCAACATTTAAGCAACTAAAATCAAGTCTTGCAATACAGGCAGCTAATTTAAAGCTGGGGTATGTATAGCTAATTTCAAACTGGACTAGTGTAAATGCGAGTTCTAAGCAAAATGGGGGCTGGGTTTAAGGATTGGCGATGGAGATGGGGGAGTGGCGACGATGATGATTGAACTGTTGTGGTAGCTATGACAATGGTGTCGGTTGTGATGATGGCACCAGTGGAGGTGAAATGATGGCGGCAACGAAGACACCGATAGCATGGTCGTGATGGTGTTGATCTAATTTAACATGTTTTAAGTTAACCAATTTTATTAGGATAACTACTTGTATATTAACTCATACATACTTCTTTCCTAACCAAATCAATCCGTATCTTAAAGAGTTGGCGATGATTTTCACTTCTAAATAAAACTAATTTCAGAAAGTCATATTTTTAACATCCTGATATCCTATGTTACGCTAATCCCTTTGAACAACTCAAAACCTGGATTATGAAACAAACAAAGATGTTGATATTCTAATTTTATTATTACTATTAGAGCACCCACAACGTATGGTATGTGGGTGCCGTCTACATGATGTGGATGAGGAGGCGAAGAACGATAGTGTTGTGGGGGAAGTTTGTGCCTGTAAACTTGGAGGCGGACTGGGGAAGGTGGATCCCCTCTCTCACATACACACACATATATATATATACTAATAAAAAAAACAATTGTGACACATGTCATCACCATGTTTCATCTAATAATTTTTTTCCCATCAAAACTCCTTCACTTTTATATCTTATAAATTAAGATATTTAATTATAATTAAAATATATTTTCTATATATAAGTTAGATAAATCTTATATTTAAGTTCAAAATTCAGTTATCAAAGTCAACCTAAGTTTCTATATCATCTCCAAATTTAAGTTGTTCTTATTTTATATAAAATCAAATTTATTTAACTAATATAATCTACCTATGCTAATAAAAGAAAATAATTTGGACACATGACATTTTGAGGTTAATCCTTACTATCAAATTCCCGCCTAAATCTATTCTCTTCTATTGATGGAAAAGAAAAAAAAGATCTTTGTTCTAAATATAGTATTGATTATAAATTCAACATACCGTATTAATCGGTCAATCTCCATTGATTATAAATTCAACAGTACTCGCGCGACTGGATCGCTACAGTAATCGCGCGACTGGTTGCTACAGTAATCGCACGACTCGATTTGCTGCAGTTATTTATTTTATTTTATTTGTTTGTTTGTTTTTGAAAATATAGCACCTAAACCCCCAAAAAGGCGCAAAAAAAAACTTAAGTCTAAAAACCACTAAATCGACCTAGATCTGAGTTTTTAAGCCAAATTTGAACCCAGACACAAAAACTTAAAACATCAAAAACATAGATTTGATGATTTTCGTGTATTTCTAAGGTGTAAGGGACTCCAAAAGAAGTGAGCAACACGAAAAACAACCTCAAATCTAACAAAAACTAAGATCAAAATCCGAAAAGTTTGACTCGTAAACCACAAAAAGTCGAGCCGAAAGCTCTGATACCACTTGTAGGTCCTTTAGATGGATCTCACAACTTTACTCAGATCAATCCGTGTTGTTGGTTAGCGAAAATCACCGACAACACTCGGATCTTGGATTTTTGTTTTGCTATTATAAAAGAGAGTTAATGGAGAGGTTAGAGAGAGAAACTTTATTTTCAAAAGGTTGTCTTGAGAGAGTTGAGTTAGAGTTATTACGGAGAAATGGGTTAAGTGACCCTTTTATAGGGTCCCTATTTTTCCAAAGTTTACATAATAAATGTATAAAATAAGTGTACTGAGTATGTACTACACCGGCTAAAAGCAAACTAGAACAACATACACAATCCTAATAACAATATAGAATATTGGCCCTACACAAAGTTCACAACAAAACGGAGTGGTTAAACGAAAGCATAGGCATTTGCTAGAAATGGCTAGGGCATTAAAGTATAAGGCAAAATTGCCATCCACTTTTTAGGGCGAATGTGTTCTAACCGTAGCCCACATCATAAATAGACTTCTGTCCAAAACCATTGGCAACAAGACCCCCTATGAAGTGTTTACAATAAGAAACCGAATTATAGTCATATATATGATTGTCTTTGGATGTCTCGCATACTACCGTAGTACTGAAACGGGAGGCGAAAAGTTCTAAGAAAAGGGGAGACCAGGATTAATTTTGGGTTATCCCCACGGGACAAAGGAGTATAAGATTTTTTATAAGAAAAATAATAAGATGGTTGTGTCGAGAGATGTGAGATTTGTTGAAAACATCTTTCCATATGACAATACAAAAACACGTATTGAAGATGAGGATCCGGAGATTTTTGAGCTACCACCATGGTACCATGAGGTTCAAGTAAACATGGAACAAACCATCACTAAAAGAAACAACCAAGAAGAAACAACACTTGTTGAGGCTAGTAATGAAAATGAAAACATGCATTTGGATGAAATGGTCATGCAAGGTGGCGAGAATAATATTGATGGAGATATAAATGAAATACATCACATGATGAAGAAACATAAAATATGCATGATGGAGAAATAAACGGAATACATGCACATGAAGAAGAAACAGAAGTGGTAAATATTGAAAACCAATAACCAGTTAGAGAAAAGAGAAACCAGTCCCTTCCAACCCGTTTCAAGGACTACATCGTCAGTCTCCCACCGTCTATAGACCAGGTGATAACCATCACCAACCAAGATTCCACGACTGTATACCCGATAGCCAACTTTATTTCTTATGAAAAATTTTCCGATTCACATAAAGCTTTTTTGGCGGCCATCGGTTCAAAAGATGAGCCCTTTTAACCAAGCTATACAGGATGCAAATTGGTGAGAAGCCATGTATAAAGAAATACGGGCCCTCGAACAAAACGACACTTGAACTATTGAGGAGTTGCCAAAAGGAAAACACACCATAGACTCAAAATGGGTATACTAAATAAAGTGCAAACCAAATGGCGATATTGAGAGGTACAAGGAAAGATTAGTGGCTAGGGGTTTCACCTAAATGGAAGGCGTGGATTTTCATGATACGTTCTCACCGATGGCAAAGCTTGTTACGGTTCGAACTATTTTGACGGTGGCAACTAAGAGAAATTGAATAATCAACCAACTCGATGTCAACAATGCTTTCTTACATGGGAATTACATGAAGAAGTCTACATGAAAATTACACAGGCCTTCGAGAAAGGAAAAGAAAACAAAGTGTGTTGTCTTAGGAAGTCTCTCTATGGTCTAAAACAAGCGTCGAGAAACTAGTACCAAAAATTCACCTCATCCTTACATGAGATAGGTTTTAAGCAATCTCAAGCCGATCACTCATTGTCTATTTTTAAGACCGAAAAGTCTTTTGTAGCGGCTTTTATATATGTCGATGATGTCATCATCGTGGGAAATGACAAAAAAAAAACGATTGAGGAAACGAAGACATTTTTAAATGAAAAATTCAGCATTAAGGACTTAGGTGCCCTAAAGTACTTTTTGGGCATCGAGGTGACTCGTACTCGAGAAGGAATGGTCCTCAACCAGAGAAAGTATATATTGAATATTCTTGAGGATAGCGGGATGACAGGTTGCCAACCTAGCAACTTCCCTATGGAACAGAACACAAAGATTGGGAAAGATGACGAGGAGGTTCGGGTCGATGCGGGTAAGTATTGAAGACTTATAGGTAGACTCTTGTACCCACAAGCAACTAGATCGGGCATCGCTTATGTTTTAAGCCAATTTGCGGCTGATCCTCGAGAGAACCATATGGAGGTGGCTATGAGGGTGTTAAGGTACCTGAAGGCCACCCCAGGCCAATGGATACTACTTCCAAAAGAATGAGGAAAAAACTTGGTTGATTTAACTGATTTGGATTGGCTTGGATGCCTCGACACAAGAAGATCAAGAATGGGAGGGGCTCCAGTATCATGGAAATCAAAAAAGCAATCATTGGTATCACGTTCCTCAGCAGAAGCCGAATATCGGGCAATGGCCACTGCAGTTAGTAAAGTTAAGGCTACAATGGCTCTTGAAGGAATTGGACCTTAAACAAAGAAACCCAACACAAATGTTTTATGACAACTTGGTGGTTAAACATATTGCCAACAATCCCGTTTTTCATGAAAGAATGAAGTACGTAGAGATGGATTGTTACTTTGTTAGAGAGCGTGTCGAGTCTAAAGAAGTGGAGCCATTGCACATCAATACCAAATCCCAAATTGCCGATCTATTCACAAAACCTTTGGGATCTCGACAACTGGGATTATTGCTAGAGAAGTTGGGCATTCATAACCTTCATGCTCCAACTTGAGGGGATTATTGGAATGGATTAATTTATGGACCTTCCAACTTGAGGGGAGTATTGGAGTGGACTATATTATCTGAATTCATCCAATAATATTGTGTCATGCAATCCTCAGTGTTAACTGGACACTCGCTGAAGCCACTTGAGCCTGTTGCAGTTCAGGCAAACGGTGGCTTCAGCGAACTTTTACGATATTTTTATTTTTTTAAATATAACACAATAAAAACATTAAACATCATAAAAACATTAAGAAAATTACTAATTTAATTTAAACATTAAACATTCTAAAAACATAAAAAAAACAATTATTCCCTATATGCCTCCTGTTACTCTTCACATTCGTTCTTGATCTGCTTTGGTCTCCTCTAGAACAAACGTTTGTTCTTGTTCAAATACCTCTCGGTGTATGAGATTGAGGTTGCTAAAGTCATTGGTAAGAAAGTCTAACTTCCTAAACCTTTCTTTAGGAATTTTCAACACAGCCACCACCTCGATAATACTCGATATTTTGTGGATGTCTTCGACAAATTCCGGATCAACCTCGGTACTTATGGTTGATCCTTTTCCCTGGTCCTTTCCATTGGGAGACGTAGGATTTGTGGTTAATCTTCTTGCCCAACCACGTTGAGGTTTATCTCTATATGAATATCAGAGCTACTAGATGAGACATATCCACCATACAGATTAGTTTCCGTATACTTTGGCATTGAGCCACCCTCGTCCAGTGCAACTAACTTGACCCATTTCGAGCATGACTTGAGTATTTACCACAAGCAGGTCTCGTCCCACGTTTTTACCGTCAGGTACTTGTTGAACACTTCGGCCTTCGATTCTTCACATGCGAATTTGTAGACTTGAAGATCATCACTCCCACTCGCTCGCATTCGACGACTGTTTCCGTGATGTAAATTTGTAAAAAGTTCGACAAATTTGTGTGTTACCGACCATTTTCTCGATATCATATTGTCGGTACGGTCTGTACTTCCCACCATTGTGTAGAATAACTCTCGAACTTTGCCCCAAAATATACGGTGCGTTTGATAGTCCGCTACAACTAAATAATGATTAACAAATGTCAAAAATATATTTTTAAAATATTATACGAACCAAAAAAATGGTTAAATAAAATATCGGCATGTCGACCTTGGGATATTTCAATCCAAGAACGACACAAAGCTGTTTTATCCTATTTTATTCAAGGAGTTATTTTTCTTTTTGGAACTGCTTCCTCCGCCGCTCGGCTCGAGCCTCTCACTCCTCCTTGGTTCTTTTTTTTTGGCTCGTTCGCCCTTGCCGGCCTCCTTATGAGCCTTTTGTGTGTCTGGAATAATAAAGTCGGTAAGCGGTGGTGGCATTTGACTCATGTTATGCTTTATCTCGGCCGACCGGCGGAGAAGCTTGGGCTTAGTCACAGCGGTGACCGAAGTCACGAACCAAATACCTCGGGGGTTACCGTACACAACACATATAAAAGTTTTCTCACAAAATTGCATAAAATTACCCTACTGAGTGAAAAAACGGTAGTGACCGGGCTCACCCCCGATCCCCATTATATTTCTTCCTTGCGGTCGGTAACACCATCCCATTGATCCATATTTTTGAACTAAGGCAGATGATTAATATGATATTTTTTTATAGTAGGTTAGAGGGAATTGAAAGTGAATATTTTAAAGTTAATGCGATATATAGGTAAAAAAAAAGTTTTATTTTAATTCTCCCCAAGCTTGACGGTTCAAAACACTCCCTCTAGACCCAACGTCTCTATACTCACACGAGTCAGCTCGCGGCACCACGTTGTGGTGCGCATGGTCTACGTGGTTCGAGCCACTCACTCAGGAGCCATAACATGTAGCCTTGCCTGGAATCCCAATCGCAAATCCCAAAATATATAAACACAGAAACTTGTACAACAACCACGTATTCAATGTATGTTGACCGTTTAAAAAAAAAGAAATATAAACACCGAAACTTGTACCAAGCAAGTAGTCTCATTTTGATATTTCGAAAGCGGGAAACTCCGACGTCTCTCTTCTTCCGGCGCCCTGCTCTTTCCCGATCACATTAAAACTTAAAACTTAAACCCCTCCCATCCGAAAAAGGCATCATCCAAACCGTAGCATTCCTCCTAAAAGACTGCCTCTGGTATCTGATTAATTTCAAAGACATCACGCAAAACCTAAAACGTCAGATTCATTTGACCCTGGAACGCCTCACTCCTTTCCTAGGGTTGTGGCCATGCTTCATTGGCTTGCAATGTACGAAGATCACCTTGCGGATTTGTCTACTGTCGGATCATGCAGACGACATCCTCTCGTGTCACAAGAGATCTTACCGGCATTACTTGAATGGAGAGGATGATGTGGTTGAACCAACTTTCAAGGAGAGATTAAAAAAGGTATTAACATGCTTACATTATTAACTTCTATTTAGTGTAATTGGTACTTTCTTATTGTGAATAATAAACAAAACCACAAGGTTTTCCCATTGTCTAGTGTTAATATTTACGCTAATTTGCGATCCTGATCACAGGACAAGAATTCGCTGTTGGAGAATGTGTTATAAGCACAAGCTAAGGATTTGGAGGCCACTGAGCCGTCTTTGAAGGAGTCAAGGGAGAATGTAAAGGAATGAGTCTAAAAAGGATATTGACAAGTTTAATGCGTTGATCGAGCGATTGCAACAGGCGAACAAATTTCTTTTCTTTTCCTTTCCTTTTCTTTAAAACTCAAGACCTTTACCCTTTAAACCCTCACATCCCCCTCCCTCCCCTCCCCCCCTAAATGAAACTTGGGAACATAAAGTTTTTAACGTTCCATTCCTTTCTTTCAAAAAATAAAATAAAATAAAACTTTAGAACACACCCACCTCTATTTTTTTCATCCATTTCTTTTCATTTCCTTCCTTAAGTGGAACTCGAGAATATAGCGTAAACGCTGCATTAATTATCCATTTCAATATCCTTATGGTCGTTTAAACCGTTCATATACATTGCTATACGCCCATCTAAACTTATCTATAAAATTAAAACCACTAATTCGTATCCACTTTTTGTGTTTTTCAGAATCGATACACTCCCGGTACTGGTAGTGTGCTCATGTTTAGTTTAAACCACTAGTAGGGGTTGCAAATGGGCCGAACTGCTCGCAAGTTACTCGTGCTAGGCTTGATAAAAAGTCGAAGCAAGCAGAGCTTTTTTGTGCTCAATCCGAAACGAATCTTAAATAAAACTCGTTTAGTTATCAAGCCGGTCACATCCCGACTTAGGGCCTAG